>NC_081573.1:13895737-13994291 GCF_022355385.1 Mustela nigripes | reverse complement strand
TTCATCTCAGGGAGCTTCATCTCGGGGACTTTGGGGAGCTGAACGTCAGGGAGCCGCACCTCGGGCACGGCCATCTCTGGCACCTTCGGGAGCTTCATCTCAGGGAGCTTCATCTCGGGGACTTTGGGGAGCTGAACGTCAGGGAGCCGCACCTCGGGCACGGCCATCTCTGGCACCTTCGGGAGCTTCATCTCAGGGAGCTTCATCTCGGGGACTTTGGGGAGCTGAACGTCGGGTAGCTGCACCTCTGGCACGGCCATCTCTGGCACCTTCGGGAGCTTCATCTCGGGGACTTTGGGGAGCTGAACGTCGGGGAGCCGCACCTCTGGCACGGCCATCTCCGGCACCTTCGGGAGCTTCACCTCAGGCCCTTTGGGCACCTTGACCTCAGGGGCCGAGACCCCAAGGCCAAACGAGGGCATCTTGATGATGGGCAGCTTCAGCTTGCTCTCGACAGCAGTTTCGGCAGCAGCCGGCCGGGGCTCCAGGAGCGAAAGCCCAAAGGTGGGCATCCGAAGTTTGGGCCCCTTCACCCTGGCCTCGGGGCTGCCCTTGACCACCTTGGCCTCGGCGACTTCCTTTGCTCGAGTCCCGAATCGGGGGAAACTGAGGCGGGGCATTTTCAGGGCCACCTCAGGCACCTCTCCTCGGGCCTCCACCTCCACACCTGGCAAGGCCAGGTCCACCCCTACGGCAGGTGCTGCCACATCCAGAGTGGGCACCGTCACGGCCGCAGCCCCTTCCCGGGTCTCCAGGCAGGGAAGTGTAGGCAGAGTGGGGAGCGATGGCAAGGTGGGCAGCTCTACTTGGGGGACCTGGATCCCTAGGGCCACAGGCTCCACAGCAGGGGCAGCAGGGGCTCCTAGTCCAAGGCTTGGCAGGTGGAGGGCCACCTCTCCCAGCCCCTTAGGGGCTAAGACCTGGGGGACACCCACCTCGGAGCCTGGCAGCCGGGGCCCAACCAGCTCCACCTGGGGGGCTGTGAAACGGGCTCCTGCTGCCACCTCAGCCTCCACTTTGGCTTTCCTTGGGGGAGGAGCAGCAGCGGCCAGCCGGGCTGCCTGGGCCTCTTCTGCCACTTCTCGGACGCGCAGCCGAGGCAGCTGGAGGCGCCGGCGGGCTGGGGCAGCTGGGACGGGACCCTTGGGAGCCTCGGCTTTGAGGCCCCGACGCAGACGGGAGAACTTGGGGAAGGAGAATTCGACGTCAACAGGGGCCAGGTCTGCAGGGGCCCCCAGGGCCCCGGGCATCACCATCTTCTTCTTCTTCACAGGGGACAGACTCTGGATGTTCTGGGGAGAGAGGAGAGATGCGGGAGGCGGTGGGACAATGAGAGGCTCGGGGAAGACGGGGGAACCCCATCTGGCATTGCACCAGGGTGGGGATGTGTTGGATGAAGCATCTTGTCCCCAAAACACCAGCCCCTCTTCCTTCCTGTCATTTCACAATTACTGCCCCTGTAAGGCACAGACATTCATTTAGCAGCTGACAATGAGTCAACAGGAGTGTAGGAACTGGGACCCAAGACTGCCAGGTCCTCATCCAGGATTTTCCCCAATACCTTCATTCTAGAGATGGGGAAACTGAGGCCCAGAAAGGGAAAGAAACTGGTCCAGGGTCACTCAGCAGTAAGTGAGCAGCACTCAGGCTTGAACTGGCCTTGCTGGTTTGGAGTCCCCTGGTTCAGGACTACTGGCAAGCCTAGAGCTAATAGCTCTCCAAAGTGGGTAAAGGCCCTGGTCTGAGATAGGTGGGTCCCCCTCCCCAGGAAGGAGTTTAGGGGTAAAGAACAGAAGGCGAGGGTGGGATTAGCGTTGGGTTAGTGATAAGACGGCCACGGTGTGGAAGAGTAGGGCTCAGGGCGCAGAGACTGGATCGCTGGGGCAGTCCAGAGCCGGCGCCGGGCTAAGCACGCGTACCAGCTTGGCCACCTTGGCCCGTGGGCCCTTGATCTCGTAGCCGGCCACGGTGCCAGGCCGCAGAGCCAGGTCCCCGGTGGGCACAGTGCGCTTCAAGCAGAAGGAGACCTTGTAAGGCTCGGCACATTGCAGCAGACGTAGTGCGTCCTCGTACTTGAAGTTCTCGAAGAATACACGGGCGCTCAGTAGTTGGTCTCCTGTAGGCAAGGTGGAGGTGGGCAGGGCGTGGGCATCTGCTGACTCCACCTAGGCCTGGTTCCACCCACTTCCCTGGAGCGACCTCAGCGAGGCTGGTGGGCACCAAACCTTGGCCCCGCCTATCCTCCCTGCCCCCACCCCGGAGCGAAGTCCTCCCAGTTTGAGATCCCGAACAGTCTCTAGTGAAGCCCCACCCCATGGCCTTAGCCCCGCCCCTGCCAAACAAATCCCCTCCCATTCAAGCCACGCCCATTGCCTTTCCACTTCCCTCCCCCATTCTCACATTTTACTTCATTTTTTATAAAGATTTTATTTATTTATTTGAGAGAGAGACAGAGATAGCAACAGAGAGAACAAGCAGGGAGGAGAAGGAAAAACAGGCGCTCCGTTGGGCAGGGAGCCCCTTGATCGTAGGACGCTGGGATCATGACCTGAGTGGAAGACAGATCCCTTCCACCCCGTCCAGAGGACTGAGCCATCCAGGCACCCTCCCCATTCTCACATTTTATTTTATTTTATTTTTTAAATATTTTGTTCATTTATTTATGAGAGCGAGAAAGCACACAAGTAAGTGGGCAGAGGGGCAGAGGGAGAGGGAGAAACAGAGTCCCTGCTGACCAGGGAGCTGGACCCAGGGCTCAATCTCAAAACTCTGGGATCATGACCTGACCCCAACGCAGAAATTTAGCCAGTGGAGCCACTCATGCACTCCTCTATTCTCACATTATAAGACACTGACTTTGGTTCCTTTACTGAGAGGACAGAATCAGAACTTCCAGAATCTTCCACGCCATTACTCACCCCCCAGTTCCTGTGGCTATTCACTCTACTCTCCACCTATTTCTAAGGATGAACCGTCCCCACTTCCAACTCAGGTCAGCCTTTCCACTACCTTCTCAGGGACATCCTCCAGCAGTTCTCCCTTCTCTCCCCACATCACCAATCTGTCCCTTTCTTCTATGTTATCCCCATCTGCATACAACATGCCATTATTTGCCCCATAGGAAAAGTTGTCTTGACCTCATTCCTGGAGCTCCTGCTCTATTTATCTGTTCACCTTAACGGCAAATGCACGGAGTCGTCTAGCTGCATCACTTTCCATGGCTCCAATCACACTTCTGACACCCATTTCCAGAACCTTGAATGGCCCCTCTCAAGGTCCCATACATCTGTATAGCTAAGCCCAGTGATCAAGTCCCAGACTTCATTTGAGGGGACCTCACAGCCTTCGACCTAACATCACTCTCCTTCATTCATTTGTCTGGCTTGGGTTCCAGGGTAAGACACACCCTCTAGAACCTCCTGGAGGTTTCTTCTCAGCCTCCCACCTCCTGGATCTCTTAATGACACACTGTCCCAGAGCTCAGGCCTTGGGCCCCTTCTCATCTCTATCTCCATGCTATATTCACCCCTTTAGGAAGCTCACCCAGATTAGGAGTGACCTAATCTGGGTCACCCAGACCATAAATGGGCTGACAAATCCCAAGTCTATTTCTCCAGTCCAGCACTCTCCCCTCCACTCTAGACTCATACATCCACTTCCCCCTCCACAGCTTCACCATGGCATCCAACAGATATCCTTCACTTGACAGATCCAGACTGTTCTGGCCTTACTCCAAACAAGCTCCAGCTCCAGTTGCCCATTTGTGGAACTAGCAACTCCAATCTCAGGTTAAGAATCCCTGGACAGGGGCGCCTGGGTGGCTCAGTTGGTTAAGTGTCTGCCTTCAGCTCAGGTCATGATCCCAGGGTCCTGGGATCAAGCCCCATACTGGGTTCTCTGCTCAGTGGGAAGCCTGCTTCTCCCTCTCCCTCTGCTCTTCTACCTGCTAGTGCTCACTCTCATTCTCTCTCTCTCTCAAATAAATAAATAATATATATTTAAAAAAAAAAAAAAAAGAATCCCTGGACACATCCTTGACCCTTCTCTTTTCATCACACCCCATATCCAGTCCTGAAGGCTCCTCCTTTAAAATATATCCAGAAAGGGGCGCCTGGGTGGCTCAGTGGGTTAAAGCCTCTGCCTTCGGCTCGGGTCATGATCCCAGGGTCCTGGGATCGAGCCCCGCATCAGGCTCTCTGCTTAGCGGGGAGCCTGCTTCCTCCTCTCTCACTCTCTGTCTGCCTCTCTGCCTACTTGTGATCTGTCAAATAAATAAATAAAGTCTTTTAAAAATATATATATATATATATCCAGAAAAATAAATAAATAAATAAATAAAATAGATTCAGAATCCAAACCTTTCTCTTCATGCCCATTAACACTGTTTTTTTTTTTTTTAATTTTCTTTTAAGATTTTATTTATTTATTTGACAGAGAGAGATTACAAGTAGGCAGAGAGGCAGGCAGAGAGAGAGAGAGGAGGAAGCAGGTTCCCTGCTGAGCAGAGAGCCCGATGCGGGACTCGATCCCCGGACCCTGAGATCATGACCTGAGCCGAAGGCAGTGGCTTCCATTAACACTGTTTTGTCTCTGAACATCACCATGTCTTACCTGGATAATCAGAGTAGCCTGTGTGTGTGTATGTGTACTTATTTATTTATTTAAAGTTATCTTGGGGCACCTGGGTGGCTCACTTGGTTAAGCATCTGCTTTTGGCTCAGGTCATGATCCCAGGATCCTGGGATAGAGTCCACATCAGGCTCTCTGACCAGTGGGGAATCTGCTTCTCCCTCTTCCTCTGCTCCAACCCCCCACCCCTGCTAGTTCTCACTCTCTCAAATAAAGTTAAAAAAAAAAAAAAAGTCTTAGGGTGCCTGGGTGGCTCAGATGGGCACCTGCCTTTAGCTGCCTTAAGCATCTGCCTTTGGCTCGGGTCATGATCCCAGGGTTCTGGGATTGAGCCCTATACCCGGCTCCCTGCTCAGTGGGGAGTTTGCTACTCCCTCTCCCTCTGCCTGCTGCTCCTCCTGCCTGTGCTTTCTCTTCTGTGTCAAATAAATAAATAAAAATCTTTAAAAATAAAAATATAAAAATATAAACTTTTAAAAGATTTTATTTGTTTGAAAGAGAGTACATGCACAAGCAGGGAGTTCTGTGCTGTCCCACTCAAACCTTCCCAGATTAAAAGTCAAAATTCTCACCATGGCCTATGAAGCCCTCTGAAAACCAGATGGCCACACAACTCACTCCCCTCCCTCCACCAGGCCTTTCCTCCCTTCCTGGTTCACCCTATTTAAAAATACAACTGTCCTACAGGCATGCACAGCACACAATGCCTTCTAGTTTACTATGTGTTTTACATATTTTGGTCAAATATATCTCTCCCTTCTAGAAAAGCATAAATGCAGAGAGTGTGTTCTGTTTTGTTCACTGTAGTAGCCCAAGCACCTAGAATCGTATCTGGAAATAGAAGGCACTTAGTAAATAGTTGTTGCATGAATAAATCACATCGGCCTCATCCATGTCACTTAAAATATCCCTTACTAAGACTCCCTCCAAGATAACTCCACCTCTTTTCTCCAGGCCCAACAACAAAAATAATAACTAGTGCTTACACGGTGCTTATTGTGTGCCACTTAGCTATGCGCTAAGCATTTTCAACTACTGACTCACTTGATCCACGTAATAACCCTGCGAGGTGAGTACTAGAATTATTCCCATTTTCGAGATGGAAAACCCAAGGCACAGAAGATCACAAGCTAGCTGCAGATCTCAAAGTCAAACCGACACTATGAGCCTCCAGAGCCCGCTCTTAGCCACCGCCAGGCGGACACACAAAGCCCCGCCCCAAGCCACTCTCCCCGCTTCCTCCGAGCAGGCCACGCCCGGGACCTGGGGCGCACTCCCAACCCGGCCACCTCGGAAAGGCCCCGCCGCACGCTCCCGGCCCGCCCACCTTCCTGCAGGCTGAGGCTCCTGGCCGCGGGCGAGTCCTCCCGAAGCTCGCGGACAAAGATTCCCTCCTTGCCGCCGCCTGCTACGTTGATGCCGCTGACCCCGGTCTGCGCCTCGGTCTCCACGATGATCTCCACCAACTCCGCCCGCCTCAGCTCCTATGGAGGGCAGCGAGGGGGCGCTGGGGCCGGACCTCGCCCAGAGTCCGGCATCCCGCTTAAAAGCGGCTCTTAAAACGGTCCTCCAGTTACACGACCCTGAGCGCGGCTCCGGCCGGCCGTGCGGGCCCACCCACTCCGACATCTTCCCTTTAAGGAAGCGCGAGGGCCGCCTGCTCTCTCACGCCTGCGGCAAGGCCCAACAGCTCGGCCCACTGCTGTCGGCCGGAGCCCTGGGGTCCGGGTGGAAGGGGCGGAGTTATAGACGAGAAGCGGAGTAGGGAGGCGAGGGAGCGGTGGGTGTGCGAGAGGGGAGGGCATGGTAGGGCGGGCTCTGTCTTCGGGGGCGGGACCAGTTCGGGGGCGGGGCTTGTGAACAGACCGCAGTCGCAGGTAGAGCTCAGGCCACAGAGGAGGGGCCAAAAATCTGAGAGGGGTGTGGCAAGAGAGTAATACGGGAAGGTAAGGCGGGGATCCATAGTCGAAGGGTGGGACTGAGATAAGGAAAAAGGCTTTAAAAACAGCCCAGCAAGGGGTGGGGTGAGGATGGGCTTCCGAGGAAAGCGCTGGGTCTTTAAGTGGTGCAGGATGGAGGGGAGGGTGAGATTGGGCTCTTCGGAGGCCAGAACGCGTGTGAGACTATGCCCTATTGTGGACTCTGTGACCCCAAGTCCTGCATAACGCCTTTGGGAGAGGGAATCCAGTGAAGAAGAGGGGCGCGTGGGTGATGAGTAGTGGACCAGCAGACGTGGCATTCCTGGTATTCACTGTATATGGTGCTGTCCTGGCCCTGGTCCAGCAGCGCCCGTCGCGATTCACATCCGGGATTTAGAAAAGGCCGCGAGAGACCCCAGTTCCACAACGTCTAGGAACTCAATCTGCTGTGTGTTTCTGGAGGAGAACTTTGCCCTCTCTGGGCCCATGGGTGACATGGGTTTACGGAAGGGGTCCGTGTGAGCTGAGACCTGAAGCAACAGGGATCTGAGGATGCTGTAATGGGCGGGGCATCGGGACTGAGTAGATTGGAGTTGAGCCCAGGGCTTGGAGAGGGTTAGGGCAGCCCGTCGAGGCTGGCCCTGGCCCTGGGACTAGAGGGCTGGGAGGAGCATGTTGAGAGGAGGTGAGAAGAGTTGTAGAGGCAGCTGGGAACAGCAGGAACATGACCACCTCCCCAAGGCCCTGGGCTAAGCATTTTACCTACAGCGTCTCATTTCATCCTCCCCACAGCACGGACAGACACAAAGGTAAAGAGAAGCGGAGTGATTTGCCTAATGCCACACAGCAAAGTTAAGCAGCTGGGCTTAAACCCCGTCTGTGACCTCGGAGCCCATAGGCCATCCTGGAGGCAGTGACCTCCTTGGCCTTCCCCCCGGCCTGCCACCCCTCAGCCTCAGCTTGGCTCCGGGAAAATAGACCCGCTCTGTGCCTAGCATCCTGTAAGAAGTGGTCAATGCGGGTCCTCTAGCGCCATAACAGCGACCGTTGTCCCATTTCACCAATGGGAAAACAGGGTTTGAGAGGTCAGGTCTCCTGTTTGGAGCTGCACAACCAAAGTGGGGGATTGGCATATAAGCCCAGGAGCTCAAAGCTCATGTATTTAACCCCCATAGCAGCCTGCCTCTTCCAACAAAAAGTTTCTGCCCAATTTTCTCCAGCTCGTTATTAATATAACTCTGTTATGTCCCCAATGAATTCGCTGCTTGGACTCTCAGTTTGTACCAGGCACTGTGCTAAGCACTTTCCATATGTTCAAATTCTTTTCCTCCCGGTGACCTATAAAATAGGCACTGTCGCTATTTCTATTTCACAGATGGGGAGACTGAGGCACAGAGAAACCAGAAAGTGTCTTCTTGCTGCCTCAGTCTGTGCCCCCTACCCACCCCCCGCCCCCAAGTTCCCCTTGCAGGGCATGTGGGTGCTCACCTCAGCACTCCGGCTCCTGGCCTCCATGGCACAGCTGGGAGTCACCCGAGCCCCAGGCTCCTGCTTCCTCTCTCCCTTCTGCTGCAGAACCAGCTTTAGCTCTGCATGGAGCAGCTGCCTCTGAGCCTGTGGGGGACAGGGAGGGAGGCTTGAGGCCAGAAGAGTGGCAAGGAGGAAGCCAGGTGTGGAGGGAGAGGCCAAGACGGATATCAGAACAGGAGAAGGGCCCCCCACCCCTTCCTCTCACCGCTGCCTGGGCACAGGCACCCCCGCCTAACAGGAGCCCAGCCTGGGGTGTAGCACAGGCACAGTCGTCTGCGGGGCTCACGCCCTTCCTCTGGGGTCTTGCTACCTGTCAGGAAGAGACCAGGGCATGAGGCTCCAAGCAAGCTGGGGAGGGATTGGCGGGGGCGGTGGGGGGGGCATGTGGCAATGGCCAGTGCTCACCTCAGGGTCACGGCCAGCTCCTTGGGCCTCCTGGGTCCCGGGCTCTGAGAAGAAGAATGTGAGCATTACTATCAGCTAACCCCACCCATTGCTTGCTGAGTGCCGGATGCTTCCTGCGCTCTGTCAGGATCCCATCCCCACAGTGGGGGGCCGGGGGATACTGAGGCCTAGAAGACCTTTATTGGCCAAGAAACAGTAAAGTAAAGCCCGAGCTGACTCCTAGGACTGCCTTAGAGTAGAGCCCCTGCGCCAGCCACCTGGGTCGACCGAGAGAGCCAAATTCACCATAAAACAATCCTAACCACTCCTCTGTCCTCCCTGTGGGCCAATCACCTCACCTCTCTGGGCCTCAGCTTCCACATCTGTTAAATGGGGAGAAGACCACCTACTACGTCAAAGAAGTGGGTAAATACAAAATGCTGGGTACGTGGAGGGGCTTCTGAAGCCCTATTATTATTACTGAGCACTTTCTGTGGTCCTGATCTTGTGACAAATGTCCCACAGGGGTCATTCATTGCCCCTAAACCTCAGAACACTCTTGTGAGGTCAAGAGAGTTTTCGAGCCCATTACAGAGAAGACACCTGAGGCTGGGAGAAGGACAACCACAAATGGTCACGAGTGGCTAAACCAGGATTTGAACTTATCTGAGAATTCCAGACTTTTCTACAGGTGATGGTAACTAATGGGTACTGAGCGGTTATTCTTTGTCAGTCCTGTGCTCCACCTCCGCCCTGCGGAAAACCCACAGCTCCTCAGAGAGGCCAAGAATCTCGCATTAAGTCACACAGCCCAGTGAGAAGGAGGCAGAACTGGGATTCCCATGTCTCTTCCCCAACAGGCCTTTCTGGGGAAAAGGGCATGGATACTGTCTCTCCACATCCCCTCCCCAGGCCGACTCTGGCCTTGTCCTCCCAGCCCCCACTTGGCATGCCAAACCTCCAACCCCCACTCTACCAGGAAAGGTCAGGCCTCACGCGGCACATTCCCTCAAACAATGGCCCATCTGCTGTGCCCAGTCACATTCCGCCCCTGCCCACCCACCCCCAGCCGCACAATGGCCCTTCATAGCCCACCACTGGCCAGGATAGAGGACACAGGGACCCCTCAATGGTCTAGCTGTACCCACTCCACTGGCAGGGACCCCACAGTAGCAGAGGGCTTCTTTCTGGCCCTCCTAGGAGTCCTGGTCTCTGTAGCCTTCCCCAACCTCCCCTCTGAGACCGCAGCTGCTCCAGGTCCCATATCTGTGGCATTTCCTACAGACTAGCCCCAGTGAGGACCCCCCTAGGTCTCTGAATCACCCTGAATAGTGTGATTGTTTTAGGGTTGGAAACTGAGTCTGAGAGAAGGGAAGTGACCTGTCTGGAGTCACACACCCAAGCCCCTGCCCTTGACCCCAACTCTGGACCTGAACTTTCATTGGTGGCTCTGAGCACTGGAGAAGCCCCAAGCAGCTAAAGAACTGGGGGAGGGGCTGGGCTGGGAAGGGAGGTGGGGATTGAGGGTGCCCCAAACAGGAATTTTTAAAGGTAAGTCCTCGGCCAACCATGGGCTGGGCAGGCACTTTATAGATGTGGCCTTGGTACCCCATTTTACTGATGAATAAATGAGGGTTAAGACACCACAGTAGCAGGGGCGCCTGAGTGGCTCAGTGGGTTAAAGCCTCTGCCTTTGGCTCAGGTCATGATCTCAGGGTCTTGGGATCTATTTTTCAAATAAATAAATAAAATCTTAATAAAAAGAAAAAAAAAGACACCACAGTGACAGAGTCAGGTCTGAAAAACTGAATGCCTGACATTACATAGCATCCTGAGCAGGAGGTGGGAGAGCCTGATACTTGTAGGAGGTAGTGGAGATGGAAGGGAGGCTCTCCTGGCCTGCCAGCTCCCCGTCTCAGGCCAGGGCAGCAAGGGTCACACCCAAAGGCTGGCACAGGAAGCTTAACCAGGGCGGGAGCAAGAGAGAGTGCCCTCCTCCCTGCCCAGCCTAGGTTATATTTAGCCCATCTGTGCCCTTCCTGAACCATATACCCAGCTCCTGGGGTGGGGTAGGGGTGGCTTCGGAAGGAAGCCCCCCCAAATACACCCCGGGCACTCTCTGTTCCCAGCTCTGCCCATCCCTTTAGGTGGGACGGATGGGAGAAGGACATGTGGGGGAAGGTTCCTGGTGGTCCCTGACTGTATTAGGGGAAGATCTTCTAAAGGGGTTCCCCTGGTAACTGAAGGTCAGGCAGGACCCTCCAGATGCCCACAGCTATTCTTGAGTGGGTCCTGTGGCCCTGTCCTCGTACATTCCTCAGCTTCCAGAATTTTCCTGAGTCCCCATTTCTTGAGTACTTACGATGCACAAAGATCCTTGCCCACCTTGGCTCATTACATCCTCAGAATACCTCCCTGAGGAAGATGTGACTGAGAGTCCTATTTAAGATGTCACTGGTTTCCCTCAGAGCAGGCTGGGGGGAGGGCCTGTCATTTGGGCCCTGGGCCCTTCAGCTGAGCGGGGCCTGCTGAGGGATCCCGAATCGGCACCCTCTTCTCCCCATGGCTGGTGCCAACCCCATATGAGAACGCTCCCCATCCAGAGCCTCAGTTTCCCCAATCGCCAATGATGGGGAGCCCTCAGCAGTTAATGGGAGTTAACCTGACTTGTCTGGGCCCCTAGACATTCTGTTTGGACAGTGGCCTAGCAGCAGCCTCAGTCCGTCCCTGCTCCAGAACATCTCATGTCTGAACACCTGGGCAAGGTATTCAGGGACTCGGTTTCATCTGTGAAACGGAGCCAGTATAAAGTATACAGCCAGTATACAGTAAGTGCTCAAGTAATGTATGCTGGAAGGTGGGCTGTCTCATATCCAGCTCTTGCTCATCAGACTTTCTCTCTTACCCAAGGGGAACTCTGGGTGAGCGACAACATCCAGCTCAGGCACTGGCCTCCTACCACCAAGATCCCCAGCACTCTATTCTAAGCACCAAAAAGCCGGCCCCAGCCTAGGCATCCTGCCCCAGCTCTCTGGAAGCAGCAACTCATCTACTCTCACACCAGCCCCGTGAAGAGACCTCCGTCAGCCCATTTCACAGGTGGGATAGCAGAGGGACAAAGGGTGCAGTATCAATCCCAAAACCGCATAGCCAGAAAAGAGGAATCTTGGGATTTGAACCCAGGGTCTGGCTCCGAAGTCTGTGCCTTTACCATACTACCTCTGAAGCCCCCCAGGTGTCCTCCCCGCACCTCCCAGCACCTCCCAGGACCCTAGGTCTTATTCCCACGGCTTCTTGGGCATTGCCAAGGATGGGGTAAGACCGGCTGATCTCTTACCACTGGGTCTCCAGACACCTTGAGAGCTCCCGGTCTGTCTGCTCAGCCCCAGCCCAGGCTGGGGGGGAAAAGGAATGGGGAGGGGGGAAGTGCGGGGAGACCCCCAGCCATTGGCTGTTGAGGCATGACATCACCAGGGAGTGGGTGGTGGGGAAACAAACATCCCCCCTCTCCCAGCTACATGCACCGGGAAGCGGGAAGCGGGTGGGGAGCCTAGGCTGGCAGAGGACAGAGACAGCTGCTGCCCTGGCCTGGGCTGAGACCTCTGCTGGAGCCTCTGTTCCAGAGACCTGCTCGTTGCTGCTGGAGGCTGGAGGCTGACCACCCAACTATCATTATGTCCTGGTTCCAGACCCAGGGACGGTCCTGCTGGTTCCTGGGGCCCCTAAAATAAAGTCCTAACGCTCCCTCTTTCGGTCCATTTGGATTCAAGTCCTAGCCTAGTCACTTGCCGGCTGCCTGACAGCATCTTCCTGGGTCTCTTCTTCTTCATCTCTAAAACAGGGATGATAAAAATGCCCACCTCATGGGGTTGCTGCAAAGATGACAGGAATTAAAAGAGGCTAAGAGCCTGGCATCAAGTGAGCGCCACTTCTAAGAATTTTGCATTATTATTCACACAAATTAGGGGTCTGGCTAGACTTGTCGCTGGGTGAGGGAATCTTTAGGCCTGAGTGAGGCTGGCCACGGAGGAGCCCCACTTCTCTGTTTCATGGAGTTTCCATGTTGGGGGTACATCTGTCGTGGGCTAAGTACTATACTGGGCACCCTGAGCTCTGCTCCCAGGATCCAGGGTTCAAGGTGAGCACATTATGCCCAGTATTTAGCTACCCAGCCAGGAAGTGGTAGAGCTGGGGTTCAACCCCACTTCTGCGGGGCCCCAAAGACCCTGCAGCTCTCTTCTGTCCTCTTCATGTAACAGACAAGGAGGCTCAGAGACAGTGACACCCAAGGTCGCCTGCAGCAAGTCACTGGTAGCAACAGGCTTTGAAGCCAGACCTGCCCAAGTCCCAAACCAAGGCCACCAGGCCTCACCCTGATCCCCTGACCCCCAACCCCAGCCTGCCCTGACTCACCAGACCCTGGGGGGCGGCAAAAGGAGCACAAGTATTCCCACATGCCCTTTGCGCCCACCCGGCCGCTGGCTCCGATGCTCCCAGCTCTCTGAGTCCCGGCCTGGGGCCAGAGCTGGGATGAAACTGGGGATTACCCCCAAAGCACGCGTCAGCAGCTTCTGTCCCATTGTCGAGCCAGACACGGCCACCAAGCCTTCACCTCAGTTGTCAACCTTGCTCCTTGCACCAGCCCCCCAGGGGACCTGTACCCCACCCTTGCACCGAGAGCTTGGGGCCTACTCCCAAGGGCACAGGGACCAAGCGCAGGCTGGCAGGATCCCAGAGTGCTAGGGTCCTCCCCCCTTCTCTCCAAAATGCCCCCTGCCCACTCTCAGCCGCCATGGAAGGCAGGAATGTGCTGAGCTCTGGGAAATGCCTTCCAGGCCTGGCAGCCACCAAGGGTTGGGGTGTGGCCAGGTCCCTGCCAGAACCCTTCTCCTGGGAAGGGTGCAAGGAACAGTGTGATCAGGGCGTCTGATGGGCCTGAGGAGACCCTCACCCTGGCGAACTCTCTCAGTCTCTCTCATTGATCCATTCAACCATTCATGTGTTTGTTTATTCACTCAACAAACACAAGCCCTTGGCGGCAGCCTCTTTGCCGGGCACTGGGGACACTGACAGACCTAAATTTATCCTGGGGGGGCAGGCTCAGGGAAGGATTTCTGGAAGACATGACATGTGAAGTCAAACTGATTGGTTGAGAAGGAGGGAGCCAGGTTAAAAAAAAATGTGTAGGAAGGGGCTTCCAGGGAGAGGGGCAAATGCAGGCAAAGTACCAGAGGGGAGAAAGGCAACGGTCTTTATCCAAGGTCAGCAGTCCATGAGCACCTGGTCTGGTGTCCAACCCTATGCTGGATGGTGCCGAGGACACAGTTTGACTTGGACAGCCTGGGCCTGTTTTTGCGGAGTTCATAGTCTAACAGGGAGACAGACCCAGAATGGTGACGATTGTGATAAGAGAGTCGTGGTAAGAAATGTCGTGGTAAGGGGCTGACATTTCTTACCACGACTCTCTTATCGTGTTGGCTGTTTGATGGGGGAGCCCAGGAAACGTGCCTGCTCCAGCCTTGCAAGGGAGGTCAGGGAAGGCTTCCTGGAGGAGGAGACATGTGAACTGAGACTTGGATGACCCACAGGAACCAGGCAAGAGAATGTAGAGAACAGTTTTACGGGCAGAGGGAGCCTGTGCACAGGACCTGAATCCAGAGAGAGCTCAGCACATGTGAAATTTCTAGAAGTTGAGAGCTGACTCCTCGTTAATGGCTGCGTCCCCAGGGCCAAATATGCGCCTTGCTTATATCTCCTCCTATTTTATACATTTATTCAGCAGCTATTTGCAGACACCTCTTCTTTATACATCCCTGGGTTTTATCATGGAAGTGACCATGACTGTGGCCTCACAAGGCTCACAGCTTGTGAGCTGGGGGGGGGGGGGGGGGTAGGGGGGCAGGCATTCAAGAAGTGCTCAGTGAAATGAGTATATAATTCACACTGACTTAAGGAGTATGAGGGACAGATATAGGCCAGCAAGAGGAGCCTTGCACTCTGGGACTATCGGAAAGGGCAGGGAGGGCTTCCTGGAGGAAGTGGCATTTAAGCCAGCACCTGAAAGATACATAGGCATTCATGCAAGGCTGCTGGGCAGGTAGTGGATCAATGACTGGGTTTCAGGGAGAGGGAACAGCCTGTGACAGGGGCCCCTTTGAGAAATCGGTGAATGGGAAGGAGTGAGGGGAAGCTGAGGGGAGGCCCATGTTCAGCAGCGCATGTGAGGAGGGGCTGACACTTCGTCTTAAGGGCCTTGCTTGCCTTGTGCCTTCAGGGGGGACAGAGTCTGTAGAGTTTTAAGTAGTCGAGGTTGGAAGTCTGACTACAGCCCAGGCTAGAGTTGGGAAGAAAATCCACCTCTCTGCTCTGGGTCAGCCAGACAAGGGAGGCTGGTACGGCGCTCTTCTGTCTCTCTCTGTGTCTCAGAGCACAGGAACCCTTGAATGTGGGCTCTGAGACTGGGAACAAGCATTCAGGCTTTTGCCCTGTTGGCTGTGTTTTGTGGTCACCCTTCAGCGGGTAAAGGAAGCTTCTTTGTCATGAAGGGCGTGTCTGTCTGTGTGTCTCTCTACCACTCTGTTCCACTCTCTGTCCTCATTCCTTGTCTCTGTCTCTCTCTTTCTCTGTCGCTCTGCGTTCTCTTGCTTTCCCTCCCCCAGGGGGGTGTGGCCATGGGAAGTTGAGTTTAGGGGGTGGCACCAGTATCCTGGTTCCGGCCAAGGTCACCTCAGTAAACACAGGACATCCTGTGGGACTGGGTGAGAGGGGGGTGGGAGGGGGGTGGTATCGAAGCTTATCTTTAGGGACAACCCTCTCCCACCCACTAGGAGCCAAGTGGCAGCTGGGTCCCCAACAGAGCAGCTGATCTCTCCATTCTTCCCTCCCATCCTCTCTACCTGCTCCAGCCTCCTACCCTCCCTTACCAAGCTCCAATCCCACTGGCCCAGCAATCTGGATGCCTTCTCCTGGTTCCCTCTCCCCAAGCCTCTTGCACCCCCTGTGTCCCTCTCTGGCTTTAGCATCAACCCCAGACCTGCTTGTCCCCCCAGTCACCATCCCAGGGCAGCCCCACAGTCTCCCCCAACCCCAGTTCCCTGGTTAGAACCCTGGGCCTCATCCTAGGCCCCTGCCCCATCGAGTCTCATCAATTCCAGAACCTGTCCTCCTGGCTTGCTAAGCGCCTCTCCCCGTCCTCCCAACCACCCTGCCAGGGGTGTGACGTCCCTTCCCAGCCTCCCCTCAAGGCTCCCAGCCTTCAGTCTCATCTCTGAGCCACCACATCCACGTGGCAGCCAGAGGGATCCCCGCACTTCCTGTCTCCCTCGTGCCTTAGCAGTAACGTCCCTCACCCAGGGCCCCTTGTGCACTGGCCCCCTGCAGACCCCTCCAGCCCCATGATTTGCCTCACTTCTCCTCCCTCTTTCCAGCCGAACCCATAGCTTCCAGATCCCTGAAAATGTTGTGAGGTCCCTCTCATCCCAGCCCTTGCTTGTGCTCTTCCCTCTGCCTGGGACAGCCCCCTCCCCGGAACCACAGCCCTTGGAGCTGGGCACTGTTGCTGTTCCACTTTACAGATGAGCTCCCGAGGCCCAGAGAGGTGAAGTGCCTCTCCTGGGGTCACACAGCTGCAGAACAGCAAAGTTTCAAAGGTAGGTGGTCTGGCTTTCAAGCATCACATCTGCTCAAAGTCTCATTGGGTCAATAATCATTGACTAAGCATCATCGGATTTCCCTGGCCAGCATTGTAGGTGCTCCATAAGGATTTGCTCAGTATGTGAATGGGACAGGGGTGGAAGGCGAGGCTTGGAAGGGACAGAGTTGTTCAAAGCTCAGAGGACTGAGATAAATTCAGAGGGTCCAGAGCAGAGGACAGACATGGTTTGCCTTTTACTTCGGGCCAGGCACACAGTTGTTACTCATAAATCTTTGCTGAATGAGAGAAGGAATGAAGGGAAGGAGGAAGGAGGAGGACAGCTCTCCCAGGTGTCCAAGGGGAGAGGATGTGTGTGTCATGGGAGGGGGTCCCCGTGAAAGTCCCTGGAGGGGAGCCAGCCTGGGGAGTGTCCTGGTGGGAGCACACAGAGGCTCTGTGGAAAACCAGTGCCAGGGCTGGTGGCTCAGCTAGGAATGGTGTGGGCCCTGGAATCTGCTGGCTGAGGACCTGTGGCCTCTTGGGGTTGAGCCTGAGGGCGGAGGGGCACACTTGAGCCAGGGAGCCTGCACAATCATCTGGGATCAGATGAGGGGAGAGTGGGGTAGGCCCTCAGGCTTGAGCTGCTCATAAACCTGAGGGTACCAGAGGGAAGAGACTAGTACTGACTGATCTAGCCCATATGGTGCTTTTATGCAAAAGGCCTGCCCCTTCCCCAAGGCATTTGACCTCCATCTGCTGGGAAACTGTTGTAGTAAATATGTAAATGCCTGAAACGTGCACGGTAGCCCCTTAAATATGGAATTTATGTTTAGTGCACAACCTGTGCAACTGTCTGCAGAGGCTCTGGGGAGAAGCGCCATCGCTGGCCAAGCAGGCACCGGGGCAGATGGGAGCATCGTTGACAGATGGGTAGGCTGTCTGCACCAGCATGTATCACAGATTATCCCCCAATTTGGCACACAGAGACATCAAAAACAGGCTCCCAGAGTGTCGTAAACAGAGCGCATTGCTGACCCCACACTGGGGAACTCCTTGACCACTGGACATACCTCAAGGGAACCTAAGGCAGTGGCATCTCAGAACCTCAGACTGAGCACCAGAGGGCATTGCTGAGCCCAACACCCGAACTCCCCAGGTCTGGGTTCGGGTCAAAACCGAGTCTGAGTCCCACTGCCCGGGAGTTGAAGTCACCAGGTGTTGGAGTCAGGCACCCGGAAGACCCTCAGCCACCGCCCCAGCTCTCTTCGAGCCATTTCCACTCAGCCTCCGTGGGCCGCCTCAGCCACTACCAGAAATGGGCACGACTTCCTCTCCTCCTCCAAGAAGCTCCGCTTTGCCCGCCCCTTCCCGGCCCAAGGGGCCGCCGAAGCTGCCCGCCTCCCCCAGTTCCACCCCAGCTTCAGCCTCCCTGGAGCTTCCGGACAGAGGGTAGGCCCTGGGACCCAACGATTTTGATGTTCCCTCGCTGGCGTCTTCCCCACTCGAGGCCCAGTGGGCCTGGCAGTTCACCGTCCGGCCCTCTGCTCTTCCCGGCCCTCATCCCCCGCCCTGCCTCCGCCCCCCACCCCCCGCAGCTTTCACAGTGCTCCTCCCCTCCGCCGCACCCCGGGCGCTGCCCTGCCCCCACGGCCGCCAGGAAGGACGCCGCCTGGGTCCCGTGCCAGGCCTCTGAGTGTGCGGCCCCTCCCAGCCCGGCCAGGAATGCGGCTGGACAGCGGGGGCGGCACAGACACTCGGCGCTCAGGCCAGCCCGATCACATAAGCAGTCGGGCAGGTGGCCCCGGATCGCGGGGGCCTGGGTTTCTTCTAGAAGGAAAGCAGGACCTGGGTTTCTTCTAGAAGGAAAGCAGGACTGCCTGCTTTGCTGTCAAAACACTAAACCGGGTGGCTTTATTTCGCAGCCCCCCTCCAAGTTGCCCTATCCTCTGCCCAAATGCGGATTTGAGGCCCCGAGGGGATTTTTTTTCTTTTCTTTTCTTTTTTTTTTTTATAAACTTGCTGGAGTCTCCTTGTCTTTCCCCATTTTCCTGGAGAGCTAGCTCTCCATGCTCTTTCGGGAGACTGTCCAGCCTCCAGCTTTGGGCTTTTCTTTCTGGCTTATTCTGAAAGCTCCCTTTTGCCCCCAGCCCCAAGACACAGAGGAAGATTCAAGTGGCCTGGCTCACCCCCCCCCCCCCCCCCCCCCTCCCCCCCCCCCCCCCCCCATTATGTACCCACTGGGCACACCAGGGAAACCTGGCTGAGTACTTCTGGGGAGTTTTCTCCAGTTACCAGAGCTAACCCATCTGCTTCTCAGACCAATATAAAGCAGTGAAGTTCATGGTCTGAAACCCATGTCCTCAAGGGAGCTTGGAGCTTCAGGTTTCTGGGCTGTCAAATGGGGATAGTAATCACGCCCATCTTGTTCGGGGGCTGGCAAGGGTTAGCACTGTGCCAGATGCCCAGTTCCCTGCTCACTAAATGCTGGAAGTTACTATGTCGCCCTTAGTCCAGATACAAAGCACACAGACTTGAAATTTCCCAGGACTAGTTTTAATTTCCACAAAATGGTGTGGTCTCTTCCCACATCAGGGAAAAGACTCCCAGGCTCCAGCCCCTGGGGTTTCAGTCCAGCACAGAGCCTGGTCCAAATCACATTCCAAACACCAGGCCCTGTCCTCCCATCCCCACAGCCAATCCCAGTCTCCCCCAGCCTCCCCTCACAAGTCCTAGACAAGAGGACAGAGGTGGAGTTACTCAGGACTGGATTCTTCTCTCCAAAGCCCCTCTCTCTCTGTTCTAGGGAAGCCAGCTATATCTTTCAGAGGAGAGCTGGTCTGGCCACGAGGCTCAGTTGGAACACCAGACTACCATCCCCACTGTGGGCGTCAGCGCCCCGGACCTGGCGGCCGCTCCAGGGCCTGTGTGCCCACCAACACGTCCAGGAGGTAGTCCAACTCGGCTTCATCCAGCTCCAGAGCCTCCTCCTTGCTAGGTCCATCCTCAGGGCCAGGTTTGAGGGCCTCGGAGGCTGGTGCCCAAAGTTCACTGTCATACATAGAGGTGTCAATGTCCTCAAACAGGCCCTCAAGCTCATCGTCCAGCAGACAGCCAGTGGCCGGGCCCAGCAGGTCCAAGGCACCCAGGCTGGGTGGGGATCCCCCGGTGGGGCGGCCTGGGGGCCCCTCGTCCACCAAGGGCTGGGGGGCCTGGCTCAGGCCCTCGATATGGCTGAGGTCCTCCAGCAGGCTGGCCATGGAGGCCGAGAGGGCGGCGTCGGAGCTGGCCAGCAGGCTATCAGCCACACAAGGGGCCACAGAGGGGCTGGGCACAGGTGGCAGGGTCGGCTCAGGGGCCATGGATGCCTGGACGCGCCGCAGTGTGTTCACTACCAGAACCAGGTGCCGCAGGTCTGGCTCGCTCTGCCGCAGGCTGTGATGGAGCTTGAGCACCGAAAGGTCAAAGAGGGAACTGGAGGTGGCGGGTGGGGGGGCCTGGGCCACTGCAGGGAGGCTGGGATCCAGCCACCAGGTGTCCACTGCCAAGGTTTCCTTCTCCTGCTCCTCCTCCCGCTTGCGCTTCAGACCTTTGCTCAGCATCATCTGCAGGGAGGGAGGAGTCAGTCATTCGTTATAGAAAGTCAACGTGAAGTTCAAACCCAGGCTCTGATAACTGATGTGCAGGTGTGATCTTGGGCAGGCCATTTAATTTCCTGAGCCTCTGCTTTCTTAGGAAAACTTTAAGATACGAATGATAATAGTTATCTACTTCAAAGAGTTGTTTTATGGAATCATTGCGATAATGTACAAAAAAGCACTTACAACAGTGCCTAATACATTGTAACTCTTCTGATTAACAAGTACTCTGAATAGCTAGTATATTTCTTTAGCAAACCAGGTGAAGCACCCAATATTCAGGAAATTTTTTTTAACCCCAGGGGAAAGCAGCTGTTTCACATAGTTTGACATTTATTAAGTGTCTACTACCCATCAGACAAATAAATATAGGAAATGTACAGATGGTGCTAGGAAGATACTAGCAGGTTCTCTGGAGAGTGGTCTGGGAAGGCTCCTGGGAGGAGGTGATATTTGAGCTGAGCCCTCAAGCAGGAGTCAGCCACGGAAGAACCAAGGGGAAAGCATTCAGGTAAGACAGAACAACAACAAAGGCAAAGAAAGACTTGGAGGCTGGATGAACTTGAACTTAAAATAAAATAAAATAAAAAGCACCAGTGTTGTCGGCGCAGAGTGACGCAGGATGGGATGGGATTTGGAGAACAAGCAGAGGCAGAGTTTGGACTGCACTGTGTCATTGAAGGATTTTGATCAGGGAATACAGTGGTGTTGTGAACTGGTTAGGTTTCCAGAAGATCCCCCTAAGCTGCTTTGAGGAAGATAATGCGGGAAGGAAGGGAAACAGAAGAACGTGGTCCCGAGCTCCACTCAGAGGCTACTGCACTCTGGGGCGGGTGATGATGGTGGCCTGGAGAAGAAAGTGGTTGGCAGTGGTCTTGGAAGAAAGTTGGTTGATTCAGGATTTATTTGGGAGGCAGAGTAGACAGAGCTTGCTGGGAAATCCTGACGGGCACCGGGGGTCACTGAGAGAACTTTTAAAAACCCACACTTTCCCCGGGGTAGGGGCCCCTGGAGTTCCGGACCCCGGGCCCAACTTGCTTTTTTGAGTTTGGTAGATTGCAAGGTCCAGTCCCCGAGCCCTTGCCCCACAGTACATTAAGACTGACCCCCTCACACTACTCAAAACGGTCCTTGCCTCCTTCCGAAGACCCGGGAGTCCAGAACCGCAGGAATTCAGCCCCCACCCGAACTCCTCCCCCTGGTCCCGGCGCCCTCTAGAGGCGCCAGAACGGCTTTCCCCGGGGATTCCGGCCCCTGGGACCCCGGGATCCTCGACACTGCCCCCACGTCCTGCCTGTCATTCCTGCCTGCCTCCCAGGGCCGTGCGGGTCGGGATCCCCGGAGGGCTCTTCTGCCCTCTCGGCCCGTGCTCGCTTCCGGCAGGCAGTGGAGGCGGCTCCTCCCGAAGCGGCGGCGGCGGGGGCGGGTGAGTCACGCAGCCGGAGCCAGAGAGCCGGCGCCTCCGCCCCCTTCCCGGGCTGCGGCGTGATTCACCCAGCCCGGCCGGGCGGCACTTAGGAGCCCGCGCATCTCGATGCCGGGCAGCCCCGGTGCTTACCGGCCGGACCCGGGGATCGAACCTGCCAAACGACCCCGCCGCGGGTCTCCCTTCTCTCTTCAGGCCCCTTTACTTCATTTACATACCTAGCTGACCCGCTGCCAATCAGAACGAAGAGGGATCCACGCGCAACCAATCAGGAAGCGGCGACGGCAGCATCGCTCGCTAGCTCTCCTTCAGCAACCGACGCCTGGGTCGGGAGACGCAGTTCTGACTCCGGCTCACGACTCCGGGCTCCTGACTCCCCTTAACTACCGCCCACTCCTGTAGTGGCCCCGCCTTCCACCCGGGGATTGGCCTAGGACGGTGATGGGCGGAGCCTGTAGAAGGAAGGCTCGGAGGGAAAGGAGGGTGGCTTCAGGGCGCATGCCCAGGGACTGCGTGGGGGTACCCGGCCAGGTGGGTTTGGCTTTTTTTTTGAGGCGGGACAGTTGGGCGGCGGGCGAGGGGTCCGGTGTTTCTTGGCTCTCGAGGTGCGGGACCGCACACCTGCCCATAGACTTGCCAAAACCCAGCAACTGAGCTCCTTGCAGGCCTACCCCTAACAGAAGTCTGCACTCTAAGCCGGATAGGCATGGGTTCACATTCTCACCGCTCACTGGGTGTGCGATCTTGGAAAAAGATCTTGGACCTCTCTGAGCCATACAGACTCTGTTAAATGGGCATCTTCTTGCCTATGTTTTGAAAGTTAGAAAATTTAAAATAAGGTCGTGTCTGTAAGAGCCCTGTAGCACACTGAGCAAATAGATGCCGGGCAGCTGGACTCAAAGACGGTTACAGGAGGGGGAGGAGGAGCGGGCGGAGTTAGGAGTGGAGCCACGGGAGTCACATCCCGGGCTCCATTCCCTAAGTAACTCTGCGACTTTGGGCAAGTGTTTTAATCCCCTAGGGTCTCCGGTTCCTCGTCTTTTTAAAATGAGATTATTTTGAGGATTAAAAAGAATAATTGCACAGGGGCGCCAAACTGGCCCAGTCGGAGGAGCATGCGACCCTTGATCTCCGAGTTCTGAGTTCAAGCCTGCGTTAGGTGTAGAGATTACTTAAAAAGAAAAAAAGAAAAAATAATAATTGGGGGCGCCTGGGTGGCTCAGTCGGTTCAGCGTCTGCCTTCGGTTCAGGTCATGATCCCAGGGTTCTGGGATGGAGCCCTCCATTGGGCTCCCTGCTCAGCGGGAAGCCTACTTGTCTCTCCCTCTGCTGGCCGCTCCCCCTGCTTGTGCGCAGGTTCGCTCTCTCAAATAAATAAAATCTTAAAAACAAGAAAGAATAATTGCACAAAATGCTCATGTTCTTTTGTTGGTAGTAAAGCCGTTGTGGTTATGGCACAGGCAATTAGGTGGGGGCGGGGGGACGCACAGAGTGGGATATAGGTAGACAGGAATTTAACACTTGTCTGATAAACTGACAGTGGGACTTAGCTTCGCCAAGTAGCTCATTTGCTAACTTTTCTGGAGTTGTGGGAAGAACTGTCGGGAGTAAAGCTCCTGGCCAAAGCAAGCTCCAGAAAATCCTAACTATATTAGTTGAATCAGGGAGCAGTTAGCAATGGATGTTCATTCAAACCTTAGGGTAAAAAAGGTTAACAGGATCTTGGCAGGCTCCAAGGCATTCCCCCACAGGTTGCTTGCTAACTGCCAAGAGACAAATAGCCTTTTATGATGGGGAGATGTGCTGCTCACCATCTTAACCATGTGAGGAAACCCTGCACCCACAATCATGGGACACCCCGACACTGGGTACCACCCCATGTGATGCATTAGGAAGTATACAACATTCCCTTTGGGGTCTCCCTGTTACATTTCATAGGCTGAATCTCGTGAAGCCTCCAGACCTGAGCTTCAGTTTCCAGAAAACAGGAACAAATTAAACGTGAACACAATCAGACAAATACAGAATGTGGGACATCTACAAGTACAACTGGGCTGTTCCACCAAAAATTCAATTTTGAGAAAACAGAAAAAGGGATTGGTGGGTTTGTTAGTGGGGAAATTTCTGGAATGAAAGTTACTATATAATTTCCTTATTACAACTAAATAAGCACATGAATGCTCAATGAATCCTGATTTGGGGAAGAGGAGACAGCTACAAAAGATATTTGTGGCAGGGGGCAGGAGGAGGGGGTGAGGCCTGGGTGACTCAATGAAGAGGGAGCTCCATCCCAGGACCCCAGGATCACAACCTGAGCAGAGGGCAGACAGTCAACCGACTGAGCCACCCAGGCACCCCTGCCCCTATCTTTTCTATATGCTTAATTTAAAAAAATTTTTTCCTAATAAAAAGAGGGTAAAATGCTAATAGAACCAAACCCCTCCCAGGCAAATTCACATAATTTCCCTCATAACCTATCCTTATGGCCTAGGAAAAAAAGGTGGCTTGCTCCAGATCACATGCTGGAGATTCATAGGAACCTCAAGAATTTGATCAAAATGTGTTTATTGAGCACCTACTATATCATGGACGCCATTGTAGACACTAGGGGTACAGTGCTGGGTAAGTCTCACACAGTGGTCTCGCTTTTCATGGCTCAGGGGAGGAGGTAAACAGAGAAAAGAAGTATGACAACAAAAACATTCATGGATCGAACACCTGTGCACCAGATAGGGCAGTAATTATATAAAAATCCCTGATGGGGGGGATGGACAATACACTTAATATAATAAATAATTTAGTATTTTAGAAGGTGACAAGTGAAATGGAAAAGAATAAAGCAGAGCGAAAGGAGAGGAATGAAGGTGTGGGGTAGACTGGGCGGGTGCTGATACTGGTAGAAAGCTCCCGGAGTAAACCTGATGAAATGGGAGAAGTAGTAAAGCTCTGGAAGAAGAATACTCCAGCCACAGGGAAGGGCCAATGCAAAGGTCCCGAGGATGGAGTCTGCGGGGCAGCAAGGCCAGTGTAGCTGGACTGTATGTTGCGGAGGGGGCGGTCGGAGAAGCTTTCGGGCCGTTTAGAGAAGTCTAGAGAAGGTTATGTTTTATTCCGAGTGGTTTGAGACCCTGGAAGATGAATAACCGAGGAAGATAATGTCGGCCTCTCTTCGGTGCGTTGAAGAAAACAAAATAGGACGGGATTATACGGAGGCCTGTGCCAGGGTGGTCCAGGAGAGCGTCCCTGAGGAGGTGACCCTGGAGCTGAGACCAGAAAGTGCAGAAGAAGCCAGGAATTCAAAGGGCTGGGGGGAAGGGAGAGGGAGAGAGGTCAAGCCTTGGGAAATGAAACCAGAAGCAAGCCATCGGGTCCAGCAGGCCTGGGGAGGAGCCTCCGCCCGCAGGGGAAGGGGGTGGGGGAGGGAAGCGCCCCGCCCCCAGCCGGCCGCCCAGCCTGCCGCCCCACCCGGCCTCTGGGGAGGGAGCAGGCGCCGGGCAGGCTCCCGCCACCGTCGCCGCCTCCGGGGTATTCCACCGCCCCGCCAGCTCGGGGTGAGGATGCAGCCGGACAGGTGGGAGGGGCCCGCCACGACAGCCACGCCCCACGACGGCCGCGCCCCATCCATACCACCACCCCCTAGCCCCGCCCCCCGCCCCGCCGGCCGGAGGAGGGCAGTTTGGGGAAGGTGGACTCTGTCCTCAGGCCCGGTTCGTTTGCGGGCCATCCTTTACACTTCTCTCATCAGTTCTTTAACGGGGCAGGAGCTGGGTCTCTGTTAGCCTGTTTGTTTATCTGGAAAGTGGGGGTATTCCTTATACTACCCTCATTGTAGTACTAGCAAGCTACAGGATCTGTAAGGCAAAGAGGGCCTAGTAAAAGGTGAGTCAGGCTTCATCTCTCCTCTGCTCAGCAGCCTTCCATGGCTTCCATCAAATTCGGTAAAGCTCACTCCTTCCCTTGGGACACCCACCTTGTTCACCTCATCTCGTAAGATGCTCTCTTCTTGTACACTCTGCTCCAGGAACACTGACCTCTTCAGGGTCCTGCAAACATTCCACTCATGTTCTCACCTCAGGGCATTTGCACTAGCTGTTACCTCTACAAGGATGGATCCCCCTCCCCACCCCACCCCCCAACTGATAATGACTCACTTCTCACCTCCTTCAGGTCTTAACTCAAATGTCACCTTGTCAGTGAGGCCTTCTCTGGCCATCCCACTGAAATAACAATGCCCCCACCACTTTCCTGTTTTCTTTTTCTCTACAGCATTTATCACCTCCTGACGGACTGCACATTTTACTTATTTTTGTGTGTATTTCAGCCTTCCCCAAATGCACTGCTGTGTGAGAGCAGGAGCTGTCTATTTTATTCCCATGACTGGAGGAGCACCAGGCCCAGAGTAGGCACCCAATAAATGTAAGCAATTATTGGAATCCTTAGGGTACATTGGGTCCTCCTTTTCATGGGTTACACAATTGCTGGGTGAGGTGGGTACTTTGGAGGCCTGAGGTTGGGACATGCTGGTGTGTTCAAAGAACTGGAGAGTGGTAGTGTGAGGTAGTGTGAAGAAGATGAATTCAGAGAGGTGAGAGCGAGGGTTGACCATTGCAAGGTGGGAGTTCATTTTTTCAAAGGAAAACAAAAAGTTTGTTCTTGAGTGCACACCTGTACTGAGCATAGTTGTGTGTACTGGGGCATACAGCTATGGTAAGACCAACAAAACCCCTCCCTCTCCCAGTTGCTAATAGACCAGAAACCTAACCATAAATAGGTAATAAATAACTTGAGATAGAATAGGTGCTACTAAGAAAATCAAATAGAGGGTGGTGGGGGAATGGCGCACCTGGAGATCTGAGAAGGGGACATTTGGATCAGTGAAGCTGTGGGAGAAATGTCCTCTGGGCCATTAACAAGTGCAAAGGCCCTGGGGTATATGAGCTTGAGGTCAAATGAGACCTGTGTGACTTGAGGTGAAGAATAGTGGAAGATTAAGCTGCAAAGTTAGGAGCAAGATTGCCGGGTCTTACAGAAGTTTGGGTTTTATTCTGGGTGTGAGAGGTCACTGAGAGTTTTAAGTAGGAGTAAGACCTGATCCAATGGGCATCCATATTGAGATGTGAAATACATGTGCCTTGAGGTTCTCATGACCATCTCCTCTCTCTCTTGATTGGCACCCATTGGTCAGTTACCTCACTTTCAGGTGTGTGTGTGTGTATTTTATTTCTTGTTTTTAGATGCAAAGCCCCCCTTAGGAAGAGAATCTTGGCTTTAGGCCAGAAAGCACAGGCAAAATCCCCCTCCTTTCCTGGCCTGTGGACTCCACCCTGGTGTGGTTCCTCTTTGCAAACCTTCCAGAAAAGTCCCTAATGCTGTGTAAACTCACCTGGTGAGCCTTCAGAGGTCTTTGTAGGCCTAGCCAGGGCAGCAGTATTTCACATTCCATCTTCCCGGGCCTCCCCTCTTCTCTCTACTCACCAGCCTGGACTTGTACCTCCCAAATAAATCCTTAGTACTTTAACTTCAGCCTGGTCAACAGTTTTCTAGATCCTTTTTTAAAATATTTTTTCAAAAAGATTTTTTTTTCTTTCTTTTTCTTTTTTGAGAGAGTGTGAGAGCACACAGCAGGAGGGAGGGTAGAAGGAGAGGGGGAAGTAGGCTCCCTGCTCAGCAGGGAGCTTGATCCCAGGACCTCAAGATCATGACCTGAGCTGCAGGCAGACGCCTAACCAATTGAGCCACCCAGGTGCCCCTAGAAAGATCTACACTTAATGCTATTTTGGGGCATCTTCCTTACCCTTTGGGCCTCAGCAATACATTGCATACAAAGAAAGCGGTGACTTTTTTTTAAGCGCTAAGAGTGACCTATCCTTTTGGTAATTCATGGTACCGTTTCTCCTGTATGCATCCATGTGGCTGGAGATCTAAGTTTACCAAGTAGCAAAGACACAAATAGTTAAGAACCAGTGGCTTGAGGCCAAACTTAGTTTTGGGTCCTTGCTCCCTGGTTCTTGCTTATTTAAAAAAAAAAAAAAAAAATTATTTATTTATGTATTTGAGAGAGATTGAGAAACAGCATGAGAGGGGAGAGGCTCAGAGGGAGAAGCAGGCTCCCAGCTCAGTAGAACTCCATCCTAGGACCCCAGGTTCATGACCTGAAGGCAGTTGCATAACCAACTGAGGCACCCAGGCACCCCATGGTCATTGCTTTTCTTGCATTGTGACCAGGAGCTAGTGATTTAGCCCCTCTGAACTTGAGGTTCCTCCTATGTAAAGCCTGTTAACAAAATTCTATATAACCATTAAGATTAAATGACTTAATTCAAAGTGGATAGAATAGTACTCTTAAGTACTCAGTAGTTGTTATGTTTAATAATGTGCCTGCCCCCACTTTGGCAGGTAAGGGTGCAGGTGTCCAGGGAACTTACCGGGTCCCTCCCACTGACCCACTGAGGTTTAGAAACTTCAGGCAACACTAGCCCTTCCAAAATACTTTTATTAAAAAACAACAACAACAAAAAAGTCATTACAAACAAGCAAAAAACAATCAAAACCCACCACAAAACCCGCCTTTCTTTTAAATAACGCGGCATGGAGCGGTTTGGTTTCCACCCTATTGCACGTGGTCCGGCCTGGTTATGAATCAGGAGACTGCTGGGATGGGGTCTTGCCAAAGAGGTGGGGTTCAACCTTGGGGGAGGAGGCCAGCCCCTCCTGCTCCCTTGAGGTGCAAGAAGCAAAGTCTGAGTTCCCATAGTAACCAGGCAGCACATCCCTGTCATCCTCTGACAGGCCCAGCTTTATCTTCCCTGAGGCCCCAGTGGTCACAGGGGAGTAGGAACTGGAGGGAAAGGCAGAAGCAATGTGGAAATGGGAAATCAGACTCCCAGAAACAGAGTCATGTTAAGGCATTTGGAACAGATAAATTAATTCAGGAAGACCCACCTTCACAGAAGGCTGCGGTAACCAGACACACACACACATGCAAGATGGTTTGTGGAACCCTGAAATGGGAGGAAAGGAGGCCACAGTCACTGCTTAGAGACCCCACCAAAACACACATACACACACACAGTTGCATCCAGGGATCCAGCCCACCAAGGCTGAGATGAGGAAAGAGCCCCCAAAGTTTTAGGATCCCAGAATGATTTCCATAATGTGATCTAGTTCATTCCACTCCCAGGACCCTGGGGCACAGAAGAGGTTGTGAGGAGGCTCCGGGGGTGCCAGGGCAGGCTCCTTCTCCACAGCTGATGTGTCAATGTCCAGAAAGAAGTCATCCAGACCGGAGTCCCCCAAGTAGCGGGAGCTCAGAGCTTCTAAGAAGACTGGATCGGGCTGGGGCAGCACTTCGTTCTGGGGACCTGGGGGAGCCACTGGATTCTGAGGGGGCTCTGTCTCGTCCATGGACGTCTCCAGTTCCCTGAGAATAGAACCGATGGTGGCTGACAGGGAGAAGTCCTCCTCGCCCAGGAAGAGGGGCTCAGGGGGTAGGGTGGGTGCTGGAGCCAGGCAAAGGGCAGCCTGGAGCTGCTGGAGGGTATTGTGTATGAGGACATGCCTGCGTAGGCTCGGGGCTCGGGGGCCCAGGCTTCGCTGGACTTTGTCTAAGGAGATTCGAAGCAGGGCTTGCTGGTAGCTCCGCAGTCCTGCTGGACCCCAGTCCCACTTCTCAACCTCCTCTTCCTCCTCCAAATCCGAGTGTTTCCTCTTCAAGCCTCCTACCATGGTGCCCTGAAGAGAGAAGAGGAGCAAGTCAGACATAGCAGGGCTAGTTCAAATCCCAAATCTATAAAATGGACATAGGAGGAATCCCACAGGGCTGCGGAGGAGAAAACTAGATCTGGACAGACACATAGCTGGGTTTACATCCCACTTACTTGTCTGTGTGGCCTTGAATAGTGAATTTGCCTCCTTGAGACACAATACTCATTTTTTCAAAAGTGTCACATATAACAGGTGTGGAGTATGGGGACCTGGCCTGGAGGCAGGAAACTTGGGTTTAAATTCTACCATTGACACTGCTCAGCTGTTTGATCCTTCTAAGTTATGTGATATCACCTCTCTCTTTTTTTTTTAATCAGATCTCAGTTTCCCCATCTGTAAAGTGAGGACTGTAGGGGCACCTGGGTGACTCAGTGGGTTAAGCCTCTGCCTTCAGTTCAGTTTATGATCTTAGGGTCCTGGGATCAAGCCCCGATTCCGGCTCTCTGGTCGGTGGGGAGCCTGCCACACCCCCCACCCCACCCCCCGCTTCTCTGCCTACTTGTGATCTCTCTCTGTCAGGTAAATTAAAAAAAATGAGGACTGTAAAATTTCTCACCATATTCTCAAGGAGATCCCACCTGTAAAATATGCATGGGGCCCACCTACAGTTAACCTTAACAAACAAGAATTTAATTGCCATTTATTCATTCAATATTTTTATCTATTGACGGCCTATTATATTCAAGCCACTTGGAGCCCCGTTAAGACACCTATTTGTTGAGACTCTTCTTTCACAGGAAGTGTATCTTCTTTTTAAAGATTTTATTTATTTATTTTCGAGAGAGAGCGCGCGAGTGGGAGAAGCAGACCCCCCCCCCCCATCGAGTGCGGAGTTGTAAGCGAGGTCCATCCCAGGACCCCGGGATCATGACCCTAACAGAAGGTAACCGCTTAAGCGACTAAGCCTCCCAGGCATCCCATGGAGTAGATTTCTTTCCATGTCCTCTTCCTAACCCACTGGAAGCACACCCAAAAGCTGGGAAGGAGCCTCCCTCCTTCCCTCTTCTACTCCTTCGGCCTCCCCCAAAGCGCACCCCACAAGAAAATTTGTTTAAACTCGACTCCTGCCAGGCTCCGCCCCCTCCATGGAACTCCAGTCAGCATCCAGGCAGGCAACAATTTAGCCCAGAGGCTTCTGGGAAATGTGGGCCAAGAGCTACCTGGCACGGTCGCTAATGTTGAGCGTGCACTACAATCCCCAGAGGGCTCCGCACGCCGGAGGGAGCGCCCTCCCCCGCCCTCCCCTAGGGCATGCGCACAGGGCCCGGGGCGGGTGGGGGAAGGGAACCCGGACGTCCAGCTGCCGGGCGCCTGCCGAGCCCCGCCCTCCGCTGCCTCTAGGGCGGCTGGTCTGAGCTCCACGCCTGGAACTCCCCTCCCCCACCCCAGACTCCGGCCCTACAACTGCTTTCTCCTGGTCCTTCGGACCCGAAGAAGGCCCCAGATTCTTCCCCCAAACTGCTCTCGGGTCCACAGACCCAGGCCCCAACACATCGCTCAAAAACTACAAATGCGCTCCGATCTACTCCATTCGGGAGCCTAATTTTGATACCCTCAGTCGTCAACTTTCTCCTATTCCCCCATCTTTCAAACGCCTTTCGACTTCACCCCCCCCCTCCCTCTGACTCCAAGACCTGAACATGGGATTCTTCCCCAGCACCTCCTCTCCTCCACTGCGTCTCCCTCACCAATATTCCTTGCACGTAGTTCTCTCGCTTTTCCAAATGCCCAGAATCCCAGCCCCAACCCCTCACACCTTTTCCAGAACACTGGAGCCCCGAATTCAACCCGCACGGGAGACGCGAATTGTCCCAATCTTCAGATTTCCTGCCCAAAAAGTTCCTTCCTTGGTTCTCTCGCTTCTCCAAACACCCCATGTCCCAGCTTCAAACTCCGTCCACTTGGAAGATCCTGCCCTACCAACTTCGCCTTCAGTCCGGGATCTCGAATTCAGCCTCCAGTCCCCAAACACCACCAACCCCATCAGTCACCCTTATCTGCACCCCCTACCCACGCCCTGACCCCGCCTCCACAACTCTCGGGGGACGCGCCTCCACCTCAGGGCAAATCTCAAGCCGGGTGGCTTCACTCTCTTTCTCTCACCTTAGCTGCCAGGTTCGCAGTGACCAAGTCCTGGAACATCCGCAGCTTTACGACCCAGCAGCGCCGAGTAGGAGACTCAATCACCTCCCCAGGGCCTCTCGGTTTGGCCTCGGGCCCACCCAGCTCCGCCCCGGGGCCGAACCGCGAGTCGCGATTGGCTGGAGTCCTGCCCGCCGCGGGGCAAGGATTGGCTGGGTGGAGGCACCGGCCCGTCGCCAGGAGACGCCCGACTGGCCCTCCCTTTCCTTACTCCCCGGACCTTTTAAAGGATTCCGACTCGCCCGGGGGCGGGGCCACGTCTCGAGGGTGGAGCGTGGCGAGGACGTCAGAACCGTTTCCTTCAACTCAGCCACTGCCCTCGCTCCAAAATCGTCAGCATTGCTCTCTGGGATACTTTTATACCAGGTGAGGACGCCCGTCGGCCCGGGAGGGGGTGGGGGGGGCTGCTTGGCACGCCCCTCCCCACCCCGCTTTCCGGGCGGGTGGGGCTGAGCCCCTCGCGGAGGCCGCGCCCCCGGCGTCCGAGGGCGGACCCTGCGGGGCGGAGGATGACGCAGCTGAAGACCAGCCAATGGTTCCGCGCGACCTACGTTGCCTGGGCGATCACAGCCCGCTTCCTGTCTTCCTGCCCGGCCCCCCAGCTCCGGCCGGCTCCGTACTCCGCGGCCCCTTTCTTTTTTTTTTTTTTTTTTTAAGATTTTTATTTATATATTTGACAGGCAGAGATCACAAGTAGGCAGAGAGGCAGGCAGAGAGAGAGGAGGAAGCAGGCTCCCCGCTGAGCAGAGAGCCCGACGCGGGGCTCGATCCCAGGACCCGATCATGACCCGAGCCGAAGGCAGAGGCTTTAACCCGCTGAGCCACCCAGGCGCCCCCCGCGCCCCCTTTCTTAATCCTCTGGATTTCTCTGCAAGTCCTGGGGTGGTCTCTCCAGCACCCCTCTTCCCGGAGCCCCGTCCTTCCTCTCAGGCAGGATGCCACCTCCACTGCTGGGAACTCATTCCTTGCTCGCTACTGCCCCAGGAACAAAGTCCCAGCTCCTCCCCTTTGGCCACAAAGCCCTTCACCGTCTGGCCTGATGCACACTCCTCCTGGCTCCCCAGAATCCGGCCACAATAATTGAATTTCAGTTTTCACAAAATGACTTTACGTGCCCGCCGCCGCCATAAACGCTGAGATTTTTGTCTGTTTTCTTCCTGCCTAATCCCCAGTCTTTTATGTACCATAGCAAGTACTCAAAAATGACGGTAGACGGCCTCTGGATCTTTAAACTTGTTTCCCCATCCTGAAAATACACCTTCAGTTCTCCCTTGACGCTCCAGAATGGGTGAAGTACCACTATGGGCTGCCTTAGTGTCCTGGGCTTCCCCTGTCCTGGCCCTGACCCCTCTGCCCATGCCTCCCATTCCTGGCCCTGTGTGCACTCGCGATTGGGACTGCGGCCCCCCAACCCCCACCCAGGGCTGGTACCAACCGGGACTTGGTCCATAGCGTTACCTAGCACATGGCTGGACACAAGGAAGGCACCGAGTGAAGTTTTGTAAATGCCCAATATGACAGAAAGAGCAAGGGGGCATAAAACAAAACAAAACAAAAAACAGCAAAACAGGGCTAGGGCCCCAAAGGCCTGAACCAGTCGTGCCCCACCCCCACAAGTTTCACCAAGAGGAGGGGGGAGGTTTAAGGCTCTTCAGACCAGTTCTCATAGGTTGGACTTTGTCAACCAGTCATCCTGCTGCTTGCAGAAACAATATAGGAATGGAATGGATTTTTTTTTTTTTTGAGGGGAAAGGAAAAGGTGTTGGGTGGGTAGGTAGGGGTGGGGGTAGCGAGGGAGGAGTGGCTCACTCAGAGGTGGGAAAGGTGCCTCTGGGGAACAAGGGCAGGGGACAGTAGATATCAAAGAGGGACATGATTAGGAAGGGATCATTCTTCCCCCTCCCAAACCTGCCCCTTTTCCAGCACCCCCTGCACTCCCCTTCATGTTAGAGTGGCCCCACTGTAACCTTGTCTCCAGGTTCTAGCTCTTTGCTTCTTCCTCCATCTCTACCCCCACCCCCATCATGGACTGTCCACTCCACTCACACCCACTCTCTTGTCCGGCTCAAGGCCTCCGTCTTGGTATCCCTTGACCCAGCAGCCAAGGGCAGCTTTATAAAACAAAAATCTGACTGTGCCCCCTCCCCACCTCTCTCCTGCTCCACTCCTTGCACAGAACCTCAGAATAAAGCTCAACCTTTTTATAATGATTCTGCCTGGTATAGCTTCCATGTAACAGCCTCTTGGGGCCGACCACTTCTCCCCTCTGAGTGGAGGAGTATTATTAACTTCTTTGCTCCACAAGCTTGGTCAAATAGTTCTCTCAGCCATCTGGGCTTCCTCCTTCAGAGCTGTGGCTTCTCTGGGTTGTCACTTCACAGGCCCGGTGTCTTCCTCCCTGGACTGTGAAATCTGTGAAGCTCAGGTCACACCTGGGCCTTCACAATCCTCATGTGGTCTCTAGCACGGGGCCAGACATACATGAATGAAAACTTTCCCCAGAGGCAGACAAAGACCCCGAATCACCCACACAAATCCAGACAGAAGAGTCACAAGAGTTGGTTCTTGTAGAATAATTTGAAGCTTTTGGCTCAAGGTTTATTTACTCCTTTCCTCTGTTCTCCATTTCCCAGAATGCTGTCCTCCCAGACAGGGTCATAGCCCTAGTCATACTGGTGGGAGGGGTAGGTGTTGTGCCCGTCGTACTTATCGGTGGTGAGGCAGCTCAGCATGAAGTGGCCCAAATCGTGTTTGGAGATGACCCTGGAGGGCCCTCGTCCATCCAGGGTCACCGTGTAGGCCCCTGTCAGCGGCTGGTCTCCTGTAAGGTAAGGACACGGGATGGGTGAAGCCCATGTCTTTTCCCCTCCTCACAGCACATGATCACTCCTGGGTGCTTATGGCATCCCCAGCCCAGAAGGTATAAGAGTCAATGATATATGAAACCCTTACAAACATGGAGGATGCCAGTCTATACCCCTTACTTCATTCGTTCGACAAATCCTTACTGATGGCCTATAAGGAGTCAGGTGTTGAGCAATCAGCAAGGGCCAAACATACAAGAGCCCCTGCCCTTTGCATGCAGAGCTTCCCTGGGAAAAGTCAACAAATAAGAGAGTAAAATAGACAATATGTTACAAGGAGAGAAATAAAGCAGGGACTAGGCTAGGAACGGTTAACTCAATGCTACCCATGAGTAAACTGAATCCGCAAGAGAGAAAGTCAACCCCAGGCTTGCAAAGGGTGACTTCCCAGTGGTAAAGGCTAGATTTGCTCTGGGTCCTTACATCTGGAGGCAGAACCTGGCCATTAGGAGGGCATCTGTTGGCTCCACTATGATAGTTAAAAAACTCTGACAGTGACCAACTTAACTGAGGGACTGAACTCAGCCTACCAGTGCAGGGGCAACCTGGAACCATGTGCACGAAAAAACGCACACCCTTTTTCAAGTGGCATTCCTGCCAACAATGTTTAATCTGAGCCTGAGAGAAAACAAGCAGAGAAATCCAGAACATGGGATATTTAGAAAGATACCTGGCTTGGTTAATTTTATGAGACATATTTCAAAAAAGAGATGGAGGATTGTTCCAGATTCAAGGTGGCATAGCACACAACCCACGATCCTTGGTTGGATCCTGATTTTGTAGGGAGGGAATATTGAAGTATATATATATTTTTACATTTTTTAAGGATTTTACTTTTAAGTAATCTCTGCACCCAATGTGCGTGCAGATAAGTAATCTATGCCCCAATGTGGGGCTTGAACCCACAACCCCAAGATTAAGAGTTGCAGCTCTTCCAACTGAGCCACGCAGGCATTCCAATATTTCTTGACCGTTGGAGAAATCTGAAAAACTTTTTTTAAGATTTTATTTATTTATTTGACACAGAGAGACAGATCACAAGTAGGCAGAGGCAGGTGGGGGTGGGGGGTGGGCAGGCTCCCTGCTGAGCAGAGAGCCCGATGTGGGGCTTGATCCCAGGACTCTGAGATCATGACCTGAACTGAAGGCAGAGACTTAACCCGCTGAGCCACCCAGGCACCCTGAAAAATCTGAATATTGACTATGGCATGGACACTAAATGATATGGTAAGAGTTCAGATCCATTCCCTTGGTGCACTAATGGTACACAGGGTCATTCCCAAAGACTTTTCTTCTTGGGAAATGCCTACTGATGTCCTAGGAGTGGAGTGTGACAAGGTCTGGACCTTACTCTCAAATGGTTCAGCCAGAAAAAAATTTTTTTTTAATTTTTAAAAATTTCTTTTTCTTTTTCAGAAAAAAAAGTTTAAAATATGTATATATTTATACATATATACCCCCTTTTTTAAACATACATATATTTAAATAGATATATTTACTCCCTTCCCTTTTTTTAGAATGGTACTATGTGTTCAATACTTTTGAGGCTGATGTCTTTGGGTTTCACTTTCAAACCCGGGAGGTCAAGATATGCACAGGCACTCTGTAATACATACTCTGTTCAGAGACGACAAAACCAAGGCCAGACGCCATGGGCCCGAGGTCCACCTGGTGCCGGGGCTGGGATTTTGACCCAGCTTCACCCTGTAGCCTCACCACTGCCGCTGAGTCAAAGCTTAGGATTCTGGTCCCAGGAGGGCCCTGAACTGAACCTAAACACTGAACTTTATTTGACCCTCTAGAAGGTATGCAGGCCTCCTCCTGTCAGGGGTCCCAGGAGGCAGAAGGCAAAGTAGAACTGCTCAAAGCAGGGATGCCTGGGTGGCTAAGCAGGTTAAGTACCTGCCTTCAGCTCAGGTACTGATCTAGAGGTCCTGGGATCGAGCCCTGTGTCAGGTGCCCTGCTCAGCAGGGAGTCTGCTTCTCCCTCTCTCTGCTGCCCCCTGCTCATGTTGTGACTGTGTCACAAGGGCACACACTCTGTATGCAAGAGACATCTGTGAAATGAATGAGTAAATGAATGAATGTCTCCCTGAGTCTGACTCTGTGTGTCTCTCAAGGAAGATTCCAGACCTGAGAGAGGAAAAGAGAATGTAGGTCTAGTAGATATAGTTTTTGATCCTTTCCACAACGCCACTGGGAAGTATGGTTCCTCTGGATTAGTTCATCAGACAAGTATTTACTGAGTGTCTACTATATGCTGAGCCCTGTTCTGGGTAGTGGGAACACAGCTGTGATTGAAATTAAATAAAATCCCTGCCTTCAAAGAGTTAATTAACATCCTAGTGATAGAGGCACACACTAAATAAGTAAAGGAATGATATGGGGCGCCTGGGTGGCTCAGTAGTTAAGTGTCTGCCTTTGGCTCAGGTCATGATCCCAGGGTCCTAGGATCGAGCCCGTATCTGGCTCCCCGCTCAGCGGGGAGTCTGCTCCTCTCTCTCTGCCTGCTGCTCTGCCTACTTGTGCGCACTCTCTCTGTCAAATAAATAAATAAATAAATAAAATCTTTAAAAAAAAAAAGAAAAAAAGGAATGATATGCTCTGTGTGGTGAAAGGGAAGTCCCCTTCCCTTGAAGATGGGCTAGCTCCAGTAACTCACTTCAAATAATAATAATAATAATAATAATAATAATAATAATAAAAAATAAGCGCTGTTTTACAGCGCTTGGGGTGGTTGGTTCAACAGAGCGAGGCAAAAAGGTGTCAGAAAGGAGACAAAAGCAAGCAAGACAGAGAAGAGAAAGTGAAAGGGGAAGGCCTGCAATTTTAGAATGGCTGGGGAAGCCCTGGCAGACCTCCCCTGCAGGCAGGAGGGCGTGAGTTGGTGGCGACCCTGCCACCAGGTCCCAGCCCTACTCACCTATATGTGGTGGCATCACAGCCACGTACTTCAGGCCCGATTCCTGCAGCACCTTGTGCATCCGGATATGGTCATCGGTCACGTCCTGCAGTCGTAGGGGCACCTTGGTTGGGTCCCATAGAAGGAAGGCTGGGGTGGAGGGAACACAGGGCATGGTGAGCCAAAGGTTGAACACAGACTGCCCAGGCCACACAGCCTGCCAGCCTTAGGCCAGGACAAAACCCTACAGGGGCTCTCTACAGCCTTGCATCTGGCCCAGCCTCCTGGCTTCCTGATGGCCACCCAAGGGCTGACCACTTCTCTCCCTACCTGTTCCTGTCCAGTTACCTATCTGCCTCCTCCCTGGTCTGCCTACCCAACACTCCCTTTCACATACTCTGCCCCGCCATGGTCCCACCTCAGAGCCTTTGCACCTACTGATCCCTCCCCCCACCCCCCAGGTAGCTTCCCTTCCTGGGGAGGATGAAACCCAGGGGCAAGGCGTGGAGACCGTGGAGACACAGCCAGCCATGAGCTGTATGAACTCAGCACAGCTGGTGGGCCTCCCTGGGCTTCCTCCGCCTTCCATACAACAGGGCATAAGAACTCCTTCTGTTAACTGAGCACCTAGCATGTGCCTCTGTGAGCATAGATACTCAGAATTTGGTGAGGATTAAGTGGCATTCGTCCCTAAGGGCTCAGATGGTGCCTAGCACACGGTCAGTGCTCAGTAAATGCTGTTCGCTTTAGCTGTCCCTGTTATGAAATCTGTCCTTTGGACGATTTTAGGCAAGCATTTGTTTAATGTCCCTCTCCTCATAAATGAGGGAACTCTGTGAGAGGAGAGAGGACATACCTGGTCTGTGTAAGCCAGGCTCTGTCCTTTCCTGCAGGAGGCTCTCCCTGCCCTCCCTGCCCTCCTCCCGGGCTGGGCCAGGGGCCACCTCAGGGTTTCTCCTGTTCTGGCCCTTTTCCCTCTGCCTATATTTCTCCATCTTGGCCCTGACTTCTGGGGCCTATCACTGTGCGGCAATGGGGCTGTTCACCACTTCCTTCCCTCCTATGAGACCCAGGAGTACAGAGCCTGGGGATGTACTGGTCACCACTGTGTCCCCAGCATCACCCAGCAAGGTTCATGCACAGTTAGTGCTCAATAAATGCAGAGTAACTTGGGATGGCTCCAATGCCACCTTGCAGAAGCCTTTGGCTGCCTGTCTAGGACCTGCCCTGCCCAACCCTTCAGTCCCATCCCTATGACCCCGCCACCCACCCGAGGTGCACGCCACGACCTTGTCCACGCCATGGGCCTTCATGGCCGCCACAATGTTCCGGGCGCCCTCGGACATAACTGTGGTAGGACCTTAGAGGGAACAGAGAGTGGCTGTCACTAGCAGGCGGCGGTGGTGGCAGGGGTGGCAGGGGTGGGGCCGGGGGCGGGGGTGGTGCTGGGGGCCGAGGCCCAGGGGTGGGCCGTGGGCAGAGGGGGGGCCCAGTACTGAGGTCATTGCGGGTGCCCAGCAGCACGATGACGGCATCCTGCCCAGCCACAGTCTTGTCTACATCGGCCGCATGCAGAACATCACCCACTACCACGTGGGCCGGCTGGGGCCCCTCTGGGGGCAGCCTGGAGGTGTCCCGCACCAGCACTGTCACCTCATAACCTGTGGGCAAAGGACAGAAAGGCATGTCAGTAGGCTTGTGAGCTGGCATCCCCAGGCTCCAGGAGCTGGGTCCTAGAGGGTGCCATGAACCCCAAATCACCCCCAGGTCCCCTGTGAGGCTGCAATACCTTCATGCCAGTTTGTAAACGACCTGCCTCCAAGGGCCTCCCCCAACACTCCCAAACTGCTCCATTCTCCAGAAACTACAGGGTTAAAGCCTGGAATCCCACTGGTCTATGCCCCCTATCCTTGGTCCTGGAGGAAACTGAGGTATAGAGGAAAATATGAGCTGCCCAAAGGTTGCCCAGTGATGCAATTGGTCCTCTAGGCTTACTTCTGAAGGTCTGAGCTCAGTCTAAGTGGTCATTATGTCCCCTCCCAAAGAATTTTGAGTAACTCTATGTTTATATATTTTTTAAAGATTTTATTTATTTGACAAGAGTCAGAGAGTGCACAAGCAGGAGGAACAGCAGGCAGAAGGAGCAGCAGGCTCCCACTGAGCAAGGAGCCCAATGCGGGACTCGATCTCAGGACCTGGGATCATGACCTGAGCCAAAGGCAGACGCTTAGCCAGCCGAGTGAGCCACCCAGGTGCCCCAAAATAAAATCTTAAAGAAAAAAAAGAAGAAAGAAAGAAAATAAAATAAATAAACAAAAAGAAAGTAGAAGAGAGACCAGCACTCTCTGTTCAACAGGGGAGGCACAGCAAGAGGACAGCTGTCTGGAATCCTGGAAGAGGGTCCTCACCAGAAGCCAGATCTATCGATACCTTATCTTGAACTTCTCAGTCTCCAGAACTATGAGAAGTAAATGTCTATCGTTAAAGTCACCAGTCTATGCTATTTTGTTACAGGTGCCTGAGCTGACTGAGACAGCTCACTGGAAAGATCAGGGACAATATGATTTATCCAAACAAATATGGACCACAAAGAACTGAAACACATGAAGTACTTAAAAATGAGTTCTGGGGCGTCTGGGTGGCTCAGTGGGTTAAAGCCTCTGCCTTCGGCTCAGGTCATGATCCCAGGGTCTTGAGATCAAGCCCCACATCGGGCTCTCTGCTCAGCAGGGAGCCTGCTTCCTCCTCTCTCTCTCTCTCTGCCTGCCTCTCTGCCTACTTGTGATCTGTCAAATAATATAAATAAAATCTTAAAAAAAAAAATCTGTGGGGCGCCTGGGTGGCTCAGTGAGTTAAGCTGCTGCCTTCGGCTCAGGTCATGATCTCAGGGTCTTGGGATTGAGTCCCACATCGGGCTCTCTGCTCAGCAGGGAGCCTGCTTCCTTCTCTCACTCTCTATCTGCCTGCCTCTCTGCCTACTTGTGATCTCTGTCTGTCAAATAAATAAAATATTAAAAAAAAAAAATCTGTGAGTTCCTAATGATAGTAACCAAGAAACCTCATGGGTCATCAGGACAGTTGTGAGAGGATTCATTCATTATTTGGAAAATGAGAAAAGGAAAAACACTTCTGTCCTCATGTATTTCTTTTTCTTTTTAAAAGGATTTTTTAATTTTTATTTATTTGACAGAGAGAGATCACAAGTAGGCAGAGAGGCAGGCAGAGAAAGAGAGAGAGGAAGGGAAGCAGGCTCCCTGCTGAGCAGAGAGCCCAATGCAGGGCAATTCGGGGCTCGATCCCAGGACCCTGGGATCATGACCTGAGTCGAAGGCAGAGGCTTTAACCCACTGAGCCATCTAGGTGCCCCGAGTCCTCATGTATTTCTTAAAAACAAATGACGGGAAAGGGTTGCATGTGGGATAGCAGAGCCCCCCCTGTGCTGCTGCCACCATGCCGGACAGCTGGGACAAGGACAGGGACCCCAAGCCCCAGTGCCGATGCTCGCACCTCCCCGCAGACCTCACTGCCCAACCCTGTAACCTATTTGACGAAGGCCTTTGACCTCCTCGCAGACCTGCCCGTAACCCTAGTGAGAGTTTATAGAGAAGCGGCATGCAAGAAAACAGGTATTACTACTACCACTGAGAGGTCCACCATGTGCTAAACATCACTGGACACTGGGAAGAGGATGTCGTGTGCATATTTGAAACAGAAATGCAACAAAGGGGCCCCTGGGTGGCTCAGTTGGTTAAGCGTCTACCTTCAGCTCTGGTCATGATCCCAAAGTCCTGGCATCAAGCCCTGCATGGGGCTCTCTGCTCAGTGAGGAGCCTGCTTCTCCCTCACCCTCTACTGCCGCTCTGCCTACTGTGCTTTCTCTCTCTCTGTCAAATAAATAAATAAAGTCTTAAAAAATAATAAAAAAAGAAAAAACCCAACATGTTTAAAATAAATAAATAAATAGATAGATAGATAAATAACAAACAAATGATGGGAGATTTGAACACTCTGGGGCAAAGGTGATGATAATAAGGATAATATTTATACAACTTTTCACATATATTAATTCATTTAACGCTCAAAGTAACCCTGGGTTGGAACTGCGGCCCCACCACTAGCTACCTGTATGACAAGGGGCAAGTCACTTAGCCCCTCTTGGCCTTAGGGCCTTCATTTGTAAAGCCACACTAATAATAGTCTCTACCTTACAGGGTTAATATAGATTTAAATAATGTATCAAAAGGCTTAACGTGATCAGGTGATTTTTGGCAAGTGTGCCGGGACAATTCAAGGGGTGAAAGAATAGTCTTGTCTTTGCTTTTCTTTTTTTAAAGATTTTATTTATTTACTTGACACAGAGAGAGATCACAAGTAGGCAGAGAGGCTGGCAGAGAAAGGAGGAAGCAGTCTCCCTGCTGAGCAGAGAGCCAGATGCAGGGCTTGATCCCAGGACCCCAGGATCATGACCTGAGCCAAAGGCAGAGGCTTTAACCCACTGAACCACCCAGGGGCCCCAATCTTTTCAACAAATGATGCTGGGGCAACTGGATATCCATCTGTAAAAAGAATGAAGTCAGATCCCTACCTCACACCATATATGAAAATTAACTCAAAATGACCACAGACCTAAATGTAAGAGCTAAAACCATAAAAAAAAAAAATCTTAGGGAAACAAACAAACAAACACAGCTGTAAATCTTTGTGACTTTGGATCAGGCAATAGTTTCCTAGCTATGACATGAAAAACATAAGCCATAAAAGAAAACACAGACACACTGACATCATCAAAATTAAAAACTTGTGTGCTTCAAGGACACCATCAAGAAAGTGAAAAGATAATCCGTAGAATGGGAGGAAACTTTTGCAAGTCATACATCTGATAAGGAACTTGTATTTAAGATATATAAAGAATTTCTACACCTCAGAAATAAAAAAATAAACAACCCAATTAAAAATTGGGCAAAATGGGGCGCCTGGGTGGCTCAGTTGGTTGGGCGACTGCCTTCAGCTCAGGTCATGATGCTGGAGTCCCAGGATTGAGTCCCACATCAGGCTCCCTGCTTGGCAGGGAGTCTGCTTCTCCCTCTGACCCTCCCCTTCTCATACTCTCTCTCTCTAATAAATAAATAAAATCTTAAAAAAAAAATTGGGCAAAATGTCCAAATAGAGACTTCTCCAAGGAAGATACACAAATGGCCAATAAATATGCGGAAAGACACTCTACATCACTGGTCATCAAAGAAATGCAAATCGAAACCACAGAGACAACTCCAGACCCAATAGAATGGGTAATAAAAAAGACAGACATTAAATACTAGTGCACAATGAGAAATTGAAACCCTCATACACAACTTATGGGTGTGCTGATGATGCAGCTACTTTGGAAAAGTCTGGTAGTTCCTCTAAAGAATAAAAGTGGAATTATCTGGGGCAGCTGGGTGGCTCAGTGGGTTAAAGCCTCTGCCTTCAGCTCAGGTCATGATCTCAGGGTCCTGGGATGAGCCCAGCATTGGGCTCTCTGCTCAGCGGGCAGCCTGCTTCCCGCCGCCCTCCTCCCCCATTCCCCACCGCCTGCCTCTCTGCTTACTTGTGATCTCTCTCTCTCTCTGTCAAATAAATAAATAAAATCTTCAAAAACAAAAACAACAACAACAAAAATACATGGAGTTACCAGATGACTCAGCCTTTCCACTCCTAGGTATATGCCCAAGGGAACTGAAGACATATGGTCACATAAAAATTATTAGGTCAAAGTCCACAGAGGCATTATTCACAATAGCCCCAAGTGGAAATGTCCCTCAACCACATGGATAAATAAAATATGGTCTATCCATACAATGTACGTAACAGTATCCAATGATGGAAAGAAAGGACATACTGACACATGCTACAACATAGATACACCTTGAAAAAATGTTTTTTTGCTAAGTGAAAGAAGCCAGGCCCAAAGAGCCAAATAGTGTAGGATTACATTTAAAGATTTTATTTTTATTTATTTGTCAGAGAGAGAGAGCAAGCACAGGCAGGGAGAGCGGCAGGCAGAGGGAGAAGCAAACTCCCTGCCGAGCAAGGAGCCTGATGTGGGACTCGATCCCAGGATGGTGGGATCATGACCGACGCCGAAGGCAGCGCTTAACCAACTGAGCCACCCAGAAATCCCTGTGTAGGATTCCATTTATTCGGAACATCCAGAACAAGCAAATCCATACAAACAGAAAGTAGATGAGTAGTTGCCCACAGCTAGGGGAGAGGTTGAGAAGAAAAATGGAGGGTGGTGGTGACTTCTAGGTATTTCTTTTGGGGGTGATGAAAATGTTCTAAATTAATTGGGATGATGTCTGCACAACTCTGTGATTAGGCCAGAAAGAACGAGGTTGTATACTTCAAGTGGGTGAATTATATGGGATATGAAGGAAATCTAAACAAAACAAAGCTGTTATAAAAGTATGAAACTTGGGCTCAGTTGGTTAAGTAGCTGCCGTCTTCAGCTTAGGTCATGGTCCTGGAGTCCCGGGATTGAGTCCCGCATCGGGCTCCCTGCTGGGTAGGGAGTCTGCTTCTCCCTCTGACCCTCCCCCGTTTCATGCTCTCTCTCTCTCATTCTCTTTCCTTCTCAAATAAATAAAATCTTTAAAAAAAATATTTTATTGGGGCGCCTGGGTGGCTCAGTGGGTTAAGGCCTCTGCCTGCAGTTCGGGTCATGATCCCAAGGTCCTGGGATCAAGCCACACGTCGGGCTCTCTGCTCCACAGGGAGCCTGCTTCCTCCCCCCCCCTCTCTCTGCCTGCCTCTCTACCTACTTGTGATTTCTCTCTCTCTGTCAAATAAATAAAATCTTTAAAAAATATATTTTATTTATTTATTTGACAGACATAGATCACAATTAGGCAGAGAGGCAGGCAGAGGGGCGGGGGAAGCAGGCTCCCCACTGAGCAGAGAGCCTGTTGCGGGGCTCGATCCCAGGACCCTGGGATCATGACCTGAGCCGAAGGCAGAGGCTTTAACCCAATGAGCCATCCAGGCGCCCCTCAAATAAATAAAATGTTCAAAAAAAAAAAAAGTATGAAGCTAAGACAAATGAAAAGTTTAGGGGAGTGCCTGGCACAGGAATGAATGATCTGTAGGTGCTGGCTGTTCCCACAATTTTTAATCATCTCAGAATGTTATTTCCTGGGGGCCTGGGTGGTTCAGTCAGTTAAGAGTCTGCCTTCAGCTCAGGTCATGATCTCAGAGTCCTGGGATCGAGTCCTGTGTCAGGGTCCCTGCTCAGTGGAAGCCTGATTCTCCCTCTCTCTCTGCTGCTCGCCCTGCTTGTGCATGTTCTCTCTCTTGGTCAAAAAAATAAATAAACCCTTAAAAAAAAAAAAAAAAAAAAAGAATGTTATTTCCTGTCCTGGTCTAGGCCTCCCTGGGTTCCTGGCCCCTGTCTCACCCCCTCCCATCCGTATTCCACATGGCAGCCAGGCAGAGCTTTCCACAGTTACACTGAAGTCCCCTCCTGCTCATATCCCTCCCATGATGCCCCTCCCCACAGCGCCCTGAAATAAAGTCTATGCTCCTCACAACAGCCTTCCAGTCCCTTGGGGTCTGTCCTCTCCTCTTCAGCCTGCCCTGGACCCACTGCCCTCTTTACCCACTGCACCTCTTTCAGTTCCCCAAATCCATCATGTTGTTTCCTGCCTCCTGGTCTTTGCACGTGCTGCCCCCTCTGCCTCAAGCACCCTTCTCCTTTCCCTGGGGCCGCTGGTTACTTGGGTGTCCTCTGTCATTGTCCTCTGTCACTTACGCTGCCCTGGAGTAAATCAATGGCCCTGCAGTTCTGGGGACATCGTCATATTCGCCACCATCTCCCTGGGGTTTGATAAACACAAAAGTGCAGGCTTTACTGCCCTATGGACCTGGGTTCCAACTCTGCCACTTACTAGCTGAGGAATCACAGGAAACACCTTCCCTGATTGAACCCCAGTCTCCCCTATAGCGTGAAAACGATAAATCCCAGTGTCCCCATCCCGTGTGACCACCTTTCTTAAGGGAATGACACAAAACCTGTGCTGTACTCATACACATCAGGGAGCCAATGTAGGCATTGGTTAACTACCAATGGTTAAAATGGACCCTAGTAATTCCGGGTATTCTGGGGGAGAAAAATGTCCTCCTGGAGAGTGAAAACTTGGACACAGGCTCAGTACAAGGGTGCCCATTAGTGTTCTATTTTTGCTGATTAGTGACATTTATGGAGAACCTCTTACCGGCCAAGTGCTGTGCTAAGCTCTTTTTATGGATGAATGGTATTTTTTTTCAAAAAAAATTTTTAGCACAACCCACATTTAAATGAAAATTTCAATAGCCACATGTGATTAGTGGCCACCATACCAAACAGCAGTGTTTTAGAATTTACAGATTTTTACCCTTTAGAAAACAGAGTGTTTGGATGGTACTTCCAAACTTTTTCCTTCTTCTTCATCTTTTTCTTCTTCTTTTTTTTTAACAAATCCCTTACTTGATATTTTTCTCTTAATTTTTTATTTTGAAATAAATTTAGATACCTAGGAAAGTTGCAAGACCTCAATTCTCATGCTTGCTTTTGCTTTATCTTTCTGTGTGTGTGTATAATATATAACATACATAATTGTATATGTATATATATATATAAATACATTTATACATAAACACACATTTTTTTTTCCTAACGATCTGAGAGTACGTTACAGAGATCATTCCCCTTTTAGGCTTTTTTGATCTCAACCCTCAGTACAAAATGAATTTCAAAGCCTAACCCAGTATATACAAATCCATGCATAGGTAACTGAAAGAAGGTTCATAACACTAATATTCAACATGCGATACACTCTGACGCCTTTATGACCAACTTAAGTATATTTCAGAACTCGCTATCACCCACAGTTTGAAAAGCACCAGATTGCAACAACCCTAAAAGGTATTAACTGCCCATTTTGAAGATGGAGAAATTGAAGCAATTTTAGGCAACTAAGCCAGGTTCACATGACTATGAATTCACTTAGCCTATAGAAGGCTTACTGAAGTCCCCTCCTGCTCATATCCCTCTGAGCACCAACTATATACTGAACACGGTTCTGCACATTTCCCATATATTATCTCATTTAATCACTGCAAGCACCCGGGAGCAAGCGCTACTAGTTTTATTCCCACTTTCCAGTTATCCAGGCACACAGGTGATAAGGCATTTGACTATGTAGGTAGTAAGTGTTAGAGCTGGGATTGGCATGCGGGCAGGCTAGAACCAGCGTCATAGAATCACTGAGGTAAATAAAGTCCCAATTCAGTCAAGCTCTTCTTTTTCTGATGGGGACAGTGAGGCTCAGGGGTTCACTGTGGCTCTGAAGAGACTTAGGCCTCAGCTCTCAATTGCCTGGGGGTGCAGTCCCACTTGTGCCCAGCAGGGCGGACAAATGCTGTTCATGGAATTCAGGATTAAGGGTAAGGGAGTCACATGAGAATCCAGATCCTCATGGTGACTCAGCACCTCTAAACTTCTCCCTCTTACTTCCTCCCCCAGAAATGCTTATCCACAAAGTTCTTTCCACCCTCCCCACAAATCAAGATCCTCACTAGGTCTTTTTGGAGAAGGGGTGAGCAGTGGGCCTGCCTGACAAGGAACTCTCAGGCAGAGTGTGCAAAGGGTGGGCTGGGCTATGAGACATCATAGCAGCCTCCACCCCTTTGGGGCACCCAGATAGCTAATATCTTCAGAGTCACTGAGACCAGCAAGGGTGGGGCCCTATATCTGGAAGTCCCAGGTCCTACTGGGGGTTGGTGAAGTCTGGATGGTGGAGGCAGGGAGGCTGCGAGGTGCTTATCCCTTTTCTTGAGACAACTGTGAATTTCCAGCTCTCACCCACTTTCCCACGACCAGAGCCCAAATCTTCACCTATGTCTCTGCTATGATTTTTCCATTAGGGGCTCCCAGCAACCCCCCCCCCCCCAGAAGTCTCCACTTCCAGCCTTGGTGCCCCAGCCCAGAGCCCATCGACTTTTGTTGGCAGTTAAGAGCACAGGCTGGGTTCAAATCCCAGCACCAGCACTTTCCAGTGGTCTGATATTGGGCAAGCCACTCTCTGGGCCTCAGTTTTCTCCTCTGTCAAGTGAAGTGATACTCGTTCTGAGGGCGGTGAGGATTTAACACTGGGAAAGATCGGTAGGCGCTGGGAGGCAAGCCGCTTCCTGGCTGAGGAAGTCTTCGCTGGGTGTGCTAACAACCACCAAAACTACAATAACAACATTTCCTAAGAGCACTGTATATAAACCTATCTCTGGAGTCCCCCCTTGCCTCCCAAGGCCAATTCCTAGTCCTTGGACTCACATAAAATTGGATCTCACAGCGTCCCCCACTACTCTCCCCGTCGCCACCTGCTTTGCCCCTAGGTCACAAACCAAAGCACTGATGGCCCAACCAGCCTCAAGAGTCCCCTTCCTAATGCGCTGCACGTGCACCCCACAGACATACCCCGCCCACCCCAGCTCATGCCTGCTTGCACCGCCTGCGCCAGCGTGGTGAGCCCGGTCCTGCCCGTGGCGCCGAAGATGGCAATCTTCTTGACGGCCATTCTGCGGAGTCGTGGTGGTGCGAGGCCACAGAGTTGCACGAAGCGCGGGAACCGGGAACCTACTGGCTGCCTGGCCGCCCTCTCAGTCCTCCTCAGGCGGGAGAGAGGGGGCGGGACAGGGACAGAAGGCCACGCCTCAGCTTGCCTCTGGGCCAAACAGGCCACGCCTCTAGCCAGGAAGAACGTGGCGGGCGGGACGTAGTAGGCTGCGCGCCTCTGCTCCCGCCCCGCACCGTTCCCTCCGCCTGTCACTTAGGCTGAGAGGCGTGGCCGTATCTGGCCAACTGGGAGGAGCGTGGGTGGACCCGGTGCCCCGCCTCTGAGCTCCAGCCGGAGGCGGGACGAAACTCGGGCTCCGCCCACCGGCCTCGGCTGGCTCACGCCCCCTCTCCTAGGGCCTGAAGCTGACCTGGGGTTCGCACTGTGCCCAAAGGCTTTCTGGAAGCTGCAAGGGAAGAAAGTGAGGGAGGGAGGGTGTGCCCCTGTAACTGTGTGTATATGTGCCCGTGTGACTCTGGGACTGTGAGTAGCCCCAAGGGAGAGCAAGTTTGTGGGTGACACCCTGTGCCAACCTCTGTGTGTAGCACTATGTTACATTTTGAAACCGCATGTGACAACACACCTTCATGATGTTCTTTTGTGACCTTGTGGTGCTACTGCGGATGACACCGTGTTTGTGATGCTGTATGCATCCAAGAAGCTGGGGGATTTGGTGTGGGACATGTGTGAGATGTGTTTTATGGGAGTGTGTGACTGTTAGACAGTGACAGTGTATGACACCCCACGTGTCATGTTGGGATGTGTGACCGTGACCCTATTTGAGTGTGTGACTGTGGGTGTTAACCGTTCTTGTGATGCTATTTGTGACTTCTTGTGACTGCATGACATATGAGTGTGTGACAGTTACCGGATGTGTGACATGTGTGTGACTGGTGTGACAAGTTTGAGTGTGTAAAAATGTGTGTGACACTGTGTGATTGTGAAGCTGTGTGTGACCTGCTTGTGACTGCTTGTGACCCCATGGCAGTGTGCGACAGTCTATGACATTTGCGTGCTTGTGTGACACAGCGTGGGTGGTGACGGCACTATTCGAGTGTGTCACTATGTGTGAGGCTGTCGGGCACTGTGCCAGTGTGGGACCCCATGTGAGTGTGTGACTGCGTCTGAGTTTGAATGTTTGACTCTGTGTGACCCCGTCCGTAGGGGGTGATACTGTGTGAGTGTGTAGCTGTGGATCGTGTTTGCGACGCTGCATGTGACCCTGTGTGTGTGTGTGCCAGTGTGGGAGTGTGTGACCCCTTGAGGGTGCGTGGCTGTGGGTGATGCTACCTCTGGCCCCGCGAGTGCTGTGACTCGGTGTGTGACCGCGCGTGGGCCAGCGCTGCAGGCGGCCGAGGCGGCGGGGACCGCGGGCGGGAGGGGGTCCCGGGGGCGCGCCGAGCGCGGCGGCCGCGCGAGCGGGGGAGGCGCGGCAGTGGCGGCGGCGGCGCATGCGGATCTGGTCGAGCGGCGGGGCCCGTGGGGCCGAGCGGAGCCGGGCCGGGCCGGGCCCCGGACACCGAAAGGGAGGGCAGTCGGGCTCTGCGAGCAGCGGATACAGCGGCTCCCGCGGCTGCGGGCCCAGGTGAGCGGCGTGGGGTGATAGCCCCTCCCTGCAGCATCTCCCCACCTGCCCAGCATCCCTCCCCCGCGCGCTGTGGGCATGGCCTGAGCCCCTAGAGTCCCCCCCCCCCCCCCCCCCCCCGCCTGGAGGAGGGGACGAGTCTAGGGCAGAATGCACCCGCACCCCTCAGCCCAGCCAGTCTCCGCGCCATGCGTGGGTCTTCCACCCGGGCCTTGTCCTTCCCAGGCCCCCTCCCTGCGAGCAGTGACTAGACTGCAGGGAGAGAGAATCACGGCCTTGGAAGGGTTAAAGCATCGATTTTTTATATATATATATATATATATTTTTTTTTTTCCCCCCCACCCCCAGCCTCCAGCCTTTGCTGGGGCCGCAGGACACCTCTCTCCACCTCCCCCATTTCCCTCTCCTCCCTTCCTTCTCCATTCAATCCGGTAATGGCTAGGGCTCTTCCTGGAGCTGACAGCTCACCAAGTGTTAAGTACCTCCCCATCCCCAAGTATCCTCCACCGAGGAAACAGCTGTTTTAACAGGGAGAGAAACTGAGGCAGAGAGACCAAGTTAAAACGGAAATAAATCAGGGCTTGAACTCATGTCTGTCTGACTCCAACACAGGCACTTTGGTTTGCCAAGATATGTGACCAGAGGAATAATAATAGCAAGGACCATGTATCAAGGGCTTGCATGAACCAGATACCATGTTCCCTGCATTATTAACTCACTTCATCTACAAACATCCCTAGGAAATGGGCACTGTTACCATTACCATTTTACAGATGAACAAACTGAGGCCTAGAGAGAGGAAGTGACTGGCCAAGGTCACACAGGTGGTAAGTAGCAGCCATGCGCCGACTTACAGCTTTCCAAGGAAGAAGAGAAGAATAACAGGGGATTTTGCAGTGTCCACCAAAAGGGACAACCTCCGCTACCCTGACCAAGACCTGGACCTTGCTTTCCTACAATCTGAGTTGTCAAATGTCTGAGTTTTTGAGAAGGACAGTGATCTCCCTGCCATTCCCTCCTTTCTTAGGCTTGGAATCAGTGAGCCTGGAGGGAGGAGGAGATGTATCTGATGCCTCCCACCCCCTTAAATTTCATATTTGCAATCTGGCAGTGTTCTAGAGCCTAGCTCTGGATCTGACAATATGTCAGCTTGCTGTTGCCACAATAATGCTGCCTAAGGAACCACCCCCAAACTCAGTGTCTTAAAACACTGAGCGTTTATTTAACCATCAAGTCTGAGGTCAGTGACTTAGGCTGGGCTCAGCTGGCCAGTTTTTCTGGGCTCAGCTGGCCTTATGCTTATGTGTTGGATGTGGTGTTGGGAGCGGTGTTGGTGGCTGTAGCTGGCCTTGGCTTTAGTGACTGGGCCCGTAGACCGGGACTATGCCAACAATGTTTTCCTCATCCTCACAATCAAGCACAAGCAAAAACATGTGGTCTCCTGAGTTTTAGGCTCAGAATTCACTGGCACTTCTCCCTAATTTTGTTGATCAAAGATAGTCATGGGGCCAAACCCAGAGTCAAGGTTGTCAGGGGACACTCCTCCGATTTCCCCATTCCTACAGTAGAAGAACAGTTAGGAGTTATACTCAAAGGACAAGGTTATAGGGATGAAAAATTGGGGCTGTTTAATGCAATCATTTAATCACAGTACCTACATTTGAACTCTGGCTACCCACTAGCTTGCGACCTCCTCTCTAAAATAGGCCAAAGACTAGCCTATCTTTAGGGAATTAAATAAGATAATGCATATAAAGTCCTGGAGACAGCACAAATGCTCGATAAATGTTAATTCTTGTTCTTACTGCATTGGAGAGTTCTACCGATAACAGTGTCATCGTTCTAACAATAATACAGGGACAGTTTGCTGAGCCCCTACCCTATGCCGGGTGCTAAGCTGGGTGCTTTGCCACCGCCCTGAGAAGTGGCCTGGGCGAAAGTGACTGTCAATTTTAGTATATGTGCTGCCGAAGCGAGCACCGAAAGTGACTGTCAGTAGTAGTCTGAGGAAAGACAGGGAAACTGTTAGAAGCAGGACCTCTGAGCTCAGGCTCTGTTTCTAGCCTAATGCGCCTCTGCTCCTCCCCAGGCCTCACCTTCCCCAATGGCGCAGGTTCCAGGGGAAGTGGACAACATGGAGGGCCTCCCGGCCCCCAACAACAACAACCCTGCAGCCCGCTGGGAGAGTCCTGATCGGGGCTGGGAGCGGGAGCAACCAGCAGCCTCCACAGCGGCCGCATCGCTCTTTGAGTGCTCCCGGATCAAGGCCTTGGCAGGTACCTGGAGGAGGGCTGGGTGAGAGAGAGAAGGGAGGGGAAAAGGCTGCTGGGCTGGTGTCTGGGTACCTCCTCCGTCAAGAACCTTGGTGGCCTGGAGGATGGTAAAGAGAGTCAACGACCCTTTGCATGTGAATCTCTAGACCAGCAGCGTCCAATGAATGGAACGTTCCTCGGTGACAGGAAAATGTTCTCTATCTGTGATGTCCAATACATGAACCACTAACCACTAGTACTTGTGGCTGTAAGCACTTGAAGTGTGGCCAGTGCTTCTCGAGGGGCTGAATTTTTAATTGTATTTCGTTTTAATTAATTTAAATTTAAATAGCCACATGTGGCTGGTGGATACTGGCTGGGGCAGGGCTGCCTTAGAACCTTAGAAAAGTAGAGTTCAGAAATGTGGGATTTTATAAGCATACTTCCTTAGAATCTCAAGATGCCGAAATATTAGATTTTTGGACCTTGGAATGTCATGCTCAGGAATTCTTCCAATTTGAGGCCTTTAGAAATGAGGTTAAGCATCTGCCTTCGGCTCAGGTCATGATCCCAGGGAACTGGGATGGAGCCCTGCCGTGTTGGGCTCCCTGCTCAGTGAGGAGTCTGTTTCTCTCTGCCTGCCACTCCCCCGACCTGTGCGCTCTCTCTCTGACAAATAAATAAATAAAATATTTAAAATAAATAAATATTAAAAACAAAACAAAACTATGAGCAAAGACCCCGAGAACCTTCAGAGACATGTAACTTCATAATCATTAGCTTTAAGCCTTTAAAATACTAGACCCTTGGGACCTTTGTTATCTCGGGAACGCAGAATGTTAGAAACAGAAACTATAGATTGTAGTAATCATGAAATCTTAAAACCCTAAGGTCGGAATCAGTTCCCTGAGAATCTCAAGAATTTTAGTAACTTAACATTTGACAATCATGGGATCTTTGCTACTAAGATTCTTGGAACTTCATAATTATAAGATTTTGAACAGTGACGTCCAACCCAAGGGCATCTGGGAAACAGGTGACAGGAATGAAAGAGTAGACTGGGGATCATGGTCAGCTGGAAAGCAGTGCCCTGAACACCAGCACCAGCCATGGGGAAACGTGGGCCCCAGATTGCTAGCTGTGATGTTTATCCAGAACTTCCCAATTGAAAAAAAAAAAATCTGTATGTGCCACAAAGTCTGAACTAATATTAATTCACAGATTTCCAGCTTCCTCTGATTGAGAAACTAGAATGGTATAAAATGTATTTTCGGAAACTTAAAATCATAGTATCAGATGGGGCGTCTGTATGGCTCAGTGGGTTAATGCCTTTGCCTTCGGCTCAAGTCGTGATCCCAGGGTCCTGGGATCAAGCCCCGCATTGGGCTCTCCGCTCAGCAGGGAGTCTGCTTCCCTTCCTCCCTCTCTGCCTGCCTCTGCCTACTTGTGATCTCTGTCTGTCAAATAAAATAAATAAAAATCTAAAAAAATATATCATAGTATCAGACTCTTTGAGCCTTAAAAACTATGATCTCATCCACAAAATATTTATTCAGTGCCTGCTCTGTGCCTGACCTGTGTTGGACAATATAAGGGACATGATGGTGACTGAGCCAGCCCCTAGGGCTCCCAGGCCACTGAGAGAGTTAGATCCAGCCAGAGAGTAATGACCCTGAGTAGTCAGGGCCTGGATGGTCTGGGAAGGGAAAGCACAGATGACACCCCTGCTTCAGTCCAGGGGACTTCCCTGGAGGAAGCCAGAGGGCTTCCTGGAGGAGGAGGTACTGAAGATGAGCCCCAAAAGGATGAATAATAGTGAACCCTGGGGTGGAGAGTGGAAGAGTATTCCAGGCAGAGGAACAGCATATGTAAGACCTTCAAAACTTGGGAGTGGCTAGATTGAAGTAATGAGGAAATGACAGTGAGAAAGGAGGCAGTGGGAGTCAGAGCCTGAGGACCCTATAAGCCACCATGCAGGGTATGAGGGCACTGGGGAGCTATGGTAAGAGTTTAAGCAGAGGTGGGATGTGAATGTGGGGATCAATCAAGGACTCTTCGCATCTGAGAAGAGTATCAGTGCCAAATACCACAGACAGATAAACATCTAGTCCAGGGAAATAATTGGTTCCCTGTAAGAAAAATAAATTCTCATACATTCCCTGTGTCTACTTAAATTATTATATCTATAATTTTCCTAAATACAACAAACCCACAACTCTGTTTCTGTCTCTCATGCCTACAGTTCTCTAAAACTAAAACATGTTATACTGGACTCCAGAACCAAAGTGCAAAATCAGTTAACAGTCAGCTTGGAGCACCTGGGTGGCTCAGTTGTTAACTGTCTGCCTTCAGCTCAGTTCATGATCCCAGGGTCCTGGGATTGAGCCCTTTGTTGGACTCCCTGCTCGACAGGGAGTCTGCTTCTCTCTCTCCCCCTGTCTCTTCACCCAGCCCGTGCTCACTCTTTCTCAAATAAATCAATACAATATTTTTTTAAAAAAAGATTTTATTGATTTATTTGACAGACAGAGATCACGTAGGCAGAGAGGCAGGCGGGGGTTGGAGGAGCAGGCTCCTTGCTAAGCAGAGAGCCTGATGCAGGGCTCGATCCCAGGACCCTGAGATTATGACCTGAGCCAAAGGCAGAGGCTTTAACCCACTGAGCCACCCAGCTGCCCCCATCAATAAAATCTTTTAAAAAAAGATTCAGCTTAAAGTAACTTCAGGATGCTGTTTATGCTGTTTAAATGATGTTGCTGCTCAAAATCCTGACATTGTGACATGGATCGTGAGGGTGCATTTTCTTTTGCATCCGTTTCCTTATAGTTTTTCTCTCATGCTTTTTCTCTATTCAGACTATAAGTCCAAACCTTTGAGCAGAGTCCTGAGTAACATGCTTTCATAGGAACATGTTTGAGAAAATTGTCTGGACCCCATGCTCAAAAGAGTTCCCTTAATGATGTTCCCCAGTTTGTGGCTTGTTGTCTTTATCAGTCTATGGGAGGATCCTCTCTTCCTCTTCATCTGTTCATTTACTCTCTTTGCTTTTTAACATTTTTTTAAAAAGGAACCTCTATGCCCAACATGGGGCTTGAACTCAAAATCCCAAGATGAAAACTCTTGGGTTCTACCAACTGAGCCAGCCAGGCGCCCCTATTCCCACATCTCACACCAATGCCTTCTCCCCTATGGGCAACCATTCTAATCATTTGTTTGTTTGTTTGAAGAACAGTCTATCTGCTTATTTTTATTTTTATTTGTTTTTTTAGAGAGAGAACATGCATGCATGTGCTCTAGCGGGGTTGGAGGAGGGGCAGAGAGAGAGAGAGAACCCCAGGCTGGCTCCACATTCAATACAGAGACCACTGTGGGGGCTCGATCCTACCACCCTGAGATGAAGACCTGAGCTGAAATTAAGAGTCAGTCACTTAATCGACTGAAACATCCAGGCATGCCCCACCCCCCATTCTGATAGCTTTTTTTTTTTTTTTAAGATTTTATTTATTTATTTGAGAGAAAGAGATCACAAGTAGGCAGAGAGGCAGGCAGAGAGAGAGGAGGAAGCGGACTCCCCGCTGAGCAGAGAGCTTGATTCGAGACTCGATCCCAGGATGCTGAGATCATGACCTTAGCCGAAGGCAGACACTTAACCCACTGAGCCACCCAGGCGCCCCCATTCTGGTAGTTTTAATGCAAATGATTATCTTTGCATGCCGATGATTTTGCAAAATGTACGTTGCAATTAGTGTGCACATATACGTATATTTTAACTGTTCATTAAAGTATGACATGCACACAAAAAGATAAATTGTGAGTGTCCAGCATTTCCACAGGTGAGCACCCTCTGGTAACCAATCCCCAGATAAAGGAAACAGAATATGACTGCCCCAGGGAAGCCCACCTCGGGCTGCCTCTCTCACTACATCGCAAAAGTAAACACTATGCTAACTTCTAAGATCACACCCTGGTTAGGCTGGTGTTTGAACTTCATATGAATAGAATCCTAAAGCATGTACCCCTTTGTGTCTGGCTTTATTCACTCACCACTGTGCTGATAAGATTCGACCGTGTCTATCTGTCCTTGTTGGGTCTCCCTTTTCATTGCTGTATAGTATTCTACAGTGTGACTGTGCCATAGTTTATCCATTTACAGGTTGATGAGGATTGGGGTTACTCCTCTTTTAAGGTTATCCTAAGCTAAACTATTGCAAACCCCTAATTCCCAGTATTTCAAACTATTACAAACTGTTGCTGCTGGTGGGCGTAAGCCTTCATTTCCACCCAGGAGGGAAAGTGTTGGGTCATAGGGTAGGTGTATATCAAACTTGAATGGAAACTGCTGGTTTGTGTCATTTTGTATTCCCACCAGCTGTGTATGAGGGATTCACTTACTGTACCTCCAACCCTTCGGATGGTCAGTCTTTTTTATTTTAGCCATTCTGATGGTTTTAATTTACATTTTCCTGGTCACTAATAACAACTAGTGAAGTTGACTAGCTTTTCATATCTTTTGTTTTGTTTTTAAAGATTTTATATATTTATTTGACAGACAGAGATCACAAGTAGACAGAGAGGCAGGCAGAGAAAGAGGAGGAAGCAGGATCCATGCTGAGCAGAGAGCCTGATACAGGGCTAGAGCCCAGGACCCTGGCAGAGGCTTAACCCACTGAGCCACCCAGGCACCCCACTTTTCATATGTTTACTGACTATTTGGATAGCTTCCTGTGAAGTGCCTGGTCAAGTCATTTGCTTATTTGTATTTTAATTTTCCTGCCTTTTTCTCATTGTTTTATGGGAGTTCTTATATATCCTGGGTACAAGTCCTTTGTCAGATAGATGTGTTGTGAATATTTTCTCCCACTGTGTGGCTTGTCTTTTTATTCTTTTAAGGTTGCCTCTTGATGAGCAGTGTTTCTCTCTCTTTTTTTTTTTTTTTTAAGATTTTACTTATTTATTTGAGAGAGGGAGAGCACGAGAAGGGGGAGGGGCAGAAGGAGAGGAGAAACCAGGCTCTCCGCTGAGCAGGGAGCCCGATGATGTGGGCCTTGATCCCAGGACCCTGAGATCATGACCTGACACAGAAGGCAGAGGCTTAACTGACTGAGCCACCCAGGCTCCCCGATGAACAGTATTTCTTAATTTAAATATAGTCTAATCAAATCATTAGTAATTATTTCCTGTGTGGCTAACACTTAGTGTTTGAAGAAATCTTTGCTTACTTCAAGGTCATAGAGATTTTTTTTTTAAGGAAACCTTTTTTTTTCTTTTAAGATTTTATTTATTTGACAGAGATCACAAGTAGGCAGAGAAGTAGGCAGACAGGGGGCAGGAAGCAGGCTCCCCGCTGAGCAGAGAGCCCGACGTGGGGCTCAATCCCAGGATCCTGAGACCATGACCTGAGCCACCCAGGTGCCCCTGGTGATATTTTTTTATGTTTTCTTCTAAAGGTCTTATTTGATCCTTTCACATTTAGACTTATAAGCCAGCTGATATTTACTGTATTTATTACTGTGTACAGTGTGGAGTGTCAGTCAAGGTTCTTATTTTTGCCACATGCAAATCCAGTCGACTCCATTCCATTTATTGAAGACTTTCTTTTCCTTACTGAACTGCAGTTTGACGGTTAAAAATCCGAGAGTTCTATGTACATGAATTTGTGCATGCAAACATTGCTAACTGGTGAAGCTTTTAGCATATTCTAGATCGCAGGTTTTCTTTTTTTTTTAAGATTTTATTTATTTATTTGACAGAGAGAGATCACAAGTAGTCAGAGAGGCAGGCAGAGAGAGAGGAAGGGAAGCAGGCCCCCCGCTGAGCAGAGAGCCCAATGCGGGACTCGATCCCAGGACCCTGAGATCATGACCTGAGCCGAAGGCAGCGGCTTAACCCACTGAGCCACCCAGGCGCCCCTGTTTTTAAGTAAGCTCTAGGCCCAACATGGGGCTTGAACTCCGAACGCTGAGATCAAGAGTCCCATGCTCTGCCCTCTGAGCCAGCCAGATGCCCCTAAGATTACAGTTTTTGCATTGTTTCCCCATTCAGCACTATGCCTTAAGACTCAGCCATGTGGGGGCACCTGAGGGGCTTAGTTGGTTAAGAGTCTGACTCGATTTCAGTTTGGGTCATGATCTCAGGGTCCTGGGATTAAACCCTGGGACAGGCTCCTCATTGAGCATGGAGTATGCCTGGGATTCTCTCTTCCTTCTCCCTCTGCCACTCCCCACTTGTGCCCCCCCCTCAAGTAAAATAAAATAAAAATCTTTAAAAAAGGAAAGACTCAGCCATGTGGCGGTGTGTGCATCGATTTTACTGCTTGTAACTGCTACATGGAGGCTATAGTATGAACTCACTGTATCCAGTTTTCCCAGTGATGGACAACGAGGCTTTCTTGAACGGCCAACCTGCCCCTACCCCCTACTCCCCAAATAACATTGCATTGGACATCCTCCTCCATCCTCCTTATAAAGTAGCATGGAAAAGTTTATAGCACTTAAGCACAGGGAAAGAACTGCTCTGTCATGGGGGTATGCCCTAATTTCATTTGACTCCCAGGGCTTCCAAGATGGCTGCCCCAGTGTGTGACTCCCACCAGCAGGCACATTTCACCACTACTCGTGGCTTCCTAACTTTTCTCAGACCAGTAGCCAAACATGATTGACATGCTAAGTGTCGCTTTCCCCATAACCCATAATGAATAAAAGCATAGTTTGTTATTCCTCAGCTCTGTGAAAGTCTCAGTGTATGAAAGAGAAGAATACGCTGAAGTCTTATTTTAAGGAAATTGTTTTGCCTCTGACTAGAGACTACCACAGCAGAGAAGACATATAAATGACAACTCATGGGACGCCTGGGTGGTGCAGTTGGTTAAGCCTCTACCTTGGGCTCAGGGCATGATCTCAGGGTCCTAGGATTGAGTCCCGTGTCAGGCTTCCTGCTCAGCAAGAACCCTTCTCCTCCCTCTGCCAAATAAATAAATGCAATCTTAAAAAATAGTTATATAAAAAAATGACAACTTACTATGAACACAATGGCAGGAGTAGGACGGTTGTCATTTGGCTTGGAGTCTTGACAACCCAAAGGCATGAATGCCAGCTAGAGTCCCGGCAGGAAGCAGATGACTCCCCTCAAGGGGGTAAAATTGCGGAGAGCTTAACAAAGGGACTAATTACAGAGGTGTGGCCAAGGCTATAGGAACCTACAAGGCCAGGGGACACCCCAGGGACTGGGGCAGGGCAAGGAGTGGTGAGAGGGCAGAGGGCTCCCAACTTGGGGGTTTAGAGAGAGGAACCAGATGCTGTTGTAAGCAGGGAGGGAATAAATTCCTCAGCCCTTCCTTTATCCTCTTTTTTTTTTTTTAATTTAATTTCTTTACTTGCGTGATCGAGAGAGACCATGTAGAGAGAGAGGGAGAATGTCAAACAGACTCTCAGCTGAGAGCAGACTCCAACTCATGGCTCAGGGCTCGATCTTAGGACCCTGAGATCATGACCTGAGCCCAAATCAAGAGTCAGACACTCAACCAGCTGAGCCACCCAGGTGCGCTACCCACTTCTCCTCTAATCTCCTGCTAGCCAAACCCAACACAGGGTCTGAGGCCTTTGAGGGCTACGGAGCCCATTCATAACAGCCCCCATGGGCAGTCTCCCTGGGCCCAGAGCACGTGCAGAATAGTAGAGGCAGGCACCCGAGGGGTAAATGGAAGATACCCTCTATGGTAGCCAAACACATTCACCAGCAGAGTAAACATCCAGTGTCAGCTGAGGTCAGAAGGGGCATTTGGGGACATACCTCGTTTCCTCCACTGTGGTTTTTCTTTTTTCTTTTTCTTCCTTAATTTAAGGTTTCTTTATTTAGGGGCACCTGGGTGGTTCAGTCAGTTAAGCATCTGCCTTCAGCTCAGGTCATGACCCCAGGGTCCTGGGATTGAGTCCCGTATCTGGATCCCTGCTTCTCCCTCTCCCTCTGTTGCTCCCCCTGCTTGTGCTTTCTCTGTCAAATAAATAAATAAGTAAACAAATGAACAAAGAAAGAAATAAAATCTTTAAAAAAAGAAAAATATTTATTTGAGAGAAAGTGAGCACACATGCGAGTGGGGGGAGGGGTAGAGGGATTGAATCTTCAAGCTGACTCCCTGCTGATAGTACAGACTAGTGTAGGGCTGATCTCACAGCTTCTGAGATCCAGGATCTGAGCTGAAACCAAGAGTCCAAAGCTTAATTGACTGAGCCACCCAGGCGCCCCACCCACACTGTTTTGTTTCTTTTTATTTTATAGAGTTTATTTATTTATTTGACAGAGAGATTGAGAACACAAGCAGGGTGAGTAGCAGAGGGAGAGGGAGAAGCACGGTCTCTGCTGAGCAGGAAGCCTAATGCAGGGTTCGATCCCAGGACCCTGGGATCATGACCTGAGCTGAAGGCAGATACTTAACTGAATGAGCCACCCAGGCTCCCCCCAATAATTAGTTAAAATAAACAAGATAAACAAGTAATTTAAAATTAAAAAGTAATTTAAATAAACAAGATATTTCTGCATACTCACTTTTTTTTTTAAAGGTTTCATTTATTTATTTGACAGAGAGAGAGATCACAAGTAGGCAGAGAGGCAGGCAGAGAGAGAGGGAGAAGCAGGCTCCCCACAGAGCAGAGAGCCTGATGAGGGGCTTGATCCCAGGACCCTTAGATCATGACCTGAGCTAAAGGCAGAGGCCCAACCCACTGAGCCACCCAGGCACCCCTCTGTATTTACTTTCAAATGAGAAGTAAACATTCAAGATCTTGTTTAAAGTAAAAAAAACAAAAACAAAAACAAAACAGGACAGTCAGTGGATACTTTCTAGCAATGTCCATACATTTTCACTGCCAGAATCACATGCAGTATTTAATATTACAAAAAGGGTGCTTGGATGGCTCAGTTAGTGCAGCATGAGACTCTTGATCTCTGGGTCATGAGTTCGAGCCCCATGTTGGGGGTAGAGTTTACTTAATAACAAAAATAAATCATGGGGCACCTGGGTGGCTCAGTTGTTAGACTCTTGATTTCAATTCAGGTCATGATTTCTGGGTTGTGGGATTGAGCCGTGTGTCTGGTTCCGTGCTCAGTAGGGAGTCTGCTTGGCCCTCTCCCTCTGCTCCTCCCCTCCACTTGCTTGTTTGTGCGCGTGCGCTCTCTCTCTCTCTCATAAATGAATAAATAAATAAAATCTTTACAAAAAATATTACAAAAGGTAAATTTTTTGAAAAAATAAATTATTGACAGATTTCAAACAGTTAAAAAGGGAAATAGACTGGCTATTCAAATCTTGCTTCCTGCACTAATAGAAACTTAGAAGTATAATAATTAAGTTATTTAGTAATGAAATGCATACCATGCCCCTGAGCCGTTGCAACAGACCCAGCAATGCAACGCCTTAAAGGAGATAGAGGTTTATGTCTCCCTCCTGGATAATTCTGACACGAGCAGCCTCATGGGCAGAGGACGCTCTGGTCCAAGCAGTCAACCTTCTTCTGTCCTGTGCCCTGTGGACCTTGTTTTCAAGCCTGTGGGAGTTGGGGGAAGAGAATGGAAGGCCAGGTAGTAAGCTTCCTGATCTGGTAACACTTTAAATTGGGAAATAATCATAGATCCACACAAAGTTGCAGAGAAAGTACAGATGATAAAAAGACTCACCTAAGGGAAGGGTGCCTGGGTGTCTCAGTTGTTAAGTATCCAGCTTTTGGTTTCATTCAGCTCAGGTCATGATTGCATGGGTGATGGGGTCAAGCCCCATGTCAGGCTCCGTGCTCCGCACAGTCTGCTTGTCCCCCTCTCTCTGCCCCTCCCTGGCTTGTTCTCTCTCTCTCTCTCAAGGAAATAAATAAAATCTTTTTTAAAAAATAAAAAATAGGGGTGCCTGGGTGGCTCAGTCAGTTAAGCATCTGCCTTTGGCTCAGGTCATGATTCCAGGGTCCTGGGATCGAGACCTGCATCAGGCTCCCTGCTCAACAGAGAACCAGCTTCTCCTTTTCCCCCATGCCTGCTGCTTCCCTGTTTGTGTGTGCTCTCTCTGTCAAATAAATAAATAAAATTTAAAAATAAAAAATAAATAAAAAGATTCACCCAATTTAAATATGGGCAAAGGATTTGCATAGATGTCTCTCCAAGGAAGATACACAAATGGCCAATAAACACATGAGAAGAGGTTTACCGTCATTAGTCACCAGGGAAATGCAAATCAGAACCACATTAAGAGACTGGTTCATACCACTCTAATGGCCATGATCAGATAGGAAATAGCAAGGAGTGGTGAGGATGTGGGGACACTGGGACCCTTGTCCATTGCTGGTGGGAATGGAAAATGGTGCAGCCACTTTGGAAAACAGTCTGGCAGTTCTTCAAAAGGTTAATCCTAGAGGTGCCTGGGTGGCTCGGTCAGTTGAGCATCTGACTCTCGATTTCAGCTCAGGGCATGATCTCAGGGTCCTAAGATTGAGCCTCCCCTTCCCCCTCATTGGCTCTATGTTGAGCAGGGAGCCTACTTGGTATTCTGTCTCTCTCTCTCCCTCTGCCCTCCCCCCTGTGCGTGCTCTCTCTCTCATAAGTAAATAATTATTTGTTTTTAAAGGTCAACCATAGAGTTAACATAGAGCCCAAGTATTTCACTCCCAGGTATATGCTCAAGATAACTGAAAACATGTGTCCACACAAAGCCGTAGGTACCCAAATGTTCATAGCCGCATTATTCATAATTGCCACAAAGTGGAAGCAGCTCCAATGTTCATCCACAGGAGAATAGATGAGTTAAATGCAGGCTGTCCGCGGAATGTCTATTATTTAGCCATCAAAAAGAAATAAAGTACTGACACATGCCACAACACGGACGAACCTTGAGAACAGGACACTAAACGAAAGAAGCCAGACACCGAAAAGGTCATATATTGTATGATTCCATTGATATGAAATGCCCAGAATAGGTAAATCCATAGAGACAGAAAATAGATTAATAGTTTCCTAGGGCTAGGAGAAGGGGGAATGGGGAGCGACTGCTCCTAGGCACAGGGTTTTTTCTTGGAGGGATAAAAATGTTCTGATATTAGATGGTGATGTGGGCTGCACAGCCCTTTGAAAATACTAAAAATCACTGAATTTACGCTTTGAAAGGGTGAATTTTATAGCATGGGAATTATAGTTCACACTAAAGCTGTTGTTAAAAAAAAAGGATGGGCACTTGGGTGGCTCAGCTGGCAGAGTGTCTCACTTGATCTCAGATCAGGTTTTGATCTAAGGGTAGTGAGTTCGAGCCTGGTGTTGGGCTTGGTCGAGGAGCCTACCTAACCAGCTGAGCCACCCAGGCTCCCCTTGGTGGAGCCTACTTTAAAAAAAAAGGTAGTAGGAGAGGTTCCCAACTAACGTCTTTGTCAGCGAGGCAGCAGCTGAGCAGCTGCACAAATTCCTCCACCCCCTCCTGTTGGCAGTCACTTGCCTACTCTGCACCCTAGAGATGTGGGAAACTCGGGGTCCAGCTGGCAGTCCAACTACCACAGGGTGGGGGTTCGGGTGTGTGTGTGACATGGTTCCTGTCCTCAGGGTGCATTCTTACTAGCGTATTCCTTCCTCTTCATCCCCCACACCTGGCCAGTACCAAGTCTTATTTTTTTCATCTGTGACTAACTCTTCAGTATGTACCCTTCTCCCATTCCCAGCTTCTGCCCTCTCCACTTGTCCTCTCTCTCCAGAATTGCTTCCCCAGTCTCCCCCCTGAGCTGCCATTCTTGCGCTCTCTGACCTACCCTCCCCACTCTCCACCACACAACTAAAACACAACTGAAACACAACTCTTATTCTGCCCCACCCCCTCCTTAACTTTCCATAGCTCCCTAGTGTAGTAGCTGTGCCCCCCATAAACTGAGCTCTGGGAGGGAAGGCCTGTTTGTATTCAGAGCCTAGAACATAGTAAGTCCTCAATTATTGATTGACAAAATGAACAGGGCCAACTGGATGAGAATCCGGGAAGGCTTCTTGCGGGAAGTGGTAATCTCAGTAAAGCTTTAAAGGACCTGTCTCTAGGTGGGCAGCGAAGGGTTTGTGCAAAGCCCTGATTGTTGCAAGCTGGGCCAAAACAGCGTTTGGGCCCGAGGGGAGGGCTGGGGAGAAGCTGCAAAAGGGGGAGGTACTGGGGATGCGGGAGCTCCTCAGAGCCCATCTTTCAGATGAGCGCGAGGCCGTGCAGAAGAAGACCTTCACCAAGTGGGTGAACTCACACCTCGCCCGAGTCGGCTGCCACATCGTGGACCTCTACGCCGACCTCCGCGACGGCTTTGTGCTCACGCGGCTCTTGGAAGTGCTGTCCGGGGAGCAGCTGGTGAGGGGACCTGAGGGCCTGGGGGAAGGCCGCGACCCTGGGATAGGGGCTGGGTTATCACAGGGTCGGGCTAATGGATACCTGGAACGTCCAAGAAACCCTGGCGCGTTTGCGGCCTCCGTACTCAGGTGGGTGGGGCTATGGCCCAGAGGTGGGGCTTGAGTGAGCCTGGGGGCGTGGCTGGGAACGGAAGTGGGGATTCGGTGTAAGGTGAAGGCGGTGGTTCCTGCGGGCCTCTGGGCATGGGGTGGGGAGGAGCTCTGTTGGAAGGGGTGGGGCTATCGGAGAAGGGAGGGGCTTTATTAGAGGGGGCTGGCCTGCGTAGCGCCGTAGCGAGACCGAGGGCTATAAAATAGGGGCAGGACCCTGTAGCAGGGGGTTGAAGAGTGAGGGTGTGGTTGTTATCGGAAGGGGCGGCCTAGGTCATGGAAATCTGGGGCACCAGACAGAACTCTGGTGTGAGTTTGGCTTGTGGTATCGGTTGCCGTTGTATTTCTGGGCGTGGATGAGGCTTCATCGCAAACGGCGGGATTCTGACGGAACTAGAGATTTAGTAAAGGAGCTCAGAAATCCTAAATGGCATGGCTAGAGAATAGAAACAAAGGCCACTGGAAATGCTAGAGCTGTAAACAAGGAGAGACGTAGGGGAAATAGGCGTGGCTCTTGGCAAGGATCTGAGAGAGGGAGGCTGGGGGCGGGGTGTGACCAAGGATCCAGTGGCCACACCTAGGTGGCCTGGGGCAGCCCTCCTTGGGGAGGGGCGGGAATACGGTTGCGGGCTAGATAAGAGGTGTGGCTATCAGGTCGGAGGCGGAGCTTCAGTTAAATGGATGGAAACAGGAAATAGAATGAGCCAAGAAGGGAACGGGCTCTTAAGAAAGGATCTGGCCAAAAGAAAAGAAAAGAAAAGAAAAGAAAAGAAAAGAAAGAGTCTGGCTACGGGAAGGGGCAGGGCTTCTTTTAAAAGGATGGGGTCCCTGGTCCTCAAAAAGACTGCGGGGGCGTGGCCTGAGCTTGGGCACCCAGGGGGCATGGCTATGGGGGCTGGCCTCTTTGGAAGGGGTGAGGCCGAGGGCCCAGTGTTCTTGGCCAGGCCGCCCCCCAACGCCCCTGCCACCCTAGCCAAGACCCACGCGCGGTCGCATGAGGATCCACTCTCTGGAAAACGTGGACAAGGCGCTGCAGTTTCTGAAGGAGCAGCGCGTGCACCTGGAAAACGTGGGGTCGCATGACATTGTGGATGGGAACCACCGGCTGACCTTGGGGCTAGTCTGGACCATCATCCTGCGCTTCCAGGTGATCCCCAAGTGACCCCGGCCCGGTCTGCTCCCCACCGTGTGGCCTTAGGAGGGCGTCCCCCATTTACTCCCCCCACTTACTCACTCATTCATTCCAAAAATTTTTCCAATATGGGCCAGGAACCCTAATTCCCGTGGTGGGGATGGGGTGAACATTATGATAAAAATAATATCATTATCACCACCATCACTATGATCATTTACATATTTTTTACTCTGTTCCAGACACTGTTCTAAGCACTTGGCATTTAAAAGCCCAACAACCCCATAAATTAGGTACCATTTATTGTGTTTTACCATAAGGAAAGTGAAGCCCAGAGAGGTGAAGTAATATGTCCAAGGTCACACAGCTGGGGAGTGGAGCTGGAATTAAAATCCAGGCAGTTTTGCTTTAGTTCAGAAACAAAACCGACAGATTTATTTTCTTCTCCTTTTTTTTAACCAACAAATTTTCTGCCTCTATGGAGCTTACATTGTGGTGGGGGAGACAGACAGTAAAGAAACCCTTAAATACATAGAACAAGAGATAGATGAGAAAAGGATCAGCTTTAGGTAAGAGTTATGCAGAAAAGATTATGATAAAGCAGTAAAAGAAATACAAAACATCAGGTTGATGATGCTGAGATTTTAGACTTAATGGTCAGAGAAGGGCTCTCTGGGAAGCTGATGGCTTACATGACATGAAGATGAAGGAAGAAAGCATTCCAGGCCAGAGGCACAGCATTTGCAAAGGCCCTGACTAAGTTGGGAAGGAGCTGGAATGCCAGAGATCTAGGAGGGCCACTGTGGCTAGAGAATGGGGAGGTAAGGGGGAACCAGGAAGATGAGCTCAGAAGGGTTGACAGGGCCTAGGTGATCTGAGATTAGCAATTTTGATTTTATTGTTTGAGATGGGGAGAAATTAGAGAGTTTTAACAAGAAAATAGACATAAGGATGCCAGGGTGGCTCAGTCGCTTAAGAATCTGCCTTCGGGGGGCGCCTGGGTGGCTCAGTGGGTTAAGCCGCTGCCTTCGGCTCAGGTCATGATCCCAGGGTCCTGGGATCGAGTCCCGCATCGGGCTCTCTGCTCAACAGGGAGCCTGCTTCCTCTCCTCTCTCTCTGCCTACTTGTGATCTCTCTCTGTCAAATAAATAAAAAAAATCTTTAAAAAAAAAAAAAAAAAAAAGAATCTGCCTTCGGCTCTGGTCATGATTCCAGGGTCCTGGGATCAAGTCCCATATAGGGCTCCTTCCTAAGTGGGGAGCCTGCTTCTCTCTTTGCCTGCTTCTCCCCCTGCTTGTGCTCTCTCTCTGACAAATAAATAAGATCTTTAAAAAAAAAATCAAGTGGTTGGTGAAGACCTCACTGAGAGGTGACCAATGAATCAAGACCTCAAGTTGGGGTGGAGCCATGTGGGCCCCTGAGGGAAGGAACAGGCAGTGCAAAGGCCCTGTGATGGAAGGACACTGGTGATTTAATAGAAAGAACAGCAGGTCTCTAAGACAGAGCAGAGTAGGCTGTTGAAGATGAGGTCAGAGACATAATAAGGGGAAGTTTACTTTTGCCATGAGTGAGACCAACTGAGGGTCTCGAGGATGGGAGGGAGGCATGTGATCTGATCTGGGGGCTCACAGGGTCCCTCTCTGCCGTGAGAACAGATTGTGGGGGAGGAGCAGAGACACCAGCATGGAGGTGACTGTGCTAGCCCAGGCCCAGAAATGATGGTGCCTTGGATCAGAAAGTGAGCCAGATGCCAAAGTTTGGAGGCATCCCTGAAACTGACACCCTAATCCACAACCGCCTCCCCTAGCTGTAGATGTCCCAGCCCACCCAGGTCCCACTCTCACACTCCTGAACCCCCAGCCCCAGCCTGAAGCTCCCTCTCCCATCTCTTCTGTAACCGGCCACCCCCCACCCCCCAAAACGGGATCTGCCGGTGTCTCCCAGGCTCATGCCCTCCTGGTCCCAGCAGCCATGTTTTGTATCCTCACAGATTCAAGTAATCAAAATCGAGACTGAGGACAACAGAGAGACCCGCTCAGCCAAGGACGCCTTGCTCCTGTGGTGTCAGATGAAGACAGCTGGGTAAGCACACCCCCCACCTGGCGCCCCCACCTGGTAGACAGGGCCCTAACCTAATCTGGAGGGTTCGTTATGGGACAGGAATTCAAGGGGGCAGCCCAAGTCCTCAGGGTAAAAAGTTGCATCTGAAGTTAATGAAATGCTGGATAAATATGTCCACTCTTCTGACCTTGACAATAAACCCATGTAACAATCTGGAAGTCCTGGTTCAAATTTAGAACTCGGGCTCCCCAGAGAGCAATGCTGGAGAGTAGTGGACTGCCCCCAGCTTGCTTCCCTCCGTTGTCTCCCCCCCCCCCACCTCCAGAGGCCTCATGTGCACCTGTTTGGACACCCCAGCCCTGTTCCTGAGCTGTGGCCACCCCCCGACCCTGAAAGCAACCACCCTTCAGCCTAAGAGGGTCCACCCTGGGGCTCGGGCAGCTCCAGGAAGAAGTTCCAGCTTCTGGGGACCTTTGCTGGGGCTGAGAAGGGAACTGTGCAGGCTCTGTTGGGAGGTCCCCAGGATGCTCAGTGCTCTGTCCTGTGGGAGGGGTGTGGCCTGGAACTTGGGCGCCCTCTAGAGAGCTGCCCCTGGGAGGAAGGGGAGGCCGGAATGGACGGAAACTGGGCTTTCTCTGATGTTCAGCCTTCTGGGTCTGGCAGGCTCTCTTGTAGTGCTGTCTTTCCTGGTGTCTTGTGTTTACCTCTTTGTCTGCTTTCCCTTGTTCTTCTCCCTCCCGCTTCTCTCACTCCTCCTGCCTCCTCCCCTCTCTCCTTTCTTTTCCCATCTCTGTCTATATCTTGTTTTCTCTCCCTCTCTCTGTCTTTCCATCTCCCTGCCTCAATGGATTGATGGATTAATCGTTTGATCTATCTTTCGTCTATCCACCCACCCATCCATCCATCTCTGTCTCTCTTTCTCCCTCCCTTTTTTTCCTCCTGACTGTCTCCCTCTCTCTCTGCCTCTGTCTCTCCCTTCCATGCTGCCAGTTACCCTGAGGTTAACATCCAGAATTTCACCACCAGCTGGCGGGATGGCTTGGCCTTCAATGCTCTCATTCACCGGCACAGGTACTGCCCAGACCGCCCTGCCCTGCCCCCTACCCTGCGTCCTGTGGGTACAAGCCCGCATACGTGTGCATGTAGATGACCCATGTAGACTTGAGGACCCACCCCTTCACACACACGCCCTTCACACTTGTACAAAGCACACACCCCCTATCTTCCCAACTTAGTCCAGGCCATGTACTCTGTGTACACGGGGAAACACACGTGCCCTCACACAGATGTGTATACACACTCACACTCGTGCGCATACATGGCTTGCGCCTGCTGCTTCGATGCCCCCAGGTGGAGAGAGCTCTCTTCCCCAGGGGCTGTCCTCTCTGGTGTGTGCGTGGGGGCCCCCTTCTCAGCAAGTCCTTTCTCTAGATGAGCCCCAGAGCCCTCCTTCTGCCTTTCACCCACCTTTCACACCCCCATGCATGGCGCTGAATTGGCTGAGGGGTTGGCATCCAGACAAACTGCACCACATCGTGATCATACAGATTAGGGAAACTGAGGCCCAGAGCCCGGGAAGGACTTGCTCTGGTGTGGTGGAAGTGGAACCCCAGCTTCTTCTGCTGTAGGCACGTGTTCACTCTCAAGCCTTGCCTGTTACACATACACACTCATATACATGGGGAAACCCAGCCCCACCTCCATAGCCAGAAACCCACCAGCTCTACCCGATGGCAACATTTACTGAGCATTTCCTGTGTACCCATCATTGTTCTCAGTGCTTTCCAATAAGTCTTAATATTTAGTGAGCCCATGAAGCAGATACTAGTATTATCCCCATCGTATAGAGGAGAGAACTGAGGCACAGAGAGACAAAATAGCTTACCCAGCATGATAGCCAGGAAGTGGCTGAGCTGGGGTTTGGGCCCAGTAGACCGACTGTAGACCTCACACTTCGAACTGCTATGTGCTACTGTTTAGAAACACACCCAAGTAGTCACATAAGCCTTGCGAATGCAGTCGCGCACATGCCCTCATGCTGTTCTCACAGCCTCAGATAAATGCACAGACACGCACCAGTGCACACAGCTTTCCCTGGGCCCAGGGGGCGCCCCTCCTGCCCCTCGCTGTGGGTGGGGCTCAGACGAGGACGTCTTTCTACCCCCTTGCCCACTGGCCCTGGAGTCTGCCTGCTGCCTGCCCGCTCTGTGCCCCTGCCCAGGCCTGATCTCGTGGACTTCAGCAAACTCACCAAGTCCAACGCCAACTACAACCTGCAGAGAGCCTTCCGTACGGCTGAGCAGCACCTGGGGCTGACGCGTCTGCTGGACCCTGAGGGTGAGCCCTGCAGGGCCCCAGCTAGACTTCCTCTTGGGGGGACTCCCGACCCCAGTGCCATCCCAAACTGCACTCCATCCTGCTGCAACACCGTAGGAACCCAAGGCCTTCCAAGTCCCAGCTCCCTCCCACCCTCTCCCCTTCCTCATCTCCAATCCCTCCTGCTCCCTATCCTCCTGTCCCTTCCTTTGGCATCTCCATCTCCAACTTCAGCCTCATCCCCCTTCCTGTCTCCAGCTGAGCCCCCTCCCCTTCCCAAGCCCCTCCTGAGTCAGCTCCCCTCAAGCCCAACCCCCTCTCCCTCCCTGACTCCAGTCCCAGCCCCAGTGCAAAGCCTGCCCCCAACATGATCCCCATTCCCTGACTTCAGCCTTGCTCCTCATCCATGATCATGCCAACACCAGTCCCCCAATCTCTGGAGTAACAGCTCTTCCCCTTCTCTGAGCATCTCCTCTGTGCCAAGCCCAGGGCCAGGAATTTAATGGAAACTTCTCCCCTTTATCCTCACACTGACCTGGTTGGATAGAACTTATCCATCCTGTTTTTAAAGGGATGGAAATGAAGGCTCAGAGAGGTGGAGTCCCTTGCCCAGGGTCACACAGCAAACCGGCAAATGGGACTTGTGATAGCTGGATTCTGTGCTCAGGGCCTGGCACAAAGAAGGTGTTTGGTGGCTCTCGGTTTCAGGAGTTGGTGAAGAGTAAAGGCCAAGTGTAATATTGTGCATTCAGTGGGCAAATCGAAATTACAATCGGAATTCAGGAAGTTTCTCCTCTGTGCCAGGCTAGTCTTTCTAATACTTATGGTGCTCCCAGGTGGCAGGCACTGTGGTTATCCTTCCTGTTACACTGGGGAAACTGAGCCTCAGAGAAGTGAGGTCTGAGGACACACGTGAGGAAGTGGTTGAATAAGGATTTAAGCACATACTGCCTACAAAGCCCATGTCCTTGACCTCTGATCTCATACATCACTTATATACTTCATAAATATTTATGGAGTTCCTACTCTGTGCTGGGCATGGCTGAGACAATGGTGAAAAAAGACAGCCATAGGGACACCTGGGTGGCTCAGTCAGTTGAGTGTCCAACTCTTGATTTCAGCTCGGGTCATGATCTCAGGGTCATGGGATCACGGCCCACCTAGTGCTCTGAGATCAGTGGGGAGTTTTCTTGAGGATTCTCTCTCCCTCTCCCTCTGCCCCTCCCCTCACTCGCATTCACTTGCACATGTGCTCTCCCTCTCCCTCTCAGAAAAATAAATACATCTTAAAAAAAAAAAAAAAGGCATAGCCTTTGTCCCCCTGGTGCTTAAAGTCAAGCTAAGGACATGATCACATGAATGAATATTTAAATGCAAATTATAACATCTAGGAGGCAGTGATAAGATGCCATGAGGAAGACTAACAGGGATAACCAACTCTACACATGCTGAACAGGGAGGCTTATCTGAAGAAATGTAAGTTGAGTTGAGACCTGGAGGATGAAAGGGAGCTAGGCACACAAAGAGGGGACATTGTTCTACCTAGTGAAAACAGCATGTGCAAAGGCCCTGAGGCAGAAGGCAGAATGGTGTGAAATGATTATGGATCATTTCTCTGTGGTGGCTTGCATGTGTCAGATATTGTTTAATCCCATGAAGTAGATCCCCATTTGGCAGATACATAAATTATGAAAATTAAAATTAAGAAACAGAGAGGTTAGTTATCTTGGTCACACAGTTAATAAGAGTGGGTTCCCCCTCCCTGCCCGATCCATGTCAGAATGCTCACCATCAGGCTCCCCCACTCTCTTTTAACCCCTAGATGTGAACATGGAGGCTCCCGATGAGAAGTCCATCATCACCTATGTGGTCTCTTTCTACCACTATTTCTCCAAGATGAAGGCCCTGGCTGTGGAGGGGAAGAGGATCGGGAAGGTTTGGGAGCCGAGGGATGGGGTGGGTGGGAGCTTGGGAACCACCTGGAGGCCTATCTGGGATGAGGCTGACCCCAGCTTCCTTTGCTGGGTCAGGTCCTGGACCAGGTGTTGGAGGTGGGGAAGATCATTGAGCGCTATGAGGAGCTGGCAGCCGAGCTGCTGGCCTGGATCCACCGCACAGTCGGCCTCATCAGCAACCAGAAGTTTGCCAACTCACTGAGTGGGGTGCAGCAGCAGCTTCAGGCTTTCACGGCCTACTGCACCCTGGAGAAGCCAGTCAAGTGAGGCCCAACTCAGGAGGGAGGGTGGCAAGTGGCGGTGTGGAGGTGGGGTTCCTGAGCTCCAGCCCCTTCAGGTTTCAGGAGAAGGGGAACCTGGAGGTGCTGCTCTTCAGCATCCAGAGCAAACTGCGTGCCTGTAATCGTCGCCTCTTTGTGCCTCGGGAGGGCTGTGGCATCTGGGATATCGACAAGGTGAGGCTGAGAATGTCGGGGAGAGGCAGGGTTGCTCTGTGTGGGTGTGTAGGTTGTGCACTGCTCAAGGCAGCCATCTACAATGTAGACACCAAGGACTGGATATTCATCCTGACAATTTTCCATCAGGGAAGTGTCATGAAGGAGCAATTTTTTTTTTCCAGTTTATACAAAGGTGCTGCTTTGAGTCATCTCAGACAGAGAATCCAGGGCCATTAAAATGTGGGGTGTTGTTGGGGTCTGACTGCTTCCTCCTGTCTCCCTAGGCATGGGGCCAGCTGGAGAAGGCAGAGCACGAACGGGAGGCTGCTCTGCGGGCTGAGCTGATCAGGCAGGAGAAGCTGGAACTACTGGCTCAGAGGTTTGACCACAAGGTCGCTATGAGGGAGAGCTGGCTGAATGAGAACCAGCGCCTGGTCTCCCAGGTACTGCATGGAGGGCTTGGTTCTGGGGGAGAAGGAGGGAGAGCAGGGCTGGTGAACCTGGGACCAGAGAAGGAGACTCGATCTCCAAAGCAACAGAGAAGTGTTGGATTATTCTCCTAGGTGGCAAATGAGGATGGGAAGGGAGAACTGGTCTCCTAAGTGAGCAGTGGGGGAAGGGAATGGGCCTGATCTCCAAGGTAACAGGAGAGTTAGGTTGGTCTCCAGGGTAACTAAAGAGGACAGAATTAGTCTCTTCAGAAATAAGGAGAGTATTTAATTAGACTCTTAGTGACAGAAGAGGTTGTGTCTGGTGTCCAGGGTAACTCGGGAGGATAGAATCAGTCTCCTAAGTAACAGGATAGAGTAGGCCTGGTCCCTAGTCTCTAGGGCAATGGTAGGATGGGGACTGTTTCCTGGGTGATGAGTTTCAGGCTAGAAATGTAATGGAGACTTGTGGGGCTGGTCTCCAGGGGAACAGAGGAAGATGGGGCTGGTCTCCAGGGTAACTGGGGATGCTGAGGGCAGGGGCAGGGTAACAGGTGGATGGCTGGGGCAACATGGGTAAGTGTCTGCCCTGCCCCACCCCAGGACAACTTCGGGTATGAGCTGCCGGCGGTGGAGGCCGCCATGAAGAAGCACGAGGCCATCGAGGCCGACATTGCGGCCTACGAGGAACGGGTGCAGGGTGTGGCCGAGCTGGCCCAGGCCCTGGCGGCCGAAGGCTACCACGACGCCCGGCGCGTGGCGGCCCAGCGTGACAGCGTCCTGCGTCAGTGGGCCCTGTTGACCGGGCTGGTGGGGGCCCGGCGGACACGGCTCGAGCAGAACCTGGCCCTGCAGAAGGTCTTCCAGGAGATGGTGTACATGGTAGACTGGATGGAGGAGATGCAGGTGCGCAGGCCCAGAGGCCAAGGGTGGGCGTGGCGGGCCGGGAGGGCGAAGGAGGGCCGTAGTCACTGCAAGAGTTGTCAGGGAGCTGGAGAGGGTCGGAGAGAGAGAGAGAGATGCTGACAGGGACAGGGAGACTGAGACGGAGATCAGAGTTCAAGAGATAGGTTGGAGGAGTAGAAGAGTGACGGGGCAGTGCAGGGGTGGGACCGGCCTGTCGCGGATGCCAAGCATGTGCTCAGTGCTGCCCCCTCTGGTAGGCTCAGCTGCTGTCCCGCGAATGCGGGCAGCACCTGGTGGAGGCCGAGGACCTATTGCAGAAGCATGGACTGCTAGAGGGGGACATCGCGGCCCAGAGCGAGCGGGTAGAGGCGCTCAACGCTGCTGCCCTGCGCTTCTCTCAGCTGCAGGGTGAGTTTGGGCCCTGGTGGTGGGGTTGGAGACTGTCAGGGCTGGTGCCTGTAGAAACAGAATGACTCCTAAGAGACAGTAGGAAGGAGTGAGCTCCCTGTCTTTGAAGGCATCCAAGCACAAAATAGGATCACACTCCATTGGGGATATCATGGGGCAAACTATTGAATGGAGTGGAGGTTAGACCACATGACTTTTTCCTGCTTTGAGATTCTGCAGTAATAGGTACATTCTTATCGAGCACTTATTTTGTGCTAAACCCTTCACAGCCAGAGGTCAGTGAATACCATAAAAAGACTGTGTAAGGTAATACATAGTCAGGACCTGTTTGGCAGGAACTGACAGAAATATCAGTTCTCTTTCTCTCTCTTTTTTTTTTTTTAAAGATTTTATTTATTTATTTGACAGACAGATCACAAGTAGGCAGAGTGGCAGGCAGGGAGAGAGGAGGGGAAGCAGGCTCCCCACCAAGCAGAGAGCCTGATGCAGGGCTCGATCCCAGGACCCTGAGGTCATGAACTGAGCTGAAGGCAGAGGCTTAACCCACTGAGCCACCCAGGTGCCCCAGAAATGTCAGTTCTCTTAAGGCAAAAAGGAGAGTCACTAAAATGTCCAGAGGGGCAAGTTTGGCTTCAGGCATGGCTGGATCCAGGGACTGTCCAATGATGCTTTTAAGACTCCATCTCTCTCACTGTAGTGTCTATGTTTGTGTCACTGTTGGGCCGTCTCTCCCCTTGTGATATAAATCTGGGATCATTCAGCCCCATGTTTACATCCTAGCAACTGAGGAGACCCAGCAGGAGACACTCCTCCTTATGGATGTTTACCCCAGGAGGCTCCCTCTGTCTTCTCCTTGTGAGATATTGGCGCCTGGTAGCAGGCACCACACAAAAAGCAAAGAGGCTGGTGTGTGTGTGTGGGGGGGGGGTGTTGTCATGGTGACGGGAGGCTGCACTGCCTGATATGTGGTCCAGAGATTTGGCCTCCCGATCTGCTACTTAGCTGATCCTGGGCAAGTGGCCTCCCTCCCCGAAGCTCAGTTTCTTCATCTATAAGATGGGGCTAGTAAGGATACTTGCCCCAGAGGCTGTGAGGTTGAAGCGACACTGGGCCAGGACCGGAGTCAGGTTTGGATACACAGATGCCTGTTGCTGTTGATTACTCAGTTGGATGCCTTGGTATTCAGGTCAATTTCAGTGAATGTCCAGAATTCCAGAAATGGCGCAGTCCATCTAGGGCAGTGTCTCTTACGGTGTTTTGACCCAGTAAGAAATACGTTTACCTCCTGACCCAGAGTTCACACACACACATACACACAGAGGCACAAAGATTTTATTAAACAATGCTTCACCTTGTCCTGTGTGTGACATCCTGATATTTTCTATCCATTCTATTCTGTTCCATTAAAGAAATGCTGGCTATGTGCCACTAAGTTAATTTCACAATTCTCTCATCACAAACCAGAGGTCTGGGAGGAAGGCAAACTATTTGGAGAAAAAAGGGAATTCAGATCACCCCTGGAGTTAAAAGATAAGGCAACAGAGGATGAGAGGGGGAACCCAGAAAATGGCTTAAGAATGGAGACATTTCCAGTTGCCTGGCTGGCTCAGAGGGTCGAGCATGCAACTCTTGATCTCCAGGTTGTAAGTTCGAGCCCCATGTTGGGTGTAGGGATTACTTAAAATAAAAATAAAAAGAATAGAGATGTCTCATTTCGTTCAGTCCTGAAGGAAATACAATTCACCCTAAAACATACAGATTCTAGGATTCTCTGAATCTAAGTTTCCACCCATCATTCAATCAGTAATAAGTCACTGTTTTAATTAGGTACTGCTCTGGGCTCCACTCGGTGCTGGGCAATGGTGGGGACACTGTGACGGAGACAGCCCCGGGCCCTGCCCTGGTGGGGCTCCCAGTCCTGTGAGGGTAAAATACAGGCAATGATAGGCCATAGGGGTCAGTGCCAGGATGGGGGTGCGGGGTGGGCACAGGCAGAGGGGTCAGGTCTGGGATGGGGGAAGCAGAGAAGCCTTGGGGAATCGGAGAATGTGCCTGCTCCAGACAGCGTGTCCCGGACGGGGCAGGGCAGGAGGCCTGCACCTGGCTCTAGGGCGCCCCCTGGCCCGTGCGTAATCGGGGATCCTCACCTTCCCCCGGCCCAGGCTACCAGCCCTGCGACCCGCAGGTCATCTGCAACCGCGTGAACCACGTGCATGGCTGTCTGGCAGAGCTGCGGGACCAGGCGGCGCGACGACGCGCGGAGCTGGAGGCCTCGCGGAGCCTGTGGGCGCTGTTGCAGGAGCTGGAGGAGGCAGAGAGCTGGGCCCGCGACAAGGAGCGCCTCCTCGAGGCGGCTGGCGGTGGCGGCGGCGGTGGCGCAGCGGGCACGGGGGGCACGGCGGGGGGCGCGCACGACCTGTCCAGCACAGCGCGCCTCCTGGCTCAGCACAAGATTCTGCAGGGCGAGCTGGGCGGGCGGCGGGCGCTGCTGCAGCAGGCCCTGCGGCGCGGCGAGGAGCTGGCTGCTGCCGGCGGCGCGGTGGGCCCGGGCGCAGAGACGGTGCATCTGGCAGAGCGCGCGGCGAGCGCCCGGCGGCGCTGGCAGCGGCTGGAAGAGGCAGCCGCGCGGCGCGAGCGGCGGCTGCAGGAGGCGAGGGCACTGCATCAGTTCGGCGCTGACCTTGACGGGCTCCTGGACTGGCTTCGTGACGCCTACCGCCTCGCAGCCGCGGGCGACTTCGGCCACGACGAGGCGTCCAGCCGCCGCCTGGCCCGTCAGCACCGCGCGCTCACTGGCGAGGTGGAGGCGCATCGCGGGCCCGTAGGCGGCCTGCGGCGTCAGTTGGCGACCCTGGGGGGCGCCAGTGGCGCCGGGCCGCTGGTGGTGGCACTGCAGGTGCGCGTGGTGGAGGCGGAGCAGTTGTTCGCCGAGGTGACAGAGGTGGCCGCGCTGCGGCGCCAGTGGCTGCGGGACGCCCTGGCCGTCTACCGCATGTTTGGCGAAGTGCACGCGTGCGAGCTGTGGATCGGGGAGAAGGAGCAATGGCTGCTGGCCATGCGCGTGCCCGATTCGCTCGACGACGTCGAGGTGGTGCAGCACCGGTGAGCACGCCCTCGTGGGACTTTGTGAGAGAGGGCCCCTTCCTCAGTTCACGCAGTCTCGCCTTCCTTGGTTCAGCAGTTTCCACTTCCGCTCTGCTGGGGGTTCCAGGGGAAGGGGAATGATGGTAGTACCCACCTCGCGGGTGACATGTAATGAGTACTTATAGGATACTTCGCAAATGCTAGGGTGCAGGGAGCATTTCCGGGGCGTTTTCTATTATTATGAGGCTTATATTCACCTGGCGGGAGTTAACTGAAGCTTCTCAGGAGACATCCCAGCCTCACCCCTCCCCTGGGACTGCCACAGTTCCTGCATAGTTGCCACCTCCCTAGCTCATGAAGTAGCTCCAACCCTGTCACCTTCTCTTCCATCATTACCCTGCTTGATGTTTTTTCATAGCACTTAGCCACCCCTTGATTCGTGATATGTGAGTTACTGACTCCTCTGTGGCTGACTTAGTAAATGAGAAATTAGTGGTAGATCCCTTTTATTCATCCATTCATTCGTTCCCTTGATACTGACTGAGCTGTCACTGTGTTCTAGGTCTTGTGTTGGCCATCGCTGACACATAGGCCTGGTCCCTACCCTTACTGTGCCCGCAATTACCCAAGCCACAGTTTTGGGCACTGTTTTAAAAGGGGGAAGGCTATGCTCAGCTTTAAAAAGATCCCCCTGGGTGCCACGTAGTGGGTGTGTTGGAGCAGTTGAGAATGGTGGCTGGGAGCCCAGAAAGGGGCCTCAGGTGGGGCCCCGGGTGGGAGGGGACAGGACTGAACCAGGCTAGGAGGCCAAGTGGAGAGGCCATGGGGGTGAAGAGTCTGGGGAGGGCTGTTGTCGGAAACAGGACCCAGAGCTGTGGCCTAGGGGATGGTGGGGCTGCCACTGAGATGGGGACCCAGAGGAAAACCAAATCTGGGGGAAGATACTGATGCTGGTTTGAGTCACAGTGGCTGGGAGGAGCCCTGTGGAGGAGTCCGGCAGCTTTGAGGTTGCAGACATGTTCCAAAGGCTACAGAGAGAGATGTGTGGGTCATGAGGCCAGGGTCATGAGAACTGAGACTGTGCGGTTGGATGGGATGGCCCAGGCAAGGTGGGAAAGAAAGCTAAGGGAGTTAGCTAAGAGTTAGAAGGAAATGCAGGAGGAGGCCAAGAGGTGGGAAGGTCCCCAGGGTCCAGGCCTACCTGAGAAGGACCATCTTCCTCCTACAGATTTGAGAGTCTGGACCAGGAGATGAACAGTCTGATGGGCCGTGTCCTGGATGTGAACCACACAGTCCAGGAGCTGGTGGAAGGAGGCCACCCCAGTTCAGATGAGGTGCGCTCCTGCCAGGACCACCTTAACAGCAGGTAGGCGGGGCCTGGGGTCTCACATCAGTCCTTACCTGTTCTTTTCATCATTCCTATCCTCATTTACTCAACTGTCAGAAATCAAGAATGTGCAATTTCGACTCCCTGATGTGGTAATGACTACCTAGGAAATCAGCAAAATCTTGCGGGAACCTGGTAATACCCGGTGTTAGTGATGATGTGATAAAATGAGGATATAATATATTTTAGTGGGTTATTAGTTTACTTGTGTAGAAACGACTCACTGAGGATCTACTCTCTGGCAGGATTTCTTCTAAGTGCTTCATGTGCCTAGTTTTACCTTCCAATATCCCAATTTCCATAGTAAAGTTTCCAGAATTCAGAACTCTTTAAAAATGGTAACAAAGTAGTATCTTTCTCTCTAGAACACTACCAAAATTTCCAGAATTCAGAACTCTTTAAAAATGGTAACAAAGTAGTATCTTTCTCTCTAGAACACTACCAGCTGTTCTTCCAACGTGGGTAGGGTTCTTAGATGAAGACACCGATCCAGGGAGGTGAAATCCGTAACTTGATTACTCAATCCGATAAGTAGGAGTCAAACCTGTGATGCATTTTGAGAACTGCTGCTCAACAACCTACGATGACAGTTCTGTCTGAATCTGGAGCTGGGGTCTTGAGCACTTATACTGAGTCTTCTCAGCAACCCTATGGGGCACAAATTGCCCCATGTTAGAGAGGGTGAAGCAGGGGCTCAGAGATGTGAAGACACTGGCCTGAGGTCACACAGCAAATTATAGGCTCAAGTGGGGATGTGAAGTTCAATTTGTCTGACTCCAAAGACTATTTTTAACTACTGTAACCAGGGATTTAAAAACCAGGGATTCCAGTAACCAGGGATTTAAAAACCTCTCTACCCTTGGCAATCTCAAAGCATCAGGGCCTTAAATGATAATAACAATAACGATTTGCTGCATAGTAAAGGTATAGACCAAGTGCTTTAGCCACATATTATTAAGTACTCACTGAAATGGACATTATGCCCATTTTCCAGATGAGGAAACTGTGGATCAGAAGGAAATGATTTGCCCAAGGCCACATGGTCAATCTGGCCAAAGCAGAACTTGAACTTGGGTCCTTTTTTTTTTCTTTTTTTAAGATTTTATTTATTTATTTATTTATGTGTCAGAAAGAGAGAGAGTGCACGCACGAGTGCACACACACAAGTAGGCAGAGTGGCAGGCAGAGACAGAGAAGCAGGCTCCCTGCTGAGCAAGGAGCCCAATTGGGGACTTGATCTTAGGACGATGGGATCATGACCTGAGCTGAAGGCAGTGGCCCAACCAACTGAGCCACCCAGGCATCCCTTTTTATCCTTTTTTTAAAAAATATTTTATTTATTTATTTGACAGACCAAAGATCACAAGTAGGCAGAGAGGCAGGCAGAGAGAGAGGGGGAAAGAGGCTCCCTCCTGAGCAGAGAGCCCGATGCGGGGCTCATCCCAGGACCCAGAGATCATGACCTGAGCCAAAGGCAGAGGCTTAACCCACTGAGCCACCTAGGTGCCCCTCTTTTCTTTTTTTTAAGAGAGAGAGAGCATGAGACAGGGTGAAGGGAGAGAGAGAATCTTAAGCAGGCTCCGTCCCCAGCACAGAGCCCAGTGCAGGGCTCAATCCATCACCCTGACACCATGACCTGAGCCAAAATCAAGAGTGACACGCTTAACCATCTGAACCACCCAGGCGCTCCTGAACTTGGGTTCTTCTGATTTCAGAGTCCTAATCTCTGCCCTGTGGTATGTCCATTCTAGAGGGTACAGAGAGACAGTGAACAAATAAACTAATAAATGAACAAGATCCTTAGAGAAGTCTTGTGACCTGATAAAACATAACCAGGGGCCTGGAGGTGATTTTAGATCTTGTGGTCAGCCATGACATTTTTTTTTTAAGATTTTATTTATTTATTTGTCAGAGAGAGAGCGAGCGAGAGCAAGCACAGGCAGACAGAGTGGAAGGCAGAGTCAGAGGGAGAAGCAGGCTCCCTGCGGAGCAAGGAGCCGGATGTGGGACTCGATCCCAGGATGCTGGGATCATGACCTGAGCCAAAGGCAGCTGCTTAACCAACTGAGCCACCCAGGCGTCCCAGCCATGACATTTTGAGCAGGGCCCTCAAAGGGGATGAGAAGGAGCCAGCCACACACAGGAAGGGACTGGAGAGTACAGAGCATTACAGGCAGGGAGCACAGCTGAGGCAGAAAAGAGTTTGATATGCTCCCCCAAATTAATAGTAGCACACAAGTTCTGTTTGACCCACTTCCTAAATCATAACTCATTGGACTCTCACAACACCCACGAGGTAGGTGCTGTGCTATGATCGCATTCATTTTACTGATAGAGAAACTGAGGCACAGGGAGTATTACTTACCAAAGGGCAGACAGTTCAGCTTTGACTCCAGGCAGTCCAGCTTGGACCACACACAGCCTATGAAGGGAAACTGAGAACCAGAAAAGTATCATCACTTGCCCGAGGGCACAGAGCAATACATAATTTTTCCCCCATTAACTTATTAACTTATTTTGCTATAGAATACGTTTGCCTTTCCGCGGTTTGATCCTCAGCCCCTGGATCATGGGACATGCTCAGTTTCTATTTGCCGGACCCAGTATCATATCTGTTGTTGTAAGCCAGCATGTCTTACACTCTGGGCTCAACATCCCTCTTAAAAACTGTTAGGAACCCCAAAGAGCTTGTTTTTGTGGGTTGTATCTATCAATATTTACTATGTTGTAAACTGATACTGAGAAATGTAAAACTATTAAGTCATTTTAACCCACTGAGCCACCTAGGCGCCCTATTAAATCATTTTAAAATCACAATCAAGGGGTTTCTGGGTGGCTCAGTGGTTAAGCATTTGCCTTCGGCTCAGGTCATGATCCCAGGGTCCTGGGATCAAGTCTGGCATTGGGCTCCCTGCTCATTGGGAAGCCTGCTTCTCCCTTTCCCATTCCCCCTGCTGTGTTTCCTCTCTCGCTGTCACTCTCTGTCAAATAAATAAAATCTTTTTTAAAAATCATAATCATATACCTGGCTAGATAAGATTTAATACATATATGCCTTCCTGAAAAAAAAAATAGAAATAAAAAAATAAAATCACAATCATAAACCCAGGATGTTCATGTCACTAATGTTTTTGGTGTGTTTTTTTTTTAAATGAAAAATAACTACTTTTCAACACAAAAAATATAGTGAGAAGAGTGGCTTTGTGTTGCATTTTTGCAGATCTCTTTGCTCTCTGGTTGAGAAGGCAGCTGAGCTCTGGGGTGTGCTCCTGCGTTCATTCTTGGCCAAGCTACCTCTGAGAATTACACTGGACTCTGGGGACAGAATAGGAGAGAAAAGGCAAATAGCATCTTAGCACTATTATAAAGATGGGTTTGACCTAGCTCAGATTACATTTTGAGAACTGCTGCTCTAAGCAAGTGTGCCTTGTAGGGTTTTATTTTACACAGGCAGAAGTCGGGGTTCTGCGAGATAAAGTGACTTTCCAAAGTCACACAGTGGCCGGGTTCTATCCCAGGTCCGTGGGTCCCCCAGGCCCGGGAGGAGTCCCCGTCCTCAACAAGCCGCCCTTCTTACCCTCCTCCCCGCCACGGTCAGGTGGAACCGCATCGTGGAGCTGGTGGAACAGCGCAAAGAGGAAATGAGCGCCGTACTGCTGGTGGAGAACCACGTGTTGGAGGTGGCCGAAGTGCGCGCCCAGGTGCGCGAGAAGCGGAGGGCGGTGGACAGCGCGCCCAGAGCGGGCGGCGCCCTGCAGTGGCGCCTGAGCGGCCTGGAGGCGGCCCTACAAGCGCTGGAACCCCGCCAGGCGGCCCTCCAGGAGGAGGCCGCCCTGCTGGCCGTGCGCTTCCCGGCCCAGGCGGCGCGGCTGCGCCAGGGTGCGGAAGAACTGAACGCTGAGTGGGGCGCGCTGGCCAGCGCGGCTCAGGCGTGCGGCGAGGCGGTGGCCGCGGCTGGGCGCCTGCAGCGCTTTCTGCACGACCTGGATGCTTTCTTGGACTGGCTGGTGCGCGCCCAGGAGGCGGCGGGCGGCGTCGAGGGGCCCCTGCCCAGTAGCCTGGAAGAGGCGGATGCGCTGCTGGCTCGCCACGCTGCGCTCAAGGAGGAAGTGGACCAGCGCGAGGAGGACTACGCGCGCATCGTGGCAGCCAGCGAGGCGCTGCTGGCGGCGGATGGCGCCGAGCTGGGTCCAGGCCTGGCGCTCGACGAGTGGCTCCCACATCTGGAACTTGGCTGGCACAAGCTGCTCGGCTTGTGGGAGGCACGCAGGGAGGCCCTGGTGCAGGCACACGTCTACCAGCTCTTTCTGCGCGACCTGCGCCAGGCTTGCGCGGTGCTCCACAACCAGGTGGCCGCCTCGGGGTTCGCGCGGTGGGGGCTTGAGGCCGCGGGGGCTCGCAGCGACAGGGAGATGTACGGAGCGGTGTTTGCAGTGGTCACTGGGTTCGTGGCTCCGAGGTCCATGGGCATGGAGAGGGTATCTGGGACGGATGGCTGGTTTGTGGATCAGCCAGTGTGAACACGTGCAGGCGTGTGCGTAAGGATTTGAGGATTATGATGGGCAGACTGGTGTGTTATCCCAGGCGGCTGGCTGACAGCTTGTGGGCTATCCCAAGTGAGTAAAGCTCTTGGATACACATTGCAGTGACTTCTCTGGGTTTGTGAATTGTCTGGAAGGAAATAAGATCGCCAGGTTGATTGGTGATGGTTAAAGGACTTCAAAGATCTTGAGGTGGATGATGGAGAATCAAGATTATGGAAATAGGTAATTCAGGCTCAGAGGTCATCCAGATTCGCAGTTGATTGTGGATTATGTGGTTGTGGGTGCCTAAATGAGCAGATAATCTTACCTTTGGGGAAAGCAATTTGCATGCTTTCTGCAGAGGGGAACCAACTATGTTTGGTTTAAGAAGTCAAGCAAGGTGCTGTGGGTATCTGGGAACAGCTGATCTGGCTGGAGGTCATTCTGGGTTGGAAAGCAAGTTTGAGGATTTGGACAAGGTAGAACATCCTGTTCTCAGATTGTCCAAGAGTACCCACAAGCTTTAGACATCATTTTAGAAAGAGTGACCACCTATGCTGGTTATCTCAGAGAAAGCTCACCCAGATTGAGGATTATCTGGGGGGACAGACAGGGAGCCCCTGGAATTCTGAGGCTACTAAAGATGGGAGCAGAGGGGGCCTTAAGAGAACCTCTCCGAACCCCCTGTTTTACCAGTTAGAAAACTAACCTGAGAGGGAAAGAACTTCCTTGAGGTCACCCAGCACCCAGTTCAGACTTCATGGATTAACTAAATCTTTACGGAATGCCTCCTCTGTGCCAGGAACTAGTCTTAGGAAACAAAACACAAAATCCCACCTTCATGCAGTTGGCCTTCTAGTGTGTGTGTGTGTGTGTGTGTGTGTGTGTAGGGGGGAGAAGAGGATGAAGAAGTAAATGCATACAAACATAATCATGTTGGGTGTATGCAATGAAAAATAATAAAGCAGGATGAGGAGATCTGGCTGGGGTGGAGGGTGGTATTTTTGGGCAGATGGTAAGAGACCTGAAGAAAGTGAAGGAGCCAAGCTGGGGGGATATCTGGAGAGAGGGACCGCCAGGCAGAGGGCCTGGCATGGCCAAAAGCCTGGAGGTGGGCACCTGCCTGGCAGGTTCGAAGCTAGAGCACGGTGAGCAAGGTGGGGAAGACAGAGGGAGGTGGCACGCCAGGCTGGCAGCGTCTCCCAAGTCCTGGAACTGAGCAGGGCTGACCTGAGCACCACCCCTCCCTCTCCCCCTCCCCTCTCCCCAGGAGATGGCACTGTCGGGTCCAGAGCTCCCGGGCACCGTGGAGACAGTGGAGGAGGCGCTCAAGAGACACCGGGATTTTCTCACCACAATGGAGCTGAACCAGCAAAAGATGCAGGTGGCCGTGCAGGCGGCCGAGGGCCTCCTGAGACAGGGCAACATCTACGGGGAGCAGGCCCAGGAGGCTGTGACCCGGCTGCTGGAGAAGTAGGTCCCTGGTTGGGGGCACAGGGGAGGGAGGGAGTGGTCAGTGCTCGTCACCTCTCCATCTGCATTTCCGCTTCTCTGCCTGCTCTCCAGTGTCCCTTTAATTCCATGCTGTCTTAGATTTGATGTAACTTGATGTTTTGTGAAAAGGTGACTAACTGGTGGTGGGAAACCCTTTTTGGGATATACAGGGAAGTTTTTCTGCCAAGCCAGCCCTCAGCCCCGCATAGCTGGACAGGTGGTGAAAATGTGACCTTCTTTTCTTAGATGCCCACCCCCTGCTGTGCTGGTCCCCAGATCCAGCAGCTAAAGCCCAGACACAGGTTCTGTTCTAGCTTTCCAGACGGGATGCTGCGCCCTGGTGTGCTGGGTTTTCAGAAACGGTGACTGAGCTCCTCGGGCAGGCTCCAGAGGCCCCGTTCCCTTGGAAGCACACACAGCGCGTGTGTTTCTGTGTCCGTTTCAAGCCTCCTTCGCATGTTACAGCCACCATCTGTCTCACCACTGCCCTATCTCTTGTCTGTCCTTGCACTAATTAGGCAAAGACATTTACTGAATAGCCACTGTGTGCCAGGCACTCTTCTAGGCTCTGAGCAAAACACTAATGCCTACTGGCCTCCCTTCCCAAATCCCAGCCCTCAAGTAGAGCCTCTCAAAGGGTCTCTTCCAGGCCGATTTCTATCATCATCGCTGTTTCTGACTCTTGGGGTGAGTCAACGACGGCCCAATGCCCCTCTTTCTATCCTTCCATCCTGATGGAAAACATGCCTGGTCTTTCCACTACCATCCACAGCCCGGAGACCCCAGCCCTTCCTCTGTCTGGGGCTCAGGGGTCCTTTTCCCCTAAATTCATCTGGGACAAGGCTGGAATTTTCTAAGGGGAACTTTCATGGGGAGTCTGGTCCTGAGGGTGTAAACTTGTGAGCTGGGGCTCCCAGTGCCAGGCCTAGACCTGTCCTTCCTTTACTTTTCTTTAAAATGAAGATTTTATTTATTTATTTATTTATTTGAGAGAGAGTGAGAAAGAGCATGAGCAGGGGGAGGGACAGAGGGAGAAGCTGACTCCCTGCTGAGCAGGGAGCCCTGATGTGGGGCTCGATCCCAGGATCCCAGGATCATGACCCGAGCCGAAAGCAGACACTTAACCCACTGAGCCCCCCAGGTGCCCTACCCCACATTTCTTGAATACCTGCTGTATGCCAGGCTCTGCAGAATGAAGAGGTGAAGCCTGGGGGACTGCTCGTTCTGTGACTCCTCTTCCTTCCTTCCTATCCTGTCATTAATTGCTCCTTTCATTTTATTATTTATTCAGCTAATTAAACAGGTAGTGAGTCCATCCCCTGTTCCAGGTCCTGTGGGGGCCAATTTTGGGTATGCAGCAGTGACCAGGACAGCACACGATTCCTGCCCTCACAGAGCTCACATGCTGTCTGACAAGGACGGCCTGGAATGGTCAGGACCGAGATGGAAGAAATACAGGGGGTTGTCGGAGCCTCGAGGGGGGCATCTGCCCTAAGCTTGTGCTGGGTGAGGCTGGGAACACAGCAGGAACAGAGACAGTCCCAATCCCTGCCCCCTTCACTCCCAGGCCGCAGTTTGTCTGTCTAGAGACAGGGTTTCTTACCCTCTGGAAGTCAAAAAACATGCATTCACTGGAGGCTGCAGCTCAGATGCTAGTCCCAGCTCTACCCCTCAACCCTGGAGATTGAGGGCCAGTCACTTAGTCCCTCCACATGTCTCCCCTGTCCTGGAACCTGGCCCCTTCCTGTGTGTGAAGTGCTCTTCTTTGCAGTCTAGGGGCTCAGTTAGGGGAACTGACTTACCCAAGGTCACAGCCAGGAAGTGACCCAGCCTGGATATGAAGGATGTGACCACTGTTGTTTTCTTACCCTCTGTCCTCCAGGAAAAGAGGGATTTTCCTCATTCCTAGGACTAATGCTTGCAAGTTGGCTGGTAAAGACCTGGAGGGATTATGTCAGTTCAATTTCAGAGGCATTTCCTATTTCCTGGCTCCTGAGCTGAGTCTGGGCAGAAGGGAATTAGTATTTTGCTTGTTTGTCTCTGGCTTGTCCTGTTCCTCCTTCCAGCTGTGCCCCTGGTGTTTGGTGACCTCTCTCCCTCTTTGCCTCCATTTATCTGTATATCTCTGTGTCTCCATTTCCTTCCATGCCTCTCCCTGTTTTTCTCTCCCTCCATCTGCCTCTCTCGGACTCTGTACTCTCTTCTGCTCTTTTCTCTGTCTTTCCAAACACTTTACCTTAGCTTCTGTCATCTCTTTCCCTCTGCCTAATGTCTCATTCATTCATTCATTCATCCATCCATTTGTTCATTCAAGAAATGTATACTGAGCACCTGATATGTGCGAGGCTCTTTATCTAGGCATTGAGGATACATCTGTGACCAAAACAGACAGAGATTCCTGCCCTGGTGGAGTGGCATCCTAGTGGGGAAGACAGACAAGACAAATAAGTAACATATAGCACTGCTAAGTGCGAGAGAAAATTAAAGAAGAAAAGAAAGCCAGAAAGTGTTGGAGAGTGATCAGGAGGGACCTTGCTAAGAAGGTGGTATTTAAGTAGATGATGGGAGGCGGGAAGAGCTTTCCCAGCTGTGGGAGCAGCCAGTGCCAAGGTCCTGAGGTGGGAATGGCTTGTTCAAGGCAAAGGAAAATGGGATGTCCCCAGCCCCCTCCACCAGGACTCTTGGGCACTTTGTACTGTGGGCAGGAGGCCAGGCTGCCTGGGGCTGTGGTCCCTGCTGGCTCCGGGGTGGCGGGGCTTGGGTCCAGCTGGGCCAGTTCACTCAGGCCAAAGGTCTGACCCTGCTTGCCAGTGCACCTGCCCACCCTCTTTGCCCATGTCCTACTCTCTTCCCTTTCTCCAGCTCTGCTGTACCCTCCCATCTGGCTAGCTGTGTTTTACCGGTATCATCTTGCCACCTCTCTGCCTTTTCCTCTCCCTGATGTCCCCCAGTCCCCCCGAATCTGTCACTTTCCCTCCATCTGGTTTCTTCTCTCTCTCTCCTTGTCTACTGCTCTTGGTCTCTCTGTCTGTCTGGCACTACCCTGATGCATTTCTTTCTTATTTTTTTCTCTCCCTAGGTTTCATTCTCTTTGTCTGTCTGGGGGTCTCTATCAATCACTTCCTCTTGAGGTCTGTTTCTCCTTGTCTTTGGTCCTGTGTCTGTGTGTTTATCTGTCTCTCTGCAGGCCTCTGCACCTCTCTCTCTCTCTCTTTCTCTCTCTCTGAGTCTGTCTCCCCTTCCTGTTCTTTCTTTCTCTCTAGGTGTCTCTTGATTTCTAAGTTACTGTCTCTTGGTATCGCTACTCTGCAAATCTCTTATCTCTCTGGGCTTGTGTCTCTCCATCACTCTTTCTCAGTGTCTGTATTTTTTCCAGGTCTCTGTCTGTCTCTCCCATTCTCTCTCTCTTTCTCTCTCTCTCTCTTGCCCTCTCTGGCTCCCTCTGCCCCTCTCTGGCTCATCACTGGTTCTGCCCTCACCAATGTGTCTTTCCCTTTCCCCTCATCCCCACCTTACTTTCTCCTCTTCCTCACTGTTACATATGCCCCCGGTTCCTAGCTCTGACAAGCCCAATGCCCGCACAGCCCTCCACCAGTGTCCTCCCACCCCCACCCCCAGGCTTGCCCCAGCCCCTCTCTCCCCATCCCCAGGAGCCAAGAAAACCAACTACGGGCCCAGCAATGGATGCAGAAGCTACACGACCAACTTGGGCTGCAGCATTTCCTCCGAGACTGTCATGAGGTAGGATATCCAGCTGTGCGGGGCCAATGACTTCTTTCCTAGGGAGGGAAGTGCTCCAGGGCTGAGGCTCCTGGGGCGGGGACGCCCCGTCTAAGTGGGTCGTGGAGCGATGTTCACTCGGAGCCGCCAGGAGGCGCGCGGGTTCCAGCCTCAGTGCGCAAGCTCCGCACCCCCCACCTCCTGTCGCGCCCCGGGAAGAGGGAGGGGCCCTGGGCGCCCCTGGCAACGGCGCGCGTTCACGCCTACGGGTCCCGCGGGAACGCGCGGTGATCTCACCTTTCTCTCTGGAGATTTGTGAGAACCGTCTTGCTGGGGAGAGTATTGGGAGACGGGCAGGGTCGGCGTGGGTAGACCAGCTGCCCAGAGCGCAAATTCGGTTAGAGACGGTCCAGAAACAAGGCCTCACCCTTTTAAAAGTGTCTAGGAATCAAGCTTTACCCCTTTAGAGATGACCTACACATCTGGAAGGATCTCCCCAAATCCTGAGGTGGCTCAGGATTTCTTCCCCATTAGAGACGGTTCAGGAGGCATGCTACACCCCCGCCCCCCACCTTTCCCGTGCATTCAATAGAAGCTGTTCTGGACCACATAAAAGAGCGTCCCATTAGAGATGGCCCAGTGAACATTTTCGTAACCCCCAGAGATATACCGGCCTCATCCGTCTACCCAGGATCATCACTACCCCCCTTCATAACAATCCAGTGCCTAAGTTTCCCCCAAACAAAGATGACTCAGAAACAGGTCACAATTCCTCCTATTAAAGATGGTTTGACACCCTCCATGGTGACCCGCCACGGGAAATGGTTCTCTCCACATATGAAATGGACAAGGGCCTCCATACCGCCCACCTGCACATAACTCAAGTCCATTAGAGATGGGTCTGAGACTCAAGTCCACTAGAGAGAGGCCTAGGAACACCCTGTCTCCCTCCTTCCCAATGGAGATTATTCTGGCAATCCCATTTTGTAAGTCCATCTGGCAGAACACCTTATGAGATGTTCTAGGACCCCTCCCATATCCGGTATCTATATCCCTGAGATAGCCAGGAATCTGAGTCCCTTCTCATTAGAGATGGTTTAGGAGTCCACTCCATCCCGTACTTCACAAAGCTGAAGTAGCCCAGGTCCCAGGGCCCCCCTCCCTCCTGCCCTTCCATTAGGTCCAAGAGCCCCTTCTCCCTCCTGTGAGATTGTTCTGGACCAAGTAGCAATAATCAGAGATGGCGCAGAACCACCCCCCACCCCCCATGTTTTAGGGAGGTGCTGAATCCTCCTTCACTACCCGCCCCCGCCAGCTGAGGCTGGGCAAGGAGGCGGGCACGGAGGCAGGCAGGGGGCGCGCGCGGGCGGGCGCGCTGCCGCGGCGCGGGGGCGGGGGCGGGGGCGCGCGTCCGCGAGAGTCTCAGCGGTCGCCACCGCTGCTGCCACCGCCGTCGCAGTGGAGGGGCGAGAGCCCGCCCGCCGCAGGGACGCTCCGCCAACGCCGCTGCCAGTTCAGGTCCCCAGGGCGCCCAGAGGAGGGGGCTGACGCGCGTCCCCGCCGAGGCGTGCGGGGGAGGGGGCTCGAGCTCGTGCTCGCCGCCGAGGCCGCGGAAAGGAGGGGCGCGGACGGCGCGGGGGCGGGCCGGACCTGCGCAAGGACCCCAGCCCTGGGGAGGGGCTGCGAAGCTGGGAGCTGTCCGCGGTGCTGGTGCGGGCGGGACTGAGGGGACAGGTCCCAGGGGAGGGAAGCGGAAAAGGGGGACTTCTGAGGCTACTCTGGAGGTAGTCTGGATTTGCCAGGGGGTTTAGGGAGGTCTCACCCTCTCTCGGGGGCTCTCCTCTGGGTAACGGGGGATCTGATATTTTGCCCCGGGGCTGGGGGCTCTCAACCTTTTGAGGGGTATCTTCCTTGGTTCTTGCGCGATCTGTATTAGGTTTAAATGATGGGAGCGAATCACTTTAGCAGGGGTCTGCTTTGGGCGGTGAGGGACTTGGATCTGTTCTGGGTTTGGAGGCTCTGATTTTGAGGACTGTTTCCTTGGTTGTTCAGGACTCTAGCTTTGCCCTCGGTGATGGGGGTCAGTCACTTTGGGGGTTCTTTACCTTGATGACGAAGTACCGTCTCCTTTAGGGGTTCTTTACCTTGATGACGAAGTACCGTCTCCTTTAGGGGCTTTGCCTTCACTGTGCGCTGTGGCTGCCATTGGCGAGCTCTTCCCTGTATGTCAGAAATCTGTGAATTGAGTTGGAGGGTTCAGCATTTGACTTGGCTCATGTGTGTGTGTGTGTGTGTGTGTGTGTGTGTGCGCGCGCGCTTGTGTGTATGACGGAGTCTGAAGCTGACCTGGACCCCTAGGGAGCACATGCTCCAGGGACACAGGGTGGGGTTTGGCCCGCTCAGGATTTGTCCTTGGTTATGACTGCATTTGCCTCTCAGATCGAGCTAGAGTCTTTTTTTTTTTTTTTTCTTTTTTTTTCTTTTTTTTTTTTTTGTGGGGAGGGGGGAAGGGGTGTTTGGGCCTGGGTGGGGGGGGGGGAGGGGGAGGAGCAAAATGTCCCAGGTGCTAGGTTTCGTCATGAGTGGGTGGGGAGATTCTGGCTTGGGGGACAAGTCTTGAGGGGGGCTCAGAAGGCAACCTTGTGATTGGTCCTGCTCAGGACAATAAGGGGGGGCTATCCTGTGCTTGCATTTTGGATGACTGTTTTTCCTGACCAGTGGGGGAAATAGAACTGGCTTTAGTTTGGGAAGGGGGCTGGCATAGGCAGGTTCTGTCTGATCCTGTTGAGGAGTCTGGGGCTAGATTTGGGGTTGGCTCGTTTGAGGAGTCAGAAAGTGGCCCTGTTGCTTACATTTGGGAGGTTGGCTTTGGCTGGGGGCTAGAACTAGTCATGGTTTGGGGACTGCAGTCTTGGAGTCCCAGGGCTGAACATGGAAAATCTTGTGGGCTCATTAGGGAAGCTGGATATGGGTTGTGGGGGATGGGTTTACCCCAGATCGGAGGGTTGGTTTGGAGGGAGTTAGACTAGGCTGTAGTTGGGAAGTTGTTTAGGGGTTCAACTTGCCATACTGGGAGGTTAGCACTAGATAGGGGCTTCATTTGATACCCTTGGGAATGGTTTGAGAATCTTGAATTGGTCCTTATTGGAGGTGGCTAAGACTAGATGGAAGGGTCAAAGTGTTGCTGTTGGGAAAATGGCACGGGAGGCAGGGACTAAATTGGAAGTTAGCTAAATTAGCTGGAGATCTAGTTTTGGAGGGTTGATTTGTCCCTGGGAGGGAGGAGGCTGACTGGCCCAGAAGCTGTACCTTTGGGGGCTTATGAGGAGTTGAGAAGGGCAGCCCTGAGGATGCCTCAGGGGCAACTAAGAGATTGGGCATTCTGGGTAATACCCATCCATCCTCCACCCCCTAGGGGAAAGCCTGAATGCCTCCCTCCACCCCCCAACAAAGATAGTACTTGTAAAGCTTCTTCCATCCCTTCCTTCCAACCTCCCCCTAAATCTAGCAGCCTAAGCTTTGAATCTGGGATGTTCTGGAATGGATAGGTGTATTGTGCCAGGCTGGGGGAATTAGCTGTGCTCCTCTCCCTGTCCTGCACAGCTGGATGGCTGGATCCATGAGAAAATGCTAATGGCGCGGGATGGCACGAGGGAAGACGGCCACAAGCTGCATAAGAGATGGCTCCGGCACCAGGCATTCATGGCCGAGCTGGCTCAGAATAAGGAGTGGCTGGAGAAGATCGAGAGGGTGAGGATGTAGAGCGTCCCTCTGCCCTTGTCAGGTGCTGGAGGACTCCAGGGCACCCACATCTCAGTTCCAGAACCCACCACTGCTTGTCCTGCCCTTCCTACCCCTCTGAACCCTTAACAGATCATTTCCACATCTGCTTCTCGCCATGGGGCTGTGAGCAATTCTTGTAACCTCTTTGAGCTTCAGTTTTTCCATCTGTAAAATGGCTCGCATCTCTTCTGCATGGTGCTCATACCCATCTGGTTGTTAAATATTTTACCCTTCCTCTAAACTCCCCCACTCCACATGGAGGACCTAGGCTGGAAGGTCAAGTAAGTAGATAGGCTGGAGCCATCCTGGGAGACCCAGGGTTAATGTGAACTATGGATTCGTCCAACCCTGGGTTTTAATTGTGTCTATGCCTCTTACCAGCCTTGGAGAACTATGCTAACCTCTTTGAGCCACAGTTTGCTCTGCTTTAAAAATAAGGAAATAGGGGTGCCTGGCTGGTTCAGTCAGAAGAGCATTTGACTCTTGATCTTGGGGTTGTACTCACAATTTACTTAAATAAATAAAACTTTAAAGAAAGAAAATTAGATAAGAAAACAATGAACATTGCTACTTCTATGGGCTCTTAAGTCATACATATAAAGTCCTTAATACAAGGCCAGGCACCTAGGAATGTAATTGGTATGGTATTGTTATTTTTAATGTGTACTGTACCATATGTAGCTCTAGACCACCAAGGAGTTTGACTTGAGTCTTGGAGGAACCCAGCCTCAACCCCCAAAACTGATCCCTACTCTTGTTGGAGCCGTAGACTTACAGCCTTGAGTACCTCCACTCTCCTGACTTAAAGGGGATACCTACGTCAGTCTTAAACCCATTGATGCCCCATAAATGGTGGCAGGGGGCAAAGTCAATCTTTGAGTTTAACTGAAGTTCATTCTTTCTGCTTCTTTTGCTCTCCCCCATCTCTTCTGTCTCCATCTCTCTCTCTCTCTCTCTCTCTCTCTCTCTGTCTCTCTGTCTCTCTCTGTCTCTCTCTCTCATCTTTCTTTCTTTGGACCTCTTCCCATGTTTCTGACTTGATGGGCATGTCCCTGTGTCCCTAACTCTATGTCTATCCATCTTTTGTCTCATCCTTCTTCTCATGTGTTGGTTCCTTCCATCTCTGGGCCTGTCTCTGTCTCCATGTCTCTCCCTGTGTCCCATTGCCCCCATACTTCTCTTTCCTTCCCCACCACCTGCCCCCCTCCCACTCCCTTCCTGTCTCCCACCTGTCTGGGGCAGGAGGGCCAGCAGCTGATGCAAGAGAAGCCAGAGCTGGCGGCCTCGGTGCGGAAAAAACTGGGGGAGATCCGGCAGTGCTGGGCCGAGCTGGAGAGCACCACCCAGGCCAAGGCGAGGCAGCTCTTTGAGGCCAGCAAGGCCGACCAGCTGGTGCAGAGCTTCGCTGAGCTGGACAAGAAACTCCTTCACATGGAAAGCCAGCTGCAGGATGTGGATCCTGGCGGGGACCTGGCCACGGTCAACAGCCAGCTCAAGAAGCTACAGGTATGGCCTGGCCAAACCCGACAGGGCCTCTGCGTGCCCCCCAGTAGCCTTAGTCAAGGTATTGCACACAGAGGGGATTTCATAGAGGGATTTGTTTCAGATGTGTTAGAAGGGCTGGAAGAGCAGAAAGGGGGTTCCGAGGGAGCCCATTTAATGGTAACTCACTCCTTCCAGCAACCCTGAGATTCGTCCAGTGACTATCCCCCATTTTACCAATGGGGAAAGTGAGGCACAGAAGGTAAAGCACCTGGCCAAAGGACATACAGTGAGCTGGCGGCTCCCTTAGGATGCGAGGAGGGCTTGGAGGATAGACGTAGAGTCTGCATGGTCTCGGCTGCTAGCTGGCCGCTGGTCAGTGCTCGGGATCTGATCATTTGACAAGACTGTCTGGAGGTTCGAAAGCAGATGTTGCTTATCCCCTCCCGAAGTGTAGCAGCTCCTGCCTCCGAGTGCCAGGCACGCTGCCTGACCACAACGGGGAACGGAGCCTCCAAGAGGCGAACTTACTGGCCCAGGGGAGCAGGTGAAGAGCCTGGATTCAAATCCAGGACCCTTGACTCTTCACCGATGCTTTGGATATGCCCCCTGCATAGTTACGTTGCTAGAGGGTTGGGCATAGGGTCTGGGCGGGGAGAAGAAAAAAAGAAAAAAAAAGTTAGCTAATAATCAAAGCTTAAAGACGTTGATTAGAATCTATTCATTCATTTACGCGGCAAATGTTCACTGAGCACAGACTGTATGCCAGGCGCTTTTCTCGGTGCTGGAGAGCAGCAGTGGGCAAAAGTGACCCGAACCTGCAGCCTCACATTCTGGTCGGGGGGACAGGCAAAGGAGCAAAGAAACACGGAGCTGATCTGATGCCAGTGATGTCATTGCTTTATACACAGCAGCAGCCCCCATGTGTGGTCTCCAGGACACCTTTCCACGCTTAGAAATCATGGCGATCCCCAAAGAGCTTTGGTTTCAGTGCATTTTACCTATCAATATTTACTGCACTAAAACAAATAAATGACTCACATAAAAAAATGATAATAAATCCATTTTTTATATTAACCCCAGAGCATTCTTTTATGAATAATAACTCTTTTCCAAGCTAAAAAAAAAAAAAAAATTAGGAGATTGGCACTGTTTCCAGTACTGCAACTCTTTCATGTCTGGCTTACTAGAAGATTCTTTTTTTTTTTTTTTTTAAGATTTTATTTATTTATTTGACAGAGAGAGATGTCACAAGTAGGCAGACAGAGATAGAGAGGGGGAAGCAGGCTCCCTGCTGAGTAGAGACCCCCCTCTGCCCCCCAATGCGGGCCTCGATCCCAGGACCCTCGATCCCAGGAGTTCAGTGCCCGCTGGAACTCCTCAGGACCCTGAGATCATGACCTGAGCCAAAGGCAGAGGCTTAACCCACTGAGCCACCCAGGCGCTCATGCTTTTGCCACAGAAAACAGAGCATGTGCAGAAGATTCTTACCTACTAGAAGATTCTTACCTTTGCTTCTGCACATGTTCTGTTTTCTATGGCAAAGGCATGAGTCATAGGGTCCCCACAAAACCACACTATACCCTTGGGAGAGAATGAGAATAAAGGCAAATAGTGCCTTTGTATTTTTTTTTAAAGATTTTTAATCTATTTATTTGACAGAGCGAGAGATCACAAGTAGGCAGAGAGGCAGGCAGAGAGAGAGAGGGAAGCAGGCTCCTCGCCAAGCAGAGAGCCAGACTCGGGGCTTGATCCCAGGACCCTGAGACCATGACCAGAGCTTAACCCATTGAGCAACCCAGGCGCCCCAGTGCCTTGGTATTCTTATAAAATAGTTGGAACCTTGCAGACCCTTTGGAAAGATGTTGGGGATATGGTGAACTCTCAAGAGATGAGGATCTGTGGGGTGCCTGGGAGGCTCCGTTGGTTAAGTGTCTGCCTTCAGTTCTAGTCATGATCCCAGGAGCCCACATCGGGCTCCCTGCTCAGGGGAAAGCCTGCTTCTTCCTCTCCTGCTCCCCCTGCTTGTGTTCCCTCTCTCACTGTGTCTTTCTCTCTCTGTCAAATAAATAAATAAAAATATTTTAAAAAATTATTTTGGGGGGGTGATATATGAAATGTTAATAGAGTGCCAAAAGTTAGAAAGGCCTTCAGTTCACGTGATCTTGCCAAATAGCTTGCCCGAAGTCTGCTGCCAGTTAATGCTCTCTCCGCCTGTGAGAGTTCCTGTTTCTGCCCATACTCGCCACACCTGTATCGTCAGACATTTTAGATTTTTCTCAGTCTGATTTTTCTCATGCATGGGTTGTTTGCATTTGTATTTTTTCTGGTGACCAGTGAGCTTGAACATCCCTCTTTCCTCGGGCGTTTAGGTTTTGGAGAGAGGACAGGGGGCCTCCTGTTCTTCCCTCCCCACAGAAGAAAGTCCTGTTGAAGCGTTGTTCTAGGGCGAGGCCGAGGCCCATCGGAGACAAGGGTCTGGCTGGGGGTCACACAGAGATGGGAGGCAGGGGCAGGCCCCAGCACAGGACTTTCCCCAGCAGAGGGAGCCAGAGGCGGCAGGGAGTGTCTCAGTAGTCTCGGCCCCCAGATGGAGCCCAGCTGGGCCTCCGGAGCTGCCTTTGGGGAGGGGAGGGGCTGCCCAAGGCCCCCACTGTCCCTAGGGCCGCCTGAGAGCTTAGATGCTGGGCACAGGCAGGAGGGCGGGCGGCTGCCATCCAGCCGGCAAATTTCCTGGCTGCCGCACCCCTCCGGCCCTGGGGCCCGGCTGGGCTGGAGCAGGCTGGTTCAGGCAGAAGGGGTGTGGATTTGTGAGTGGTCTGCCCCCTTGGCTTCTCTCTAGGCCTGTCTCTCTGTCCTGGTCCCCGAGATCCTCTGTGTGGAAACTCTGCGAGTTGCCATCTCCTGTGTCCATGTCTCTGCTTCTCTTACTTTCTCACTCTCTTTTTGTTTCCATTCTTCATCTCCGCCTCTGTCCCTTGATCCCTGTGCCCTCCTGGGTCCTCTCCTGTGTCCTCTGCCCCAATCACTGCAGCAGGCTTCCTAGGAGCCCACCTGAGATGGAGGCCATGTGACCCCGAGTCTGTTCTCAGAGCTTCCTAGCCAACTGGCCTTCCTGGCCCAGGGACCAGATGGCAGTGTTCCAGGCCCCCGCTTGCCAGTCCTCAGGGGCCTGACCAGCTGGTCTGGCTCAGCCACGGGCTCCTGCCTGGGGTGGATGGGGGAAGCTGGTCTCCTGCCATCAGAGGGGGCCTGGCCAGGGGAAAATTCACTGGAGGCTTTGCAGCTGCTAGGCTGGGTCCCTGGGGACTCCTTACCACCTACTTCACCCCTGAAAGCTCCCCCCCCCCCCCGCACGGCACGTTCCCTGGGCCACAAAACCCCCCCCCCCCCCCCCCCCGCCCCGTTCTTTGTGTCATATGTCTTCCTGAACTCAGTGCAGCCTATGGGGAGAATCGGGATATAGGAGCGGCACAGCCAGGGTTTGAAGCCCCCCCATCCCACTGCTACGCCACCCATGGCCAGTGACCCCTCCTTTCTGAGCCTCCGTTTTAGAGAAGCAGAGTGACTGAGAACCGCCAGGATTTTGTGGTCACCTGGCTCTGGGTTCAAATTGTGGCTGTGGCAGTCTTTACTCTGAACCAGGGACTGCTCCTCTGAGTCTCAGTTTCCCCAACCAGGAAATGGGAAAGCAGCAAGGTGGATCCAAGTAGGGATGAGAATGATCTAGGGGTCAAAGCTTGTGTATTCTTACCTACAATGTGGCTAGTGACTGAGGCTTTTTCCCAAGTAGGCTCTTCTGCTTTTTTTTTTCTTACATTTAATGTCTTTTCACAAATTTAAGATTTAATTCCATACCATAAAATGCATACTTTTAATGTGTAAAAGTCAGTGGTTTTCATATATTTGCAAATCACCCCACCCCTCCAAATACTATTCCCATTAGCCTCCCTCTACCAGTTTACTCCTTCTACGCATCTTCTCTTTGACTCTATAGATTTACCCATTTCAGACGTTTCATATAAATGGAATCATACAATAGGTGGTCCTCTGTGTCTGGCTTCTTTCCCTGAGCAATGTTTTCAAGAGTCATCCTTGCGGTAGAATGTGTTAGTACTTCGTGGCTCCTCTGGTTTTGATGTGTGTAAAGCCGGTTTAATTTTTGACAATTCTTAATTTCTTTTTTTTAAATATTTTATTTATTTATTTGACAGAGAACACAAGTAGGCAGAGAGAGAGGAGGAAGCAGACTCGCTGCTGAGCAGAGAGCCTGATTTGGGGCTTGATCCCAGGGCCCTGGGATCATGACCTGAGCTGAAGGCAGAGGCTTTAACCCACTGAGCCACCTAGGCGCCCCGACAATTCTTAATGTCTAATACGGCCCAACACACCAGCCTGGGGATCAGTCCAACGAAGGCAGTGAGCGCACATTTACAGAGACCTACTCTGTGCCAGGCACAGGGCCAGGCGCTAGGATCCAACCGTGAATGAAATAAACATCCCCATCTTCCCCCAGCCCCTTATGCTGTGAGGATTACTAAATTATTCCTAGTCCAGTGCTCAGAGTGTTGGCTGGCTTGGGGCAGGCATCGGGATGTGTTACCTAGTATTGTTATGGTAAGAAATATCATGTGAAAAGTGAAAAGGCTTTCTTTCCTCTCCACACACATACATGGTCGCACTTCCCAGGGTGTATATCTATCTTTCTTTCTTTCTTTTTTAAAGATTTTTATTTATTGAGAGAGAAAGAGCACGAACTGGGGCAGAGGGAGAGGGGGAAGCAGGCTTCCTGCTGAGCAGAGAGCCCAATGCGAGGCTTGATCCCAGGACTCTGTGATCATGACCTCAGCCAAGGACAGGCACTTGACTGAGTGAGGACTACCCCCAGTCACCCCGTGGGGGTGTCATTCTTGTCACAGTTTCTTCTATGTCCTGGAAATCTTCCATGTATATGCATACATTCGTGTGACATCGGGACAGACCATGCGGACGCTTGCCCCTTTCGCTGGACCAGGTGTCCAAGAATGTCTTGGACAAGGTGTCTTGTCCTTGTCCAAGAATGGAGGGATCTCCTGGTTGCATGATATTCCATGTGGTGATTCAAGAGTCTCTCTTTAACCAGCCCTCTGTTGAGAGATGTCTGGGCTGTTTCTAATCTTCCACTAGTGTAAATAGCACCACAGTAGACATCCCCATCCATATGCATTTGAGCCTATGTGCAAATACTTCTGTAGAAAAGAGCCTTCCAGGGGCACCTGGGTGGATGCCTCGGTTAAGCATCTGCCTTCAGCTCTGGTCATGATCCCAGGGTCCTGGGATCGAGCCCCGCCTCAGGCTCCTTGTTCAGCAGGGGATCTTCTCCCTCTCCTTCTGCTCCCCTCCCTGCTTGTGTTCTCTCTCTCTCTCTCTCTCTCAAATAGATAAACAAAATGTAAAAAGAAAGGAAAGGAAAGAGTCCTCCAAGTGCAATTTGTGGGCCCAAAGGTATACACATTAAACTTTTTTTTTTTTTTTGGTATACTTCCTTGCAGTCTCTTTTCTTTTTCTTTTTGTTTTTTTTTTTAATAATTTTTATTTTTTATAAACATATATTTTTATCCCCAGGGGTACAGGTCTGTGAATCGCCAGGTTTACACACTTCACAGCACTCACCATAGC
>NC_081573.1:13888949-13895637 GCF_022355385.1 Mustela nigripes | reverse complement strand
CATTTATTCTTCTCCTACCCCCTTAACCCCCCATGTTGCATCTCCACTTCCTATCAGGGAGCTCATATGATAGTTGTTTTTCTCCGAGTGACTTATTCACATTAAACTTTTTTTTTTAAGATTTTATTTATTTATTTGACAGACAGAGATCACAAGTAGGCAGAGAGGCAGGCAGAGAGAGAGGAGGAAGCAGGCTCCCCGCTGAGCAGACAGCCAGATGTGGGGCTCCATCCCAGGACCCTGGGATCATGACCTGAGCCGAAGGCAGAGGCTTTAACCCACTGAGCCACCCAGGTGCCCCTCACATTAAACTTTTTGAGAGATATTGCCGAGTGTCCCCGTAAAAAGACCATGGACACTCCTGCACGTGATAGGGATCATCTCCCCAAGTGGCCCCCATCCTTAAGCATGGTCAAGCTTTCTCACCTCTGCTAATCTGAGAAGTGAAACATACTGTTTTGCAGTTATTTTATTTTTTTAAGATTTTATTTATTTGAGAGAGAAAGAGAGCACGAGTAAGGGGCAGGGAGAGGGAGAAGCAGACTCCGCACCAAACAGGGAGTCCGATGAGGGGCTCAATCCCAGGACCTTGGGATCATGACCCAAGCCAAAGGCAAACACTTAACCAACTGACCCACCCAGGCGCCCCTGTCTTAAAGTTATTATTTTAATTTGCATTTCCCTTAACATTGAAGGAGGCTGAACATCTCTTTGTACATTTAACGACCACCGTCCTTCTGTTTCCTTTGCTCGTGTTTGCAAGGAAGGATCCACATTAAATGGGCATTCAAAACATGGCATTCTTGCAGAAGTAGAAAAGTGTTAGTCCTGGAATTATTCCATCTCGGGTCACATGGCCTCTTGTGGGCATGTTATGGAGAGGTTTTCATCTAGCAGAGAACTGGAACTTAGTAGCATTTCACATTATGTTTAAGAGTTTCCAGGATTTGAATGCATTTTGATTTTCTACGCATTGGTACACTGATTTGCCTAGTGAAAAAGGTTTTGGAGTGACTCTTTTATTTTTCTTTGATTTCTGCAGCTTGTAATTGTGCCTTTTGAAAACTCCTTTTATGTGCTTTTGGCTTGTTACGACGTTTGTTTTTTATCCATTTTCATGACTCCTACAGATTGTGAACTGTATCAGCTGGAACTCTTTGGGGTGCAGTTCATAGGACTTCAAGCCACATTGACTTGGGCTAATGGGGAGGTTCTTGGCTCACTTTGCTGAAAAACCCAGGCAGTAGGCGGCTTCAGGCGTGGCTGGATCAGTTCCTCAAATTATGTCCTCCTCAGCAATCTGTCTTCATTTCTGGGCATTGCTTTCCTCTCTGTTGGCCTTGTTGTCGGGAGCAAGTAGGCAAGTCGGCAAGTTGCCCCTCCACCCCACACCAGGCCTATGTTCTACCAACTGAGGAACGCCAATGGAAAGAGTACCCTCCTGAGTAACACAATTTTCCTGCAAAAGAGGGAAGCATTTGGGGGCCTGGGTGGCTCAGTGGGTTAAATGTACAACTCTTGATCTCAGCTCAGGTCTTAAATCTTTTTTAAAAAAAATATTTTATTTATTTATTTATTTGAGATAGAGAGAGAGAGAGAGCGTGCACATGAGCAAGGAGAAGGTCAGAGGGAGAAGCAGACTCCCCATGGAGTTGGGAGCCCAATGCGGGACTCCATTCCGGGACTCCAGCATCATGACCTGTCAGCTCAGGTCTTGAGATCAGGTGATGAGTTCAAACCCCAGACGGCTCCATCATCCGCGTGGTGCCTACTTTAAAAAAAAAAAAAAAAAAAAAAAAAAAAGGTTTAAAAGGAGAAGGGATGGACTGTGAACTGGCAAAACCAACTGTTCTGGGCTGCGGAACCTTGGAAGAACAGTCTTCCCTCGGTTCTTGGATTTTAACTGAGTTGCAGTCATTTGCTGTGATCTGTTACCACTTAGTTTCGTTATTGTAATGTTGTTTTCTTTTATGGCTTTTCCCCCCTCTGTTTGGAGTCACTCAAGTAATACATAATTATATTCTTTTGGTTAAAGATCTTACTAACTTAGAAGTCTTCATTGAAACATAAAGTCTCCCTTGACCGCACCTCCCGTCCCCACACCCCAAAAGGAACCTTAGTTATGATTTGGGGTGCATCCTGCTAGCCCTCTTTCTGTGCATTTACTAACTACCTATGTGGTTTTTGAATAATTTTAATTTGTAATGTTTAATTTAAAATTTTTAATAATTACATTTTATGGCTCGGACATCAAACACTTTATTAAAAATCCTATGTGACAAGTCTCTCCTTCACCCCTGTCCCCATTCACTGAGTTCTCCTCCCCTGCCCATAGGTACCATCTGTGACTAATTTCTTGTTTATTCCAGGGAATTTTTATGCATGCACAACCCATAACAAATATAATATATTCAAATGTATGTTCTAAGTTGTTTTTTTCTCTTAACAGCAAGTCTTGGCCATTATTCTCTACTGATGTGGATTTGTTTAACCATTTCACTCTTGGTGGGCATCATGTTTGTTTCCAGTTGCTTCCCATTATAAACTCTGCTTACAGTGTGATCCTTGGGCAAACTTCTTTCTTTATTTCTTTAGTTATATTCCTAGAAGTGGAAGTGCAAGTGCTGGGTCAAAGCATATGAACTTTTTTGCATTTTGATGGGATCTGCCAAATTGTCTTCCAAAAAGGCTCTGCTAATTTACACCACCACCGGCTGACAGCAGCTGAGTGTGCCTGCCCATCTCCCTGCATCTTTGCTAATAATAGATATTATCTGTCTTGTACGTGGTTGCCAATCTGGTGAACAAGAAAACAAGAAAGGGTAACTTGTTTTGATTTGTATTTTCCTGCTGATTAGTGAGACTAGGCATCTCTTCCTCACGCTTTTTTTTTTTTTTTAAGATTTTATTTATTTATTTGACAGAGACAGCACGAGAGGGAGCACAAGCAAGAGGAGTGGGAGAGGGAGAAGCAGGCTCCCTGCTGAGCAGGGAGCCCAATGTGGGGCTTGATCCCAAGACCCCAGGATCATGACCTGAGCCGAAGGCAGACACTTAATGACTGAGCCACCCGGGCGCCCCTCGTGTTTATTTTTATTTCTGTGTGTTGCATGTTCACTGGGAAAGGTGCCTGTTCACACGGGGGCAGTCTTTTTCTTTGCCAGTGACATTCATCTGTGCATTGATCGAATCACAACCGAAGACCTATTACATGCCAGACACTGTCTAGGTGCTCAGGAATACTGAGGTCAATCAGCACAAACCCTGCCTCAAGAAGCTCCCATTCTAAAAAAAAAAGCTCCCATTCTAGAAGCAAGAGACCAATAAAAAAGTCACAAGTAAGGACAGAATTGGCTGATGGTGGTAAGTGGAGACAGAGGAAGCAGAATAAAGGGAATTCATTGTCAAAGAAACTAACTCCTTGTTCTAATAATAGGAGTTATGTTAAATATTTCTTGCAGGTTGTCATTTGCCTTCTCACTACATCTAGAAGTTCTGGTTGATGCAAAAGTATTTCATGTGGCCAAATTTATTAATCTTTCCCTTTATGATTTTTTTGGGGGGGGGGGCTGGAAAGATTTTCTCCATCCTAAGATTATAAAAGCATTTGCCCAGGTTTTCTTCTGTGCCTTATGGATTTACTTATTCCATTTAAGTCTTTAATCCATCTGGAATTGTTTTCAGCATAAAGAGGGAGGAAGGGATCCAGCTAAATTGGCCCATGACCACTCACTGAATAATCCATCTTTTCCTTGGGGATTTGAAATGGCATCTATAAAATGCATGAATTCTCCAGGGTATTTGGGTCTCCTTTTGCACTCTGTTTATTCCTATGGCATACGCACCACTTAAATCACTATAACTTCATATTTATGACATTTGGAAAGGTTGACTCTTTGGACAAATTACCTAACTTCTCTGGGCCTCAGTTTCCACCCCTGTAAAACAGGGATATCACCAAATTTGAAGGGTCGTTCTGAGAATGAACGAATGAATGAATGAATGGGTCACTTTACCCCAACGGGCCAGGTAAACTGCTGTGAGAAGGTAATGTTTGAGCTGAAATCTAATTGACAAGGAAGAGCATGCCAGATAGAGGGAATAGCAAAGGCGAAGGCCCCGAGGCAGGAGTAGTTTAGTCTTTGGCGGTATCAGGGAGGAGCCTAGAGCTTCTGGAGGGGATTTGGCAGGGGCCTAGTTGGAAATGGTGCGCCCTGATGAGGGGTTTGGCTGTCACTATAAAGGCACTGGGGAGCCAGAGCAGGATTGGGAGGGAGGGTGGAGACCTTTGACTGTGCCCCTGTCCCCACAGTCGATGGAGTCGCAGGTGGAGGAGTGGTACCGCGAGGTGGGAGAGTTGCAGGCGCAGACCGCCGCCCTGCCGCTGGAGCCGGCCAGCAAGGAGCTGGTGGGCGAGCGGCAGAACGCGGTGGGCGAGCGCCTGGTGCGCCTGCTCGAGCCCTTGCAGGAGCGCCGCCGCCTACTGCTCGCCTCTAAGGAGCTGCACCAGGTGGCGCACGACCTTGACGACGAGCTGGTGAGGACGGGCGCGGGGATTGGGGCGAGGCCCGGGTAAAGCGGAGGAGATGGTTGCGCGGCTGGGATGGGATGGGAGGCCGCGGGAGAGCCAGCGGACCCGCGGGGGCGTGGAGGTTGGGAGTGAGGGCGGGACCGTGGCACCTTGGCGAGTTCAAGGGCGGAGCTGGCTGGGTGACCTTCCCCCTTACCTACTGGGAGACCTTCCCCCTGACCCCGAGGCTAGACTCAGTCATTCAGTCCTTCCCTCCCTTACTCATTCGCTTGTTCACTTATCCAATCATTCGTTTATTCACTTTTTCGCATTTACTCACTTTCATTCATTCATTGGCTTATTCACTGACTCATCTTCATTCTTTCTTCCACTGACTTATTGCTGTTCGTTATTCACTCATCCCTCATTCATTCCTCATTCAGTCACTCACTTTCTGATCTGCTCATTCATTCTTTTACTCACCAATTTGTTCATTCGCTTGATCCTTATGGGCCAGGCTCTGTACTTGGATGATGCTGGGGCCACAGGGGGACCAAGACAGACCCCATTCCTGCCCATAGAAGGCTCAAGAATCCGAAGGGGAAAACGGACTTATCTCCAGACAGTGACAACCCAGGGTGGTTTGGGCTGTTATGAGGGAGTTTAAGAGGCTGGGGGAGCCGAGAGGAGGCAATAGGCCAAAGTCAGGGAGGGTTTCCTAGAGGAGGGGATGTCTTGAGTTGAGACATGAAGGAAAAGTCCCCATTAGTCTGCTGAGGGAGAGGGAAGGGAATTGCAGGACTCAAGACCTTCTTGTGCCAAGGACAGAGGTAAGCAAGCCTGTGTGGTGTGGCTTACAGTTTAATTGGGATGCAGTGGTCTTTGGGTGCATTCTCCCCCTTGACTTGCTCCTTGCATCCTTTCCAGGCATGGGTCCAGGAGCGACTGCCACTGGCCATGCAGACGGAGCGAGGCAGTGGCTTACAGGCTGTCCAGCAGTACATCAAAAAGAACCAGGTGAGCAGAGCCAGAGGGAGGATGTGGGTTAGGGCACATTCGGAGACAAGTGAGAAAAAAACAGCTCCAAATGGTTAAAACCAAAATTTGTTGGCTCTTGTGATTGAGAAGAGTGTGGACAGCAGGTATAGCTGCATCCAGGTCCTTCCATGATGTCATGAATCTTGCAACTCCATTTGTGTGTGTGTGTGTGTGTGTGTGTGTGTGTATTTTTGGTCTCAGGTCAACTCTCTCCTCTCTTGATAGTGAAAGACCTCCAACAGATTCAAGTGTACATCCCACCAGCAGAACTGAAGGGGATTTCTCTCTCTCTCTCTCTCTCTCTCAATAATTTCAGCAGTAGTCCGAGGAATAACTCTTATGGGCTCAGCTTGAGTCCCATGCCCATCCCTGAACTAATCATGGTGGCCAGGGATTTAGACTGTTCTGTTGGCCTGGTCTGGACTCAAGGGCCACTCTTAGTGGTGTCAGCCTTCACTTAATTACCTAAGCTGAGATGGAGACGAGGTTCCCCAGAGGAAAGTCAGGGTCCCGTGAGAAGCAGTAAGGAGAAAAGCTTATTGGAAAAGGAAAAGCAACAAGTAAGAACTCAAACCACCCACAGAGAGAAAAGACAGAGATGATCAGCGAAAGAACCTTGACTCCTAATAGTGTCCGTTCCACTCATGGAGGGGGAGCTCTTGAGCTGGTAAGATCTCTGGATCTTTGTTCCCCTCCCTGGGCCTCATTTCCACATCTAAAGAAGCAGAGAGTTGGTCTAGAGCAGTGGTTTTCAAATCCCTTAGCAGAGGAACTTTTGGGGCAAAACTACTCATTCACCAAACCCAGTGTAAGATGCATGAGAGAGGAATGAATAATACTAATACTAATAATTACAGGTTAAAGACTTACTGTGCGCCAGGAACAGTTGTAGGTGGTTATGTGTGGGTCTTTGAAAATTTAATCCCCACAATAACCTTATCAGGTAGGTCTTCTCATTACTCTCCTTTACCAAAAAATGTGAGCTGGGAGAACGGGCACTGGAGGATGATAAGGAGGTGGGCTTACAAATGATTCTCAAGGTTTGTGACCATGCTGCCCTAGATGGAGTTAAGAGGCTGGAGGGTTTTGTGTGGGTTTTTTTGTTGTTGTTGTTGTTTTTTTTTTTTTTTTTTTTTTTTT
>NC_081573.1:13828196-13888849 GCF_022355385.1 Mustela nigripes | reverse complement strand
TTCTATTTTGCTGAAAACACTCTTGGCTGTTTTGTTTTTTTTTTTTTTTTTTTTTAGATTTTATTAATTTATTTGCAAGAGGCGCACGCATGTGCATGAGCAGGGCACGAGGCAGAGGGAGAGGGAGAAGCCAACTGCACTCCTCCTGGGCTCTATCCCGGGACCCTGAGGTTATGACTGAGCCAAAAGACAGACGCTTAACAGACTGAGCCACCCAGAGACCCCAGAAAACTCTCATGACTATTGACAGTGTTGAGGACTATTAGAACTGGCCCGCCCTTTTCATTGTTGACAGAAGTGCTCAAGTGCACTTCACGCTTATCACTGCGGTGGGGGTAGGGGCCCTGTATGTGCGCAGGAGCTCTGGATGCTTCCAAGCCCATGGAGGGCTAACAGCAGCTAGTACTGACTGAGCACCTACTGTACGCCCGCTCAGCTCTGAGTGCTCCAGGGCACAACAGCCCCATGAGGTGGACATTAAGCACCCCCTCCTACCAGCCACAGGGCAGTCTGGGAAGTTGGCAAGTTCCTCAAGCTCTCCGTGCCTCAGTTTCCCAATCTGTAAAGTGAGTCAGAGAACTGGAGGGGCAGTGAGGACTGGAGGAGTGGCTACATCCTGCAAAGCCCTTGTTTAGCCAAGTGCCTGGCAGGTGGCAGGCACTCAAGGTCGCCCCTTAGCACCTCTGTTTGCAAGTCGAGGAAACTGAGGCACAGGAGAAGCTAAGTAAGGTGTGTACCAAGTCCAGGGCTGGTAAAGGGAACCTTTTGGGCTGATGGAAGTGTTTCATATCCCAACCTGGGCATGGTGTACCCGCATGTGAACGTGTTGAACTTTACCCCAGAAGACATGCACACCTCACTGCATGGGAGATACACGCGCACTGCTCTCCAGCAGCCTGATTCTGAGTCCTTTTGGCCATTAGAGGGTATCTTACACCACCAGGCATCTTGGTTGAGAGCACAGTATCTGGAGCCTGCTTGCTGTGTTCAAATCCTGTCCTCCCCTTACTAACTGTTCTTAGGTGATGAACTGCTGCTCTTGGTGTCTGTTTTGCCACCTGTAGCAGGGGGTTGGAGTGAACTAGGAACAGGGAACTGCCTTGGCGGTGCCTGGTGCATCGGGGCGATCAGTAGCGGGTTCCTTTGGTGGAATGTGCCAGTCTCCGAGGCGCGGGCTACTCCGTTCCCCGGGGCCACGGAATGCTCCTCTCCACCACACCCCCACCTCCTGTCCCCAGGGCCTGCGGCGGGAGATCCAGGCGCACGGGCCACGGCTGGAGGAGGTGCTGGAGCGCGCGGGTGCGCTGGCATCGCTGCGCAGCCCCGAGGCGGAGGCCGTGCGTCGCGGCCAGGAGCAGCTGCAGGGCGCCTGGGCCGGACTGCGGGAGGCGGCCGAGAGGCGGCAGCAGGTGCTGGACGCCGCCTTCCAGGTGGAGCAGTACTACTTCGATGTGGCCGAGGTGGAGGCGTGGCTGGGCGAGCAGGAGCTGCTCATGATGAGTGAGGACAAGGGCAAGGTGCGCCCGGGCTGGGGGTGTGGGGGCCTGGGGGCGCTGGAGCCGGGGCCGGCCGCTGCCGCCTCATCACGGGCGCCGTGTACCCCCAGGACGAACAGAGCACCCTACAGCTGCTCAAGAAGCACCTGCAGCTGGAGCAGGGCGTGGAGAACTACGAGGAAAGCATCGCGCAGCTGTCTCGCCAGTGCCGGGCGCTGTTGGAGATGGGGCACCCCGACAGGTGAGCGGGTGGGGAGGGGGGATTGGGGCCAGGCAGGAGCGGGGCCAGTTCTTAAGGAATGGTCGGGAAGGATCTGAAGCTTCACTATTGGAAATTGGGACACGCCCCCATTGGACGTTGTGCGGGAGGGGCGCTCACTGCCAGAAGCTGGAGCCCTGGGATTTCAGCATGTGGGTGGGGCCGCCAATGGAGGGGCGGTGCCCAGGGATGTTGGGAGATGATGTCTCAGACTGAGGAGAGAAGGAAGAGCTCAGGACAGGGAAGGGTTCCTTCCTACCCAGTGTCTGGGAGGACGGGAAAGCTGGGAGTGCTATGATTGGGCATAGCCCGATACACTTCTGGTATGGGGCCTCCCTGAGGCCAGGAGTAGTGGCCATATCTGGGAGTCCTGGGCTGGGGTGAGACCTGAGAGGGGGCGCAGGGCTAGACCTCTGTCCTCCAAAGCCAGGAGATGGCCTGGAGCAGAGATGGGCTGGCTGGGGACCCAAGTAGGGAGTCAGCAGCCCCACCCAGGCCACTGGAGGGAGAAGGAGCCTTGAATTTGTCAAGCTTAGGGAAGCAAAGTTTTCCCAGAGTGCTCAGGGACAAATATTGGGTTCACTGAATCCAAGCCTTACAGAAAACAGAGGCCCCCATGAAGGAGTCTGAACTGAAGGATGAGAGGACACACAGACTTACCCCAACAGGGGGTGTCCGGGGGGGGTCACAGCTCTGTGCTGGAAGTCTCAGGGGGTTCCATCCCTGCCCCTCCCTGTCCCCCATCAGTGAGCAGATCAGCCGCCGGCAGTCTCAGGTGGACCGTCTGTACGTGGCGCTCAAGGAGCTGGGGGAGGAGCGCAGGGTGGGCCTGGAACAGCAGTATTGGCTCTACCAGCTCAGCCGGCAGGTGGACGAGCTCGAGCACTGGATCGCGGAGAAGGAGGTGGTGGCCGGCTCGCCTGAGCTTGGCCAGGACTTTGAGCATGTCACGGTGAGCTTCGCTGGTAATAATATTAATACCAGTGGCTACTGCATATGCAATGAAGCTTCTCTGGGCCTCAGTTTCCCCAGCCATAATGTGAGGATAATAACAGCCCCCACCTCCTGGCTCTTCTGGGAGCCCCAAGATTCCCCATAGTGTGAAGTGTTTAGGAAGTGTTAGTTACTATCATGTGCTTATTTTTCTTGTTATTCTTATAGCTACAGCGGGAGCACTTCCCTTTATATCATGACCGCCATGGTCAGCATGATTATTATTACTCTTACCTGCTACAAGATGGCAGGCTGGAGGGGGCTTGGGTGCACAGGACCTTTGCCCATGCCGTGTACCCTGGGGGGGCAGGTGTTGCAGGAGAAATTCTCAGAGTTCGCCAATGAGACGGGCACCGCAGGGCGGGAGCGGTTGGCGGCTGTGAACCAGATGGTGGATGAGCTGATCGAGTGCGGCCACACAGCGGCGGCCACCATGGCCGAGTGGAAGGACGGGCTGAACGAGGCCTGGGCCGAGCTGCTGGAGCTTATGGGCACTCGGGCCCAGCTGCTGGCCGCCTCTCGGGAGCTGCATAAGTTCTTCAGCGACGCCCGAGAGCTTCAGGGACAGATTGAGGAGAAGCGGAGGCGGCTGCCCCGTCTGACTGCCCCGCCTGAGCCGAGACCCAGTGCCAGCTCCATGCAGCGGACCCTGCGTGCTTTTGAGCATGATCTGCAGCTCCTCGTGTCTCAGGTGGGGTGCTGGCGGCTGAGGGGGGAGGTGGGAGTGCCTGAGTGGCATGGCCGAGGGGTGCTGGGCAACAGAGCAGGTGGAAATTAGACAGTGGAGCAGGTGAAAACAGACCAGAGAACAGGCAGAAGCGGGATGATGGTGTAGGTAGAAAACCCACTGATTGCGTGGTGCCCAGAAGTCAGACCGTGTCCGGAAAATGTGGCTGAGTATGTCTTATAGAAATGGGACACTGTTTTCAGTGGAGACTGGGCAGGGCTTCTCCCAGAAACTGTGAAGGGAATCTTATCCAAATCCAGATGAAGAGCCTATAGGAAATTTCGGAGGCTTTAGAGACACATGGTGGGGGGGGGGGGGGGGAGATAGAGATTAGATAGCAGGTCTCTGATGGAAATGATATGATCTTCCTGCAAGAAATTCGATGGGGGTGGATTTTAATGGACATGGTAACAGAGCCAAAAGAAATTGGGCTGTGAATCTGACAGGAGTCGGGAGGCAGATCTGAGAAATCAGATGGAAAGGAAGCTGTGGACGGGAATAGAGCTCCCATGGCCCAACCAGGGAAATTGGGCTGGGGGTCCAGCAGAAAGCAGGAAACGGGACAATCATCTTTATGGGAACCATCCAGCTGACTATTAGGAATAGGGCAGAGAGACTAACAGGGATTAGGTGGCGTGTCTCATAGAAAGAGGGCGGTCACTCCAAAAGAAATCAGGCAGTTGAACCTGTGAGCAATGGGTCTGCTAGAACCCACGTGGCACAACCAACAGAAATTGAGCAGGAGACCCAACAGGAACTGAGTAGCCATTTTGAAGGGAACTGGGCAGTAGGTAGCAATAAGAGAGAGACTCAGCTGTGGGATCACGAGGGGGCGGGCTCCCCGCACCCAGCCAGCCAATGGGGGAAGGAGGGCGGAGCCCGGGCCCACCGAGGGGCTGGGGCTGGACCTGGCTTGTCCAGCAGGTACGGCAGCTCCAGGAGGGGGCAGCCCAGCTGCGGACAGTGTACGCTGGTGAGCACGCGGAGGCCATTGCCAGCCGGGAACAGGAGGTGCTGCAGGGCTGGAAGGAGCTGCTGGCCGCCTGTGAGGACGCCCGCCTGCACGTCAGCTCCACGGCCGACACCCTGCGATTCCACAGCCAGGCCCGTGACCTTCTTTCCTGGATGGACGGCATCGCCAGCCAGATCGGGGCAGCCGACAAGCCCAGGTGCCCCTTCCCCTACCGCGGGCTTCCTACCTGCCACCCCCCAGCCTGTCAACCGTCCCCTGTCCATAAGAAATCACACCAGCCAACACCTGGGGGGCCCCTGGAGGGCACCTGGAGGGGGCAGGCACTGTACTAAATGCTTCATGTGTATTAGGACCCCTTGTCACGCCTGGCCTTGGCGACTCACAGCATAGGGTGAGAAGCCATCTTCTGCCTTCTGGCCTCCCCAGATGCCCTGCACTGCCCTCCCCGTGGGAGGGGGCTGATCTTGGGATAGGGACAGCGATGTGTGGGGCTGTTATTTGTGGGTTAACCTAGCTGGTAGTGGGCACGGACTTATTGCAGATGTGACAGTCTGATGTGAACTGCCCCACAGTGATGGGGACCCAGGGTCTTTCCATTACTTGGCCCTGGGAGTGATACTCAGCTACAGCGGAGGAAAAGATCACGTGGGAGCTTTTGGGGACTAAACCTACACACACATTCTGTCAGCCCGGTAACCCTAACCTGTCTGCCTGTGGGGCTGGGGAACATAGGACAGTGATGTGTTTGGGAAGACAGGAAATTTCGAGAGTGGTGGACACAGAGAATTATTTCCATGACTGTGGGGACTTGCCCGAGTTCACTTACTCAGCAAATACTTACCAAATGCCCACTCTGTGCTAGATGGGGAGCAAGGCCCAGCTGCTGTCCTGGTTCAGCTTACATTCTGCAGGGTGGGCACAAGTAACCCATAAATTAAAAAGCAACTAACATTATTTCAGACAGCAATAAGTGCTCTGAAGGCAAATAAAGCAAAGTAAAGGGATGCGGGGCTCGTGGGCAAGGCGTCTCCGAGGATGGGATGTGGGCATGGAAACCTTGATGAAGTGATGGTGAGTTGGGTAAAGTTTTGGGGGAAGGGCTTTCCAGGTGGAGGGACCATAAGTGCAAAGACCCTGAGGTAGGTTGTGGTCATGCGTGCTTGAGGAAGAGCCAGACCATCCTTATGGTTAGATGGGGCTTAGCATAAGGTCACTCCAGATACCTTGTGGGAAGAGTACGGTGAGAAAAGGGTAGAAAGAGGTGGACCAGCCAGGAGGCCACTGCTATAATCCTGGTGAGAGGTGGAGTGGCTTGTGGCTTGCTGCAGTCTGATGGTTGTAGAGAGAGGGAGAAGGGATTCATTTTAGGAATTAACATCTTTTCATTTTGAAAAATTTCAAATATACCCAGAAGTAGCAAGAACAGTAGAATGACAGCCCCCACCCCCACGTGCAGAGTAAACATCCGTCAATATCTGGTCCTTCCTCTTTCATCCGTATCCTCCCCGACTCCCTGCCTCCCCTCGCTGAGTTCTTTTAAAACAAAACCTCAGGTTTCACATCATTTCACAGGGTACTTTCACGTTATAAATATACAGTGTGACTGATGGATTAGCTTCAGGGGCTGAGAGAAAAAAGAAAAGACGAGTTATGGATGAATGATGGGTGAATTTACTGAGCTGGAGAATTTCAGGGGAGGGCATTTTGAGGAAATAGGAGAGAATCAGAGAGATCATTCTAGACATACCAAGTCTTAGGTAGGCATCTTATAATGCGGGACCTTCAGAAATAAGTTTGAATCAAAAAAAAAAAAAAAGAAGAAGAAGAAGAAGAAGTTGTTTGGACATAGTAAGTCTTATAAAGCTATATTTGCTGACTGGTGGAACCTTCAGGAATTTCGGATTTGTTTCGGACATATGAGAGCTAAGAACAGTCCAGTGGTTATATAACACAAGCCACAAATGTAAGCCACATAGAGAATTTAAGATTTTCTTGTAACCACATCAAAAAAAGGGTACAAAGAAGCAAGCAAAAAATTAATTTTAGCAATTCATTTTATTTAACCACGTAAGCCCCAAATATGATCACTTCAACATATAGTCAAAATTCAAATTATTGAGAGGTGCCTGCCTGGCTCAGTTGGTAGAGCATGTGACTCAACTCTTGATCTTGGGGTCATGAGTTCAAGCCTCACGCTGCGGGTAGAGCTTAAAAATATTAAATATTAAATATTTAAAAATATTTAAAAAAACATAAAAGTATTGAGATATTTTACAGTCCTCAAAATACGGTGTGTGCTCTACATTTCCACACATCTCACACATCTCAGTTCAGACCAGCCACACTTCCAGGGCTGGGTTGCTTATCCGTGTCTAGGGGTGACCTAGTGTTTGGTTAGCACAGACATGGAATGCTCAGATCACTGACTGGTCTTCAGAGGCATAGCTTCAAAAAAATGAGAACAAAAATGGACCTTGAAGTCTAAGGTTAGAATCATCAAAGTGTGACATTCTAGCACCTCAGCAAAAGTTGGAATCCCTGAGAACCTGGTCCGAGAAGGTGGGTGTCCTGTCCCAAGACGCTCAGGGAATTGGGCTCCCCGGAAGTTGCATCTGTCATGGTGGCCGGGGGCGCTACCTGAGACTCAGATTCCTGGCCCCCGACCACCACCACCACCACCACCACAGGGATGTGTCTTCAGTGGAGGTGCTCATGAACTACCACCAGGGCCTGAAGACGGAGCTGGAGGCCCGGGTGCCCGAGCTGACGGCCTGCCAGGAGCTCGGGCGCTCTCTGCTGCTCAACAAGAGTGCCATGGCTGATGAGGTGGGCAGGGGTGCTGGGGGGTCCCCCTCTGCCCTCCCTGCCCATTGCAGTGGGAGCCCCCCCTTGACACCTTTCCTACCCTTGCGCCACTCACAGATCCAGGCACAGCTGGACAAGCTGGGAACCAGGAAGGAAGAGGTGTCAGACAAGTGGGACCGCCATTGGGAATGGCTGCAGCAGAGTGAGTGGGGACCCGGACACAGAAAGCCAGAGGGTGTGGAGGGCGAGAGAAGACAGCTAGCGCCCTGTGAAGGGTCCCCATCACTCTTACCCCGATGTCTCCCCTCAGTGCTGGAAGTGCACCAATTTGCCCAGGAGGCTGTGGTGGCTGATGCCTGGCTGACGGCCCAAGAGCCAATCCTGCAGAGCCGGGAGCTGGGCAGCAGTGTGGATGAGGTGGAACAGCTTATCCGGAGACACGAGGCCTTCCGCAAAGCGGCTGCCGCCTGGGAAGAAAGGTTCAGCTCCCTGCGGCGCCTGACCACGGTCAGCACCCCAGATCCTGCCCCAGCCACCCCCACACCCATCCTTCTATGTGTGACTCGGCACTGTGTTGAGGCTGAGACAGATCCTTACTGGGCTCCCGGTCCAGTGGGGGAAGGAGGAACACCCTTGTCACCAGTGACAGCCCAGGGCTGGGATGGGGGAAACACAGGGGGCTGTGGGAGCCCAGAAGCATTTGTCTTGGTTTGGGAAGCTCTGATCTGAGACTTGAAGAATGAGAGGAGGTCCTGGGTTGGGGGGACATTCAGGAAGGAGGTGATAGAGTCAGATAGGCACCTAGAAAAAGTGATGATTTAGGCTTAGGTGATTTTTTTTTTAAAGATTTTATTTATTTGACACAGACACAGCAAAAGAGGGAACACAAGCAGGGGGAGGGGAGTGGGAAAGGGAGAAGCAGTGTTCCTGTATTTGACAGACAGATCACAATAGGCAGAGAAGCAGAGAGAGAGAGAGGAGGAGGAGGAGGAGGAGGAGGAAGCAGGCTCTCCAGGAGAGAACCCAATGAGGGGCTCGATCACAGGACCCTGAAATCATGACCTGAGAAGAAGGCAGAGGCCTTAACCCACTGAGTCACCCAGGCACCCCGGATTTAGGCAATTCTTAAAAGAACACTATATGCCAAGGAAAATAGGAATTAAGTTTCCGGCAGGGAAAAAGCATGGGCTCAGGCTCGGACAACCTTGCTTTTTTAGTAATAGAAACTACTGAACTGTGCAGGAAGGCAGACAACCCACAGCGGTCTTCCCAGACCACCCCCCCTCAACACACACACACACACACACACACACACACACACACACACACCTGACCCTGGACGGACGGACACACACACATGCACCCCACCTGACCCTGGCCCTCTGTTCCCAGATAGAGAAACTCAAGGCGGAACAGAGCAAGCAGCCCCCCACCCCCCTGCTGGGGCGCAAGTTCTTTGGAGACCCCACGGAACTGGCGGCCAAAGCAGCCCCCCTCCTGCGGCCAGGGGGTTACGAGAGGGGCTTGGAGCCCCTGGCTCGCCGGGCCTCGGACACACTGTCGGCGGAGGTGCGGACCCGCGTGGGGTACGTGCGCCAGGAGCTCAAGCCTGAGCGCCTCCAGCCGCGCATCGACCGGCTGCCGGAAATCCCGGGGAGGGTGGAGCCCCCGGCCCCGCCGTCGGTACCAGAGGATGTGGCGGAGACCCCGGGGCCCCTACCGGTGGCAGAGCAGGTCCGGCTGCGGCCAGAGCGCCAGGAGTCAGCTGATTGCGCTGAGGAGCTGCCCAGGAGGCGGCGACCGGAGCGACAGGACACGGCGGATCAATCCGAGGAGGCTGCGCGGAGGCGAAGGCCAGAGCGGCAGGAGTCTGCGGAGCACGAGGCGGCACACAGCCTCACCCTGGGCCGCTACGAGCAGATGGAGCGGCGGCGTGAGCGGCGAGAGAGGCGGTTGGAGAGGCAGGAGTCCAGCGAGCAAGAGATGCCAACCAGAGGAGAGCTGGCCAAGGGGTGAGGCCCCCGTATGCCCCGGGGATTGAGGGAAAGGGGATGCAGAGTACCTGGAGCCTTGCAGGCCCAATGGAGAGGGCTTATGAGGCTCCAAACTGCTTCAGATACTGTCGTGGTATGGGTTTTGCAGAGGGGTAAGCTGGGGCTGAAAGGGGTTAGGAGAGGTGCCCCTTGTCTCACAGCTAGGTGGCCTGGGCAGGAATTTTGTTCTCTCTGCACCTCAGTTTCTGTACTGGGCTAGAGGTGGGACCATCTTCTCCCTGAGCAGAGATAAGAGCCTTTATTGCAGTCTATCTCAACAGGGAGCTACTGTCATCTGCATTCTGTGAAGCCTCAGAAAGGCCAAATCACTCAGTTTGGGTGAAGCAGGACTGGAACCCAGGCCTTTTAGACCTCAGGGTTAACCAGTGTGAGGAGGGGATTGAGCCAACTGGCTGTGTCCCCAGAAAGAGGCATTTGGTCAGATATGTTTTGGAGACAATGACTTCTTGACTTCTTTTTAATTTTGTGTATCATGAGCAGTTGCCAGTCATGGCCCAATTATCTATGGTGTATAAGGCAAGCATCTCAGAAAAGCAGCTTGCCCAAGCGACCAGGGGCCTTGCATCTCAGGTGCCTCCAGCCAAGCAGGTTGGTCCCTGGGAGAGGGCATCCCAGTTCCATTGGGTCTTTTGGCCTCCCCCTCCCAGGAAGGCCACCCTAGCTGACATTGTGGAGCAGCTGCAGGAGAAAGAAGCAGGCCCAGCGCTCCCTGTTGGGGTAAGTTGAGCCTCAGGATGGGGGGTGGGGAATGGGGAACCCTCTCCACCCACTGAGCAGGCATCAGGACCCAGAAGCACCAGTGCCTAGACCTGCTTTCCCCAAATCTGAGTCCTGCAGAGATTCTCAGGGGGTGATGGGGAGATCCCCCAGATGCCTCCCACAATCTGAAAATTTCTCCTTTAGAAAGAGAAGGCCAGCAGCCTAAGGAGACTCCTACCCCCCTCTACACACAGACTGCACACTCTTCCCACATCTGTCCTGGGGTCTCAGATATCGTCACAGACAGACAGACAGACACACACACACACACACACACACACACACACGTCCCAGATTCCTCCTACAGACAGCTGGGATACCAACCTCCCTGCACCCCCACTTCCGTAGATCTAGTGCTTTCCTCCCCAACCTTGAGAGCGATTCCAAACCTAGGAGTCCTGACAGTCTCACTCCCAACACCGGGGGGGCCCCCTAAAAGTTAAGACTCCAGCCCTGAGGTCCTCCCATACTCGCCTCCAAGACAGATGGGACCCCCAGACCCATGAATCCCCCGGAGAGATGGCCCCAACAGCCCCCCTATGGACAGCACCCCTCTTCCCCCTCCCTTCACACAGCCGTCGCTGCCTCAGCCTCGCGAGCTTCCCCCAGGCCGCCTGCCCAACGGGCTTGAGCCGCCCGAGCGGACACCTCGGCCGGACCGGCCGCGGGCGCGCGACCGGCCCAAGCCGCGACGGCGGCCGCGGCCCAGAGAGGGTGGTGAGGGCGGGGGAAGCCGGCGCTCGCGCTCCGCCCCGGCCCAGGGCGGCTCCGCCCCCGCGCCTCCGCCACCGCCCACTCACACAGTGCAGCACGAGGGCTTCCTGCTGCGCAAGCGCGAGCTCGACGCTAACCGCAAGTCGTCCAACCGGTGAGCGTGTGGGCGGGGTTTCGGAAGGCGGGTCCCAAGCTCAGCGTATCCAATAAGTGACTAGATGGGGCCTTGAGGAGGGGGGTGGTACTAAACGTCAGGGAATCCGTCGGGTGGTGGGAGTAGGAGGGACCTGAAGGGGGTGGGGTTAATATCAAGCACTCAAATCTATAAATTGGAGGCGCGGGACCTAGAAGAGTGTCCAGTGGGCGAGGGGGTGGAGCGTAGGTGGGATCCGGATCGGAAGAAAATGTTCCGAGTGCAAATAAGCTGCAATCCAAACTCATAGCAATAAATTCAGGAGTTAACTAGAAATTAGAGAAAGTTGGATTGTGGGGTCCAGTCTACATAGTTCCAATGGCTTGTGAGGTGGAGCCTGGAGAGGTCATCCAACCAATGAATGGGGTGGGGCCACCCTCGAAATTTCAAATTGTTGGAGTGGGCAGAAGAGGTTTGAAAAGGGGCAGAGCCCGAGGTCTGAGGTCTGAGGTTGGGGACACATGTAGATGTCCAAAGAGAGCCCAGCTCATGGTTGTCCAAGCCTTTTAATTAGGAGGCAGAATCTGGGGAGAGGTGCAGCCAAAATGCGAAGCGCTGACCAACAAGAAGATGGAGGCCTAGATATAGTGAAATGGAAGGAACAGGTTGAAATTTTGCCATGAGGCAGTCTTTCTTCCTTGCGGCAAGGCCAAGGTGGTCATAAAGAGGCACCTTCGGTGTATTTCACTCTAGAGAGACTCCCTCCTCCGCTGAGGCCTTGGCTGAACGGTGAGACAGGAATTCCTCATTCCAGGCACTGGACCAGTAGATGTTTCAGGGGATTCCATGGTGGCAGGGAGGAGTGGCAAGGAACATGCCTGAGCAAAGGCTTATGGAGAAGATAGCTAGTCTTGTCTCCGGGAAATTTCAGCATGGGGGTGTGTGGGGTGGGGGTATGGAAGGACTACCCCAGCAGGCTTGGAACCAGGAGTCTTAGATTCTCCCCTCAGCTCAGGAACAGACATAGGAATATACCCCAGACATAGGGCCCGACTAAGACAAAAGCCCAGAGGAAGGAAGGGTCAGGCCTTTTCAGCCATGAAGTGTGTTAATGAAGAGTTCCCAGGCAGAGTGCTGTGACTCTGCCTTGAGCCCCATATCGTCGCCCCAGGTCGTGGGTGAGCCTGTACTGCGTGCTCAGCAAGGGGGAGCTGGGCTTCTACAAGGACGCCAAGGGCCCGGCGTCTGGGGGCACACACGGCGGGGAGCCACTGCTCAGCCTGCACAGGGCCACCAGCGAGGTGGCTAGTGACTACAAGAAAAAGAAGCACGTCTTCAAGCTCCAGTGAGCCCCCCAATGGGCAGGAGGGAGGGATCCGAGGCCCAACTTCCCCCTCCCAGCAATACCCTGCTCCCCTGGAGGCTAGCTGGTGGATGGGTGGGCTGGGCCCCTGCCCCAGATGCCCCAAGTCCTCTTGTCCCCTCCTACAGGACCCAGGATGGCAGCGAGTTTTTGCTCCAGGCTAAAGATGAGGTGAGATCTGGTCCTTTCTCTCCCATATCCGGACCTCAAGAACTACCTGGTTAACTCGTTCCTGGCCCAGAGCAATGGAGCTGTGAGCCAGAAACACAAACCAGAGTCACCAGGCTGTGACTGGAAAGCCCACTGGGAGTGAGAACCCAGAGGAAGTTCTTAACCTATATAGGGAGGAGGGGGGACAAGGAATGGGAAGGCTGCCTGGAGGCCCCAGAACAAAGTCCTACCTCCTTGTCTCAGCCTCTGAGAGGACATCAGACAGATAAGAGGTGGGAGTTAGCTGAAAAGGGATGGTACAAGCAGAGAGAACTGCCAAGGGCAGAGAACCAGAGGTGCTGAAATGCAAAGCATTAACTGTGCTGGTGAAGGGTTCAAAGAAGGATCCTAGGAAGGTTCCCAGGGGCTGGATCTCACAGAGCATTGTGGGCCATTTGGAGGAGGTTGGAGTTTGTCCTAAGGGCACTGGGGAGCCATGGCAGAATTTTGAGCAAGGTTGGGGAGGGAGTGATGAAGTTTACAGTGATGTATAAGAAAGATCTCCCTGGTAATATGCAGGGTAAACTAGGGGAAGGGAACCAGGACAGGGACCCACGTGGGGACTGCACAAGGCTGGACCCCAGCTGACCTGTGGGAGGGGAGGAATTGGCTGAGAATGAACCTTGGGACTGGGGCTAAGGAGTAAGGTCAGGGGAGGAGGAACAGGAATGGCGATGGTTTAAAGAGACGTTGAAAATAATAATGCTTGTTATTCATCCTTACAAGAAGCTCTGGAGTAGGCCTGTATTCTCTCCATGCCTTCTTATTTTTAAAAATAGTTTTCCATTCTAGGGTTCTTGTGAGAAGTAAGTAAGCTGATACATACAGAGCCACTTCTGTGGCCTGGTGAACATCAGTGCTCTGGAAATGTCTGCTGATGTTACTGGTTTTTTGTTGTTTATCTCTATAGTGGGAATATAATCCTATTGCTTAAGATTAAGTGAATCAATCCACAGAAGCACTTAGAACAGAGCGTGGCACATATTAAGGGCTATGTAACTGTTTGCATTATTATGATTAACCAATGTAAGATTGGAAAACTTATGTTCAGAGGGCGGTCCCATTCCAGGCCCATCTATTACTTAGTCTCCCTTCTTCCCAAGTCCGGACTCTGTGCCCTATTTCTCTCTCTAGGAGGAGATGAACGGCTGGCTGGAAGCTGTGGCCGCTTCCGTGGGAGAACACGCTGAGATCGCCCGCTGGGGACAGACACTACCCACCACGTCCTCCACAGACGAGGGCAATCCTAAGCGAGAGGCAGGGGAGCGCAGGGCCAGCGGGCGCCGGAAGTGACTTCCCAGCCCCTGGGCCTGACACAATCCCCGCCCCTTCTCTCCAGCACTGTGGGCACAAAGACACTTTCTCTTCCGCAGGGGCGGGAGCCCCTAGTTCTACCGACACTGCGGACAGACGCGCCAAGATGGGCACTGGAAAGGAGGGGACTTCTGCACTCCAGGAAGTGGTGGGGGGATTGCTGCCCCTATAGCCATATCTCGGCCCCTTCCTGCTCACCACCCCACCCCAGGTGCTGGGGCTTCATTATTTTTATGCAATAACTGAGTTGGGGGGGGCGGGTAAAGGGGCCAGTTGAGCCAAGCCCCCTGCCCGGATCTTTGGATCCTGCCCCAAGAAGCTGGGGTGGTAGGGGCCATAATTCCTGCCCCCACCCTCCGCCCTAGGGATGGGCACGGGGCCGCTGGTGAGGTCCCCTGGACCATCCAGGGTGCTAGGGGGTGGGGAGGGGACGCCTCTTCCCCGCCTTTACCTCACTTCCAATGCTGCCTTGATCTCTGTCTGGGTAGGGAGAGTGAAGGGGTCTTGGCCCCTGCACTCCGCCGTCTCAGAGCCATGCGGTTAATTCCTGACTTAGTTTATTTTTGCAAAACGTCAACCTTCTCCTCCTCCGCCCCGCATCCGCGAAGGCTTTTAATGGGAGGGGCGTCAAAGCTCAAAACCGTCTCCCTCTCGCCTCCCCCCTCCACTGTAAAGGCCACTTTGTGAGGGGAGGGGCGAGGGGAAGCCCCCCCGCCCCCCCGCATGCTTCTGGCAGGAGCACCTCCCTGGGGAGTGGGGGAACCGGGTTGTGGGCAGCCCCCATGGCCGCCTGGAGGAGCCGCTGGGGCCCGGGGGTGTGGGGCGGTGTGGCAGGCGCACACTGTATGTACCTATAATAAATCCTTTGGCTTTGACGGTCTATGCGGGTTTGTTCGCGTTTCATGGGCGGCGTCTGGGAGGATGTGTGGGGTGGAGTGGAGGGGGCGGAGCAGGGAAAGACTGACTGCAGAGAACATTTAGATATCCTCTTCGTGTGTACTCATTTAGGGATCTAAACACAAGTCCCCGACGAAACACCTAGATTCTATTCTTAAAATGAGAACCAGAAGGATAGCGGAATGTTTCGCTAACCCTTGTAGCTAAACTTCCCCAAAGGGGCCTTGCGGTACGTCCCGTCCAGCACAGGAAAGGCGAGTCCCTTTAAGGAGGCGGAGAAATTAACTGCGACGGGTGAGCTCTTTGTCCAATCGCCGGCGGCTCCGGAGTTTCCAGGCCAATGAGCAGGCGGTGAGGGCGGGGCCCGAGTACAGACCCGGAAGCGGGTGCAGGCCAGCCGGCTCGCCGGGGGGCCATGGCAGCCACCGCTCCTGCAGCCGAAGGGGTCCCAGGTCGGGGGCCTCCTGGGGAGGTGATTCATCTGAACGTGGGAGGCAAGAGGTGAGTGTAGGAGATTCCTGAGACCCCCCCACCCCGGGAGCGGAGAGCGGAATGGGAGTACCCGCCTCTCCCGGGGGGAATCCTTGTCCATCAGGGATTGCTCCGCCTCTTTCTGAAGGCGCGAGTGCCTGGACTGACGCCCTGGGGTTAGGAGCCGCATTCCTTACCCTTCCTCCCTCGCGTCTGCTTACTTTCCCCCGCTTAGATTCAGTACCTCTCGTCAGACTCTCACCTGGATCCCAGACTCCTTCTTCTCCAGGTGATCGGGAGAGTGAGTTTGGGGCGGGCTGTGGGGGGTCGGGAAGAAACAGTATGGGGAACCCTAATTCCCCCACTCACCCTCCCCACCGCCCCCCGACACACACACCGTGGCCCGTGACACCTCCTCTGTGTCCTCTCCATGCAGTCTTCTGAGCGGACGCATCTCAACACTGAAAGATGAGACCGGAGCCGTGAGTAGGGCATAGACCTGAAACGGGGCAGCGGGGCTAGGAGGAGGGACAGGACACCCGCTCGGTCGCGCTCTTTGCCCCATCCATCCTCTGCCTCCCTTCCCGCAGATCTTCATCGACAGGGACCCCACCGTCTTCGCCCCCATCCTCAACTTCCTGCGCACCAAAGAGTTGGACCCCAGGTTTGCATGGGCATAAAAGGACCCCACCGTCTTCCCGTCTTCACCTTCTTCCCCTCAGAATGTTCACTTAAGCTCTTCCATCCTATTTAAATCGCGTCCTTAGAATTTACCCCAAACACACACACACACACACACACACACACCCATTTTCATTGCCCATATATATCATCACGGCTTAGATTCTTGATCCAGTCAAAATTTGCTACCTCTTGGGATTCTCTAGGCAGTTTTGAAAACTTCCCGCTCAGAATTCACTACCCATTCCCACTCCCCAGACTCTGACTCTTAGTCAATTCTGCTACCCAGGGGTGTCCACGGTTCCAGCCTCCTCCACGAAGCCCAGTTCTATGGGCTCACTCCGCTGGGTAAGTGGGGACCACATTAGATCTTCATTGCACAGAAAACGAGCCCCAGCTCTTCTGATGCTCCCTCTCCCCACTCTCCTGAAGGAAGGAAGTTTGGGTTAGAGCTGAGAGCACTGGAATTGGTCCTGGGTCTCAGGGGGAGTGGTGGAGAATGAGTTAGGTGAAGAGGATAGGATCTGCTTTAGGACTCTCCAAGTCCCAGTTTGAGTTATTCTGCCTCAGTTCGCCGCCTGCAACTGCGGGAGGAGTTGGACCGGTCTTCTTGTGGAAGCGTACTCTTCAATGGTTACCTGCCTCCACCAGGTGGGCACAACTAAAGGATGGAGGGGAAGGAGGGTGGACTAAAGACTACATTTCCCATAAGGTCGCAGCCCTTGGGGACCTGTGCTGGGAGCCCTGACACTCTATGGGAATTGTAGTCCTATATCACAGGCCAGACTGATGGAAAGGAAGTAGGAAACAGCCTTTCCAGTGAGGCAGTGGTCCAGCTAGCCCCATGGAGGCTCAGAAGTATGCCTTAAATCTGAAGGGGGTTTCAGTCCAGGTTTGATTTCCCTGTGGGGAAGCTTAGGAAGGACTGGGGTCTTTTGCATGGAAGGGAGAAAAGGGGAGTTATTGGCTATAATCACCATGGGACCTTGGATCGATTGCCCCACTGGGCATAGAAAATATGCCCCAGTGGTTATCAGAACTGCAGTCCACTAGGCTTTGCTGATGAGTAGAAGGAACAAAATGGGGAAGTTTGATTTATGACTATTTCCCTAACCTCAGTCAATACAGACCTTCATGAAGTTTGCCAAATGCGAAGATCTCTGCTTTTGTTTTTTAAACTTAGTTTTACTGCATTGTTTTTAAAAAGTAATTGTTTAAAGTTTATTTATTGATTTAAGTAATCTTTATGCCCCACGTGGGGCTCAGACTCACAAACCTGAGATCAAGAGTCCCATGCCCTCCCAACTGAGCCAACCACAGTGCCTGGCACAAGAGCCATTTTACATAGGAGTTTTATATCACTGCCTTTATACCATGAATAAGTAAACGTGAAAATGAACCCCCCCCCCCAAATACCAGTGTTATGATGCTGTTGCCTGCCAAGAAGATAGGCTTCCATTTCTTTTTTTTTTTTTTTTAAGATTTTATCTATTTGACAGAAGGAGCAAATGAGAGAGAGAACAAGCACAAGCAGGGGGAGGGGCAGACAGGAGCTTTATGTGGGACTCGATCCCAGGACCCTGGGATTATGACCTGAGCCAAAGGCAGCTGCTTAACTGGCTGAGCCACCCAGGCGCTCTATCCTTCGGTTTGTTAAAACAGATTAGCAAACACTGAAAAGGCAGCCTGTGAGGGCAGCACCAAACTGATTCATCCTTTGTGATGGGCTCAAAGGAACCCAAGAGGGAGTAACTTGCTGTGTGATTCAGTGTCATTGAATGCAGTGTCCCCATACCACCTAAAATCTTTTCCCCAGGAGACTCTGCCCTACCTGGGGGGAATTCAGTATCTGGCATATTTTAAGTGCTCACGATGTGGCCATTAGTACTATTGTTACCATTATTGTCACTCTGCTCTTGTCCCTGCCATAGTGTTCCCAGTGAAGCGGCGGAACCGGCACAGCCTAGTGGGGCCCCAGCAGTCAGGGGGACGCCCAGCCCCCGTTCGACGCAGCAACACCATGCCCCCCAACCTGGGCAATGCCGGGCTGCTGGGCCGCATGCTGGATGAGAGAGCCCCGCCCTCCCCTTCGGGTACTTTGCAGTCCCCTGGGAGGCTGGGGCAGCTAGTGGGACCCCTGCGACCCTGACCCTGTCCTGATCCCCGTTCTTCCCACCCCCTCAAGGGCTTCCGGAGGAGCCGGGGATGGTGCGCCTGGTGTGTGGGCATCACAACTGGATCGCTGTGGCTTACACCCAGTTCCTTGTCTGCTACAGGTGCTCTGGGAGGGTGGTGGCCCAAGGCTCCAGCCCTGTGGATTGTGGGGGAGGGGTCATGGTGACCATTGATGATATCCCCCCATCCCCCAGGCTCAAGGAAGCCTCTGGCTGGCAGCTGGTGTTTTCCAGTCCACGCCTGGACTGGCCCATTGAGCGGCTGGCACTCACGGCTCGGGTGCTTGGTGGGGCTTTGGGTGAGCATGACAAGATGGTGGCAGCGGCCACAGGCAGCGAGATCCTGCTGTGGGCTCTACAGGCCGAAGGTGGTGGCTCCGAGATAGGTAGGATACCAGGACTTTTCCAGAACCTCCTGCCCTCTAGAGACCTCTGGTCTCTTAGAATTCTCTATCCCACTGGAACCCTGTGGCCCATTCAAACAACCCACCGCATATGGTTCTCACACCCATAAAGATTCTTTGCATTATTAAGATGTTCCTACCCTTTAGAATTCTGTATCCTGTTAGAATGCCTCAGCTTGTAGAAAAATCCACTCACATACAATCCTCCCCTCTGTCAGAATTCCCTGCCCTGTTAGATCTCCATGCCTATAGAATCCCAGGGCCTGTTAGAATCAGTATTCCCATTAGAAATCTCTATTTGGGAAAAAAAAAAAAAATCTCTATTTGCCTTGTTGAAAATCTCCACCATGTTAGAATTCCAGGCCCCATCAAGAATCTGGCTTGTATAATCCTCTGTAATTCCTCCTGGAATCTTCTGTAAAGATTCCACCGCCCAGCTGAAGCCTCAGGGCCTTGGAATTCTTCCTGCCCCCTCCCTTCTTCCTCATGAGGTGGGGTCCTGGCTAAGTGCTCCTTGCCCTCTGCAGGCGTCTTCCATCTGGGGGTGCCCGTGGAGGCCTTATTCTTCGTTGGGAACCAGCTCATTGCCACAAGCCACACGGGGCGCATCGGGGTGTGGAATGCTGTCACCAAGCACTGGCAGGTCAGGGTGCTGGCTGGCCTGGCTGCCTCTTTCCCAGGTGTCCAAACCATACAGACCCAGGGAGGGGTGCCTTTCTGCTCTGCCCCCCTGGAAAGAGACAGAGAACCCAGTGGTGGGCCAGATCCTGGTGGGAGTGCTGGCAGGAGAAAGGCCTAAGGGATGTCAGATCAGGGAGACCTTCTGGAAGAGGGGCTGCCAAGCTGACAGGAAAGATGATGGATTTGCAAAGGAGGAGAGTGGATTCTCCAGGCACTGAACAGGGGAGCGGGTGAGTGGAGACGCTGTAGGAGGCAGAAACCCAGAGGGAGACGTGCAAATGTCTGTCATTCCCTCTGCATCCTCGCAAACCCTGTCTAAATGGAAAGAAAAATACATCTCCAGTGTGGCTTTCTCCCGTCCAGTGTGTTTGGGAGGGACAGACAGAGATAGAAGGAAACAGACAAATAGAAGTAGAGGAAGTGGGAAAGAGGGGACAGAGAGCGGGAAGGGTAGACAGAGGGAGGGGCGGTGTGGTATGGTGAAGGGATGCAGAGAGATAGACAGAGGGGACTAAAAAAAGCCAGAAAGACAGAGTCAAAGAGAGGCTAAGAGACAGAGGCCTCAGAGATTTCTAGAGATGGAGAGACACAGATGGAGATAGGCCTGGAGCAGGTAAGGCTGGAGAGAGGCAGGCCTAGAAACCCTGGGAGTGTTCTGGAGTTGGGGGGTGGATGCCCTGAGGGGTGCTGTGCCCGGCCCCCAGCCACAGTCAGTCCTGCCTGCGCCAGGTCCAGGAGGTACAACCCATCACCAGCTATGACGCAGCGGGTTCCTTCCTTCTCCTGGGCTGTGACAACGGCTCCATCTACTACGTGGGTAAGCAGCAGCCAGCCCCCCTCATGCCCCAGAACCTTCCTGGGGAAGCGGAAAAGGAGGGGAAAGCCTAGGTGGCTTGAACAACCCCATCCAACCCTCCCTGCCCAACCCAGATGTGCAGAAGTTTCCCCTGCGCATGAAGGACAATGATCTCCTTGTCAGTGAGCTCTACCGGGACCCAGCAGAGGATGGAGTCACAGCCCTCAGCGTCTACCTCACCCCCAAAACCAGTAAGCTCTGATGGGCTCCCTGCTCTGCCATCAACCCCTGCCCCCAGCTTGCTCCCCACCACTTATGTAGCTTGAACCAGTGAGATTTGACTGGGGGCAGGGCCGGGGGTGGGGGGAGGTGGGGCGATGCGGGGAGGGAGATTCAACTCTTGTTTAGTCATTCACCAAACACTCACTGAGCACCACTTGTGTGAAAGCACTCTTCCAGGTGCTGCACCATGGCAGACCCCTCCAACTGGGGGCAGAACTGGCCACTAGTAGTTCACCTTTGGGTTTTTTTTCACCTCTGCATTTAGGGCATGACACCTGTGCGCTCATAAAACAAAGAAGGTGCACATTTTCTAGTTCTTTCACTCGGGCAGTTTTTTGTTGTGGTTTCTTGACTTCAAATCCAGAGCAATAGGTTCCTTTTTGTTTGTTTGTTTGTTTGTTTTGGAGCTGTGATTCACCTAGTGGAGCATTCCCCATTTTAAAGTGTGCACTTCAGTGATTTTTCGGAGATTCACACTGGTGTGCACACATCACTACCGTGTCATTCCTGAGCAGGATTTTTATCACCCGAAAAATGAACCCTGAACTCGTTAGCTGTCATACCCTGTTCTCCCTCCTGACAGCCCCCAGAGACCTAATTTATTTTCTGCTTCTGTGGATTGGCTGATTCTGGACATTTCATGTACACAGGACACGGGACCATAATAATCTGGCTTTTTTCACCTAGCATAATGGCAAAAATTTATTTTTTCTTTCTTTCTTCTTCTTTTTTTTTTTTTTTTTATTGGGATTTCTTTCTGGATCTTGTGTTATTGCCTGTTCCCAGGATTTGAAGGTTTTCCCCTCTACTTTCTCCTAGAGGCTTTGCAGTTTTAGCTTTTTTTTTTTTTTTTTAAGATTTTTTTAATTTATTTGACAGAGTGAGAGAGATCACAAGTAGGCAGAGAGGCCAGCAGAGACAGACAGGGAAGCAGGCTCCCTGCTGAGCAGAGAGCCCAATGTGGGGCTCAATCCCAGGACCCTGAGGTCATGACCTGAGCTAAAGGCAGAGGCTTAGCCATCTGAGCCATCCAGACGTCCCCAGTTTTAACTTTTTTAAGATTTTATTTATTTATTTGACAGAGATCACAAATGGGTGGAGAGGCAGGCAGAGAGAGGGGGAAGCAGGCTGTTTTTAACTTTTTATACACAGGTTTCTGCTGCCTTTACCATTACCTTTTATGTATGGTGTGAGGTAAGGCTCACGGTTCATTTTTTTCCCCAGCAGCAGTAAAAGAGTAACACACCTAACTTCCCACTGTCATCCCCTTTCCTCCACGGAGGACCCCTTGCTCATTTCATGTATTTATTCCTTTCTTCCCCAGCCCCCACCATGCCGCGTGCCACCATACTGTCATTTCTCTCTTCATTTGTTTGTGTCCTTACAAGATGGGTGTTGTCAGCAGGCTTTGAAATCGCAGAAATGAGCCTGGGTGTATATGTCACTTGTCCCCTTCCTTTTTTTGCCCACCCTGCCTTAGGCTTAATGTCCATCTGTGTGACTGTGCACGATCCTAATCCAAGGTTTTGAGCTGCTGCACAAAATACAAAACCACGTTTTACCTACCCACATTCCTTAAGATGGTCCATTAAGTCTCCAACCGTTGCAAAATAATCATTCCCCTCTGGAAGGTGGTGAAGGTGGGCAGTCCCTCAGACACCCAGTTGCATTCTCTTGTCTTACTGTCCGTCTGCTTATATGTCTCTGCTTTTCAGTCTTTTGCTCTGTAACCCCATCTCTCTCTGTGTCTGTCGGTCATTATAGCCCTCTCCGAGATCCATTTTCTTGGTTACCTTTGCCTCCCTGTTTCTCTATTTTTCTCTATGAGCTCTGTCTCTGTCTCTCTCTTGTTTTCTGTCTCTGCTTCTCTCTCTCTCTCTGATTGGTCCCTCTCTTCGTCCTTGGCCCCTCCCCAGGTGACAGTGGGAACTGGATTGAGATTGCCTATGGCACCAGCTCTGGGGGTGTGCGGGTCATCGTCCAGCACCCTGAAACCGTGGGCTCAGGGCCCCAGCTTTTCCAGACATTCACTGTGCACCGAAGCCCCGTCACCAAGATCATGCTCTCGGAGAAGCACCTCATCTCAGGTGGGCCTCGCCGGGCTGTCCCCACTGCCCATCTCCCTGCAGGATGGTGGCCCAGAAGGGAGTGTGAAACCAGGGAGTGACAGAGAGAATTTTAACCTGGAACGGTAATTGCAGAAGTGGGAGAATCCTATAAAGGGACCCATCCAGGCGAGAGCGAGTAACTCACCAAGTCCGCAAACATTGATGGAGCACCTGTCATGGGCCAGGCACCGGGGATATAGTGAAGGACAAGACAGGCCAAATCCCTATCCCTGGGGAGCTCATGTTCTGCTGGGGGTGGCAAATGATAAATACATCAGAATAGAAACCACCAACAAGCAGTGATGAAGACCAAGAATAAAAAATCAGAGCTGTGTGCATGGCTAGAGTATAGTGGGGTCACTGAGGAAGGAGTTTGGAGCTGAAACAAAGGAGTGGGCAGAGCAGCTTGATGGGGACAGCCGTTCCAGCAGAGGGAACAGGCATTGCAAAGGCTCTGAGCTGGGAGGGTGATGGATGGATCTGAGTGGGGAGCAGGGAGCCCCTGTGCCTGGAGTGGTGAGGGCGACAGAGCCACGCAGGACTTTGTCCTTGACCCTTATTGGGAAGGAGTCTCTGGAAGGAATGCTGTGAGCAGAGGAGGGCCATGTGTTCACAGGGTCCCTCTGGCTGCGTGTGGGGACAGACCATGGGGGCAGGACAGGAGCAGGGAGTCCAGGGAGGAGGAAGTGATGATGGACAGGACCAGGGTGGGGACAGTGATGGGGTTAGGTGAGATTGCTCTGGAATGATTCTGGAGGCAGAGCCAAGAGGATTTTTAACCATTCCGTGTTCTGGGGCATTCTCTAAAGGGGAGGAATTCATAGGGGCCCGCATCAGGACACCTTCATGGGGGTCCTCCTGGGGCTCGAGAGTATGGGGTGGTGGGGATGCCATAGCTGGCCTGACCTGTGCCCACCCCCTTGCTCCCCAGTCTGTGCTGACAACAACCATGTGCGCACGTGGTCCGTGACTCGCTTCCGGGGCATGATTTCCACCCAGCCTGGCTCCACCCCGCTCGCTTCCTTCAAGATCTTGGCACTGGAGTCGGCCGATGGGCATGGTGGCTGCAGCGCTGGCAATGACATTGGTGCCTACCAGCCACTGGCCCCTGGCCCCATGCGCCCTGCCTGACCCCCACTGGCTGCCATTGGCCCCTTCCCCAGCCTGGTGGACCTCCATTCTCTTCCCACCACCCCCAACCCCGTTGAATTCTGTTATCCCATTGTGTCCTCTGACTGCCCCCTGACCTGGGCTCCCTGACCCTGCATCCCTGAACTTCACTGACTGTTGCTAACCCCCGGCCCTCTGTGAAATCACCCAATTCCAGAAACCTATGAATGGGGACCTAGGGTCCTGGGAGGGTCTCATCCACAGGGAAGGAGGCAGAACCTGGGAGTCTGGAATCCCAGGGACCCCTGCTGGGCCTAACTCCCCTGCCCCCCATCATCCTGGCACAGGCCCCTATGGCGAGCGGGATGACCAGCAGGTATTCATTCAGAAGGTGGTGCCAAATGCCAGCCAGCTCTTTGTGCGTCTTTCGTCCACTGGGCAGAGGTGAGGACCATCCCATCAAACGGGGTGCAGGGAGTGGTCAGAGGAGAAGGCAAGATAACAGCTGGGGCATGGAGGCCAAAAGCGGGGTCCTAGCCGAGGGACCCCTGAAGGAGCAAGGGCTAGGAGGGAGCCCAAGGCCTGGCCTGGGTTCGGGGGCTGGAGGAAGCAAAGGGGTGACACATAAGGGTGGCAGTGACGCAGGAGAAACCCCAGGAGCCTGTGCTGGATGTCAGGCAGGTGGCTCAGGGTGATCAGGGCCTGGTGTGGGGGCAGGGGGCACAGGTGCCGGTGTCTGGGCCAGGGGGTGGGGTGCGGGCTGCAGGCTGCTGTAGGAGCCCTGACGGGGTGCTCACCCTAACCTGGGAGGGGGGTCTGTGAGGCTTTTCTTGAGGAGAGAGTCCTGAGGTTCTCAAGGCTAGAAGTGACCAAATAGGACATCCAGTGGGGTGCAGCGTGGTCCTGGGGCTGGAGCAGTGGCCAGGTTGTAAGGGGGGGCGCAGGGCGATCCGGTGGAAGAATGGAAAGAGATTGCCTGGAGCGTGGCCACTGCAGGGGCTAGACTGGAGGTTGGCACTGGGGACCCATGGTCACTGCGGGGGCTGCTGGACTGGAGGTTGGCACTGGGGACCCATGGTCACTGCGGGGGGTGGGTGCTGGACTGGAGGTTGGCTAGGAGCCACAAAGCCCAGTGAGGAGGCTGGGACAGGTGCCTGGCCTGAGAAGGCAGTGCTCAACTGGGTCAGACAGGAGGGGAGGAGGGGACCCTGGGAGAGATGCTGGAGGCAGAGGGGACTGGTTGGGGGGAACGATAGGAGATGAGGGAGGTGCCCAGAATGACTCAGGCCTTCCCTGCAGTGGGACCAGGGGAGAGCAGCAGATGTGGGGGAGAATCCCTCCTGAGGCAGCAGCACCCGGAGAGAGAACAAGGGGTGGGGGGGCGGGGGAGGGTAAGGAGCCTTGGGATGGTGGTTGCAAAGGCAGGAACTGAGGCCATAACGGTGAGGTCTGAAGCCCTGGAAGCATGTAAGGACAAGATGACTAGCCACGGGCAGGGTGACCCCCTCCCCTCTATCTCAGGGTGTGCTCCGTGCGCTCCGTGGACGGCTCCCCCACCACCGCCTTTACGGTCCTCGAGTGTGAGGGCTCCCGGCGGCTTGGCTCTCGGCCCCGGCGCTACCTGCTCACCGGCCAGGCCAATGGCAGCCTGGCCATGTGGGACCTCACCACCGCAATGGACGGCCTCGGCCAGGCCCCTGGTACTCCCTGCCCCGCCTCAGTGCTATCCCAGAACCCCCTAGTCCCCACTCCAGCCCCTCTCCACGACCCCCTTCATCAGTCTCCCTCCGTAAGCCCTTGGCCTCTGACCCCTTTCCTCTGCCTTTGAACCCTACCTTGCCCCAGGGTGTCAACCCCGCCCTCTTAGCTTCTGACCCCTGGACCTCTGCCTTTTTTCTCCCGTCCTGACCTCAGCCCTTGCACATGACCCTTGTCCCTTGCCCAGTGATCCTTGTCTTGCCCCCCTGACCCACTTCCTTGCCCCCCAGCCGGTGGCCTGACGGAGGAAGAGCTGATGCAGCAGCTGGAGCAGTGTGAGCTGGCGCCCCTGTCTGCCTCCAGGAGCTCCCTCCGGAGCCCCTCCCCCCGCACCTCTGTCACCAGGTAGGCCTGACTCCACTTCCCCTTTGTGCAGTGGGGGAGGAGTCCCAATAGGGCCCTGGGGTAGGGGGAGGGGGGTTGCTGGTGAGCAGCAACCCCTCACCAGCCCAGGATGACCCACCCTGACCCTCATCACACCCACCCACCCCCGCCCGCCCAGTCTTCACTTGGCCTCCAGCAGCACCTCCTTGTCTGGCCAGCGCGGGAGCCCAAGCCCCCCACAGGCTGAGGCCCGGCGTCGTGGGGCAGGTAACTTCGTGGAACGCTGCCAAGAACTGGTGCGGGCTGGGCCAGAGCCCCGCCGGCCACCAACACCAGCCCCTCGGCCCGCCACGGGTCTGGGAGCCCCCCTTGCACCCCCCAAGGTGAAGCTCAATGAAACTTCCTTCTGAACACAGCTACCATGGTGCCTTTGGATACCCAGATCCTGGGGGTGGGGGGTCAGGGGGCCTCTGGTGCCTCCCTGCTTCCTGTCAGAGCCCTGGGTTCAGGGCCAGGGCCTCCTTGGAATGGTCACTGTTACTAAGCCCCCACTGCCCCCCCTTTTCTGGAGCCAAAGCCACCCTCCCCTAATAAAGTTCTCACTGCCAACACCTTGCTGACAGAGAAATCACAAGTAGGCAGAGCAGCAGGCAGAGAGATCGGGGAAAGCAGGCTCCCTGCTGATCGGCGCTCCATCCCAGCCAAAGGCAGAGGCTTAACTCACTGAGCCACCCAGGTACCCCAACCTTGCTGACATTCTTAGAAGGTTTGGGGACCCCCAGGGAAAGGGTGGGAGAGATGTGGGGACCAACCAGATGTCTGGCTATAGATTCAAGAACATCTGGCTATCTTTCGGTTTAAGCGAAGAAGGGGAACATAATGGTTTACCCCTGGTTTCAGGCATAGTTGGATCCAGGGATTCAAAAACCCATCCAGAATGTCTTTCCATCTTTTGGCTTTGCTTGCCTCTGGCTGCATCATTCTCAGTCAGGTTTTCCCCTGTGAGTGCCAAGATGACTCCAGGTACCTCCTTAGCAACTTTTTTCCTCTCCAGCATCAGCAAAAAAAAAAAAAAAAAAAAAAAAAAATCACATGCCCTATTCTTACTGGCTCAAATGTAGTCAGATGACCACCCCTGAACCAATCAATATGCCCCGTGTGATGGAGGACTTCCACTGTTCCAAGGGTCCTGTGCTCTCACAAGCCAGGAGGTGAGATCATTCCTCCCCTCCAACGGGAGGAGTTCCTGAAAGGTGAATCAGGGTACTGTTGCCACAAGCAGGGATGGATGGCTGCAGGTCAACAGAAACACAGATGTTGGCTAGACAATTGCCACATCCTTAACATTTGTACCCTAAACCTAGCCATGGCCAACACCTTGCCCACATCCCTGGCTGCCCAGTCTCATCCCTTTCCTGCCCCAACCAGAGAAGTTATGTGAGACCCGTTCCACTCACTCCAGTTAATATCCTTGAGGTTTTCCCCCAGATAATACCTATTCCTATGGCAACTTCTCAGGAAAGTTTTCTGCCTCTTTTCCTTGGGCCAGTGAAGAGGAGAGGGGGCCAGACTCGGGACAAGGGGTTTTAGAATATTGCTAATTTGAGAATTCCAGAGTTTCTGGAATGCCAGAGTTTCTGTAACAGTGGAGAGGGGTCCAGAATGTAAGGGAATCTTCTAGAATGCTAGTGGATGAACAGCATTAGGGTTCTCCCCCTCATTTCAGAGAATGCAGTCTGTAGAGGTTTCTTGGCAAAAGGATCTGGAAGTCAATGATTCTAGAATAGGGGAGTGTTCTAGAATAATATGAATCTACACTTGTAGGACTATTTTGTATGCCAGAGTTTCTGGAATGCTGACAATTCTAGGACACAGAAAGCAATCTGGAGTACTAGAAAATCTAGAGCCTGGGGGCATTCTGGAATGTCAGCTTTTCTAGACCACTAAAGGATTTGTTGGCATTCCGAGAAATCCATAATGGCAGGGGGATCTGGATTGGCAAAGAATCTAAAATATGATTGGGAGATGAGTGACTCTAAAATGTGAGTGTTCTGGAATACCTGCAAATAAATCTCAGACTCTGGAAATGTTTTTACATGTCGGGACATTCAGAATCCTGGGAGGTGTTTGTATGTTAGGAAGTCAAGAATGTTAGGATGTGCAAGCATCTAGAAGATGGGATGTTTTATAATGCTCCGAGATCTAGAATATTGAGATAGTTTTTCCTTGCCAGGGAATCCAGAACACTTGTGTTTCTGGAATGCTGGTGATTCTAGAACGGAGAGAGAGAGAGAATCGAAAAATCTGGAACGCTAAGGAGATTTGTCTGTTAATACTAGGGATAAAACCCTGGGTGTGAGTACATGATGGAAGGAAGCTTCTAGAATGCCATGGCTCTAGAACTCTGAGGGATTCTGAAGGGTTGAAAGCAGATCAGGATCCAAGAGATGACATAGAAACGACCCTGGGAGATACTGGCACTGTCAGGGAGGGATTGGGAGCCTGGGGGAATCCAGAGGCAGGGGGGATGGGAAGCCAACACCATCCCCGGAAGTTGTAGTGGTGAGCCAGAGGCTGTTGCCTAGCAACAAGCATTGAAGATGCCCCGGCTCCCAGGCAGAAGGGAGAAATTTCGGCAGCGCCCCCAGCAAATGCTCCAGCCACGGGGTAGGAGGTGAGGAGGAGGGCAGGGGGGGGAGGGTTGTCAGGACACGCTGTCCTGCCGGGCCATGTTAACCAGATTGCGGGGGCTTCACAAAAACTGGGACACAGCACAAATTCAGTGGGCAGTCAGGCACTCCATCATCATGCTAGGACTGCCCATGGATGCCCGCGAGTGGGGCCCGAGTGTTGCTGTTACTGCTCTAAAGAGCTGCGTGTCCCTGGATGGCGAGTAGGCCCAGATTCTGGCTGTCAGTGTGGGATGGAGGCGTGGATTGCTGTAGGTGGCAGTAACAGTGTGCGTGTGGCTGTGTGAGTTAACCAGGGTGCCTCGCTGTAATGCGGGGGGTGAGGGGTGCCCTTTCATCCTGCACACCCTCCACTGGAAGAAGGAGTTGGAGTGGGGGGGGCGGTGAGGATGAAGCTGGATCGGATGATATTCTTAGTCTAGAATGGGACCCTATATGGTCTGGGCCCCAGGCCTTCTATCCTGTGGGGGTGGAGCCTGTGACCCGCTGGGGGCGGAGCTAAGTTTCCAGAACTGGAAATCTTAAGACTCAAACTGCCTCGAGGGTTGGGGCCTGGGACCACCCCCCTACACCCAGATGGAGCAGACATGAAAGGGGTGGGGCTTGGGATGTTATGTATAGGGCTGCGCGCGAATTTGCTGTGGGAAGGGCAGTGACCAGAAACTCAGAGGAGAAGGGGGAAAGTGGGGAGCCAGATCTGAAGGTGGTGGGGGTGGGGGGCGGTGACTTTAGGACAGGAAAGTGGGATGTGTAATTGCGAAGACAAAGAGGGGGGCCTGAATTTATAATGAAGGGAAGGGGCTGGGCTTGAGACCTACCACGTAGGGGGGGGGGGGCGCTGTAAGCAAGGATGGAGCCTGGAACTCCCTAAAGAGAGTGCAGGTGGGGCCTAAGGCCCCCTGTGACTTGGGGCTCCAGAAGGACGTAGAGGACCCTAGGAGGGGAGAGGACTGGAATTTTCCAAAGGGAGTGTCAGTTGGGAGGTGCGCTCTTGGGAATCTTTATAAAGGCTCAGGTTAGGGAGAGTCTAATAACCTCTCGGGGCAGCGGTAGAGAAAAGGTGTATGAAGAACAGCTCTCTGGGAGCCAAGTCTGGGGGTGAGTCAGGAGCAGAGCCTGGGTCCTATGAGGGACAGAAGCTACAGCCTTCTGAGGAACAAGCTTTTGCTTGTTTGGACCTGGAACCCTTGAACCACAGGGCTTTGAGAAAAGGAAATCCTTTGGGAAGGAACAGAGTGGGCCTGGGGCCTCAGAGGGTCCATAATTGGGGCCTACTGTAGGATTAGCATTCCCCGCCCCCGCATGAGAAGTGGACACTTCTGGGGGCTTCCAGCGTTTATCCCAGTCAGGAAGCAAATTCAGATTAAATTCTCCCACAACTGAGTGAGGAATGAGACCTGTGCATGAGTGTCTAGTTTAGGGGACCCTACCCACTGCCTACGCATCCCTCCCAGCCGTAGGGGTGTGTGTGTGTCCCAGCATCTCCACTCCTCAGCTTCTCCTTCCGGAATCGGCACCTGACTCCCGATTTCCCCTCCAGCACTGAGAACTCCCGGCCCCAGCTCCCCCCGCCCGGCACCTGTCCCTCTTAGCCCCTCCCCTGCCGCCTTCCGATTGGCCAAGCGGGCAGCGCCCCCTGGCGACATCGGGCTCCGATTGGCGGGAAGTTCGCAGCTGCGGCTGGGGCTGTGGAGAAAATGAGTCGGCCTCGGGCGGGGGCGGGGGGCGGGGCCGCGCCGAGCCGGACCCGCTGGACAGACTGCCCGCCTGGAGCGGGACTCCAAGCCCGACACGATGCGGCGGCCTGGCCCCAGCGGCCGCCGCCCCCTTCTGCTGGTGCTGCTGCTGCCGCTCTTCGCAGCCACCGTCTCCGCCGCCAGCCCCAGCTCCAACCCCAGCGAGGCCGTCGAGGTTGCGGGGATCCCGGGCCGCCCGGCCGGGTAAGCCCCGCTGCGACCCCTTCTTCCTTGTGCCCCCTCCACCCATTAAGTCTGACGGTCCGGAAGCACCAGGACTTGCAGATTTAGGGGGATGACGAACCCAGTGTTTCGTGGGTAGTGATGAAAGAGCAAGAGCCCTTGGATTTATTAGGACCCTCTATTTTGCAAGGCTTAGTATCGGGGAGTACTGAAATTTGGAGTCGAGGGATTCGCCGCTGGTGTGGTAGATGGAGAATATGGCCCCAGGGAATTCTAGGGTGTTTTCGGCGAAGGGTCCCAGCTTCTTTGGGGATGGAGTTTTGAGTTTTCCCACGATGATAGATGGGTGGGGCCCTTCAGATGGGATGGGGTTCCCCAAGCTTCTTGGGTGCTTGGAAGGAACAGGAGTAGCGGAGGTTATGAAGGGACTCTTTGGTGGGGTTGAGATGCCCTGGTTTTCTAGGGTTTGGGAACGTTTGGATGAATTAAAAGGGACCCTTGGATTTTCCTAATAACTTAGGAAGACGTGGACTTCGGGCTTGATGGCCGAGGAGCCTGCAAGAGGGGTTTGTGCGGAGGAGGTTCCCCGGATTTCATGAGGGTTGGGGATACTCTGGTTTCCTAGAATTTGAGGATCCCGGGCTTGAATGAGGGACCTGTGATTTCGCGGCATACGATCCAAAATTTCCTATAGATTTGGGGTTTATAGCTATTCTTCCTGTCTACGGGTGATGAGATCGAAGAAAGCAGTCTACCCAGCACCCCCACCCCCAGCCCTGCGGCCCAGCACTCGGTTACAAAGGCCCCGGGCTCCGCTCCCGCCTCGGTCTCTGCGAATGCGTTTAGTAACCTGAGCCGCGCCGGGGGCGGGGCCGGGAAGGGGTTAACCCGGAGAAAAGGCGGGAGGGATAACGGCAATGTCGGGGGTCCCGGAGGCTCCATCCGGGCGGTCTCCTCCCTCACTGGGCCCCACCCGTCTGGAAAGAGTCCGTGCGCCCGACGTCCCCTTCACAGTATCTCTCCACGGCCCTTTTCTCGGGGCCTGCGCGCGCGTCCTCGTCTCTCGTCCCCCTTAGCCTGGATAATGGATTTGTCTGGGGGCCCCCTGGTTGCGACGCACTTGCGCTGGAGCTGAGGACTCCGCTATCCAGAATCTGAGACCCTCTGGGCGCAGAGATTTCTCGACGAACGACTCCTTACTCCTGGTCAGGCGGGAAACTGAGGCCCAAAGACCAGGAGATGCTGGCTCAAAGACACAGCTCGTGGAAAGGCAGGAACGGTCTAGAACTCAGGCCTTGGGATTCCCAGTTCTGGGCTGTGGCTCCTTCGGTAACCCCCTCCACCTCAGCACCCTGCTGGACCCACAGTCAAAAAAGGACCTCCCTCCCCAGCTGCGGAGGCCTGTGGAAGTGGCGCCACCTGCCGGCCTTGCTCGGGATGACGGCTGAGTCAAAAACAGGGATGAGCGGGGAGGGCGGGGTTCTAGATTCCCAGACAGTCGGGGGCTTGGAAACGAGCTTAGAAATCCTATTTGCGTTTAAAAAAAAACAAAAAACAAAAAACAAAACAAAAAAACGTTAAAAAAAATAGAGAGAGAGACTTTAAAATGTCCTTACCAATGAGACTTTACCACTAAACACTTCAGAAAATAAGTAAAAGTCGGGTTGCTGTGACCTCTATCCCTGAAGAGTCTGCCAATTTGCCTCCCAGGGTTCAGATGGGGAAACTGAGGCTTCCAGCGTGGTATTTCAGACTGATCAAACATCTATTTCGAGTGCTCTCAAGCCTTCTCTTGGCTTTCTCTCTCCTACCCCTTGTTTCCCTCTCTGGGAAGTCTTAGAGAACTGGGGGCCTGAGTGATTTCCACCCCTGTTTATAGTCTTGCTGCTTGCCGGTGCTGCCCAGGCCAATCGCCCAGGAGAAGTCGCTGCCTCAGAGGTGGGTTCTTCTACGTGGGGTATGGGTAGGAAGTGCAAGTGGGTAAGAGCAGAGGGGTGGGGTCTCCCTTCCCCACCCTGCCTCCCAGCTGGAATGCCGGATGCACTTGGTGGAAAGAAAGACTTGGTCCCCTCCTTCTCCACTTAGTCCCCGGCTATCTCCGAAGCCTCCTGCAGGGTCCAGAGCTGCCCTCCCGAAAAGTGTGCAGGCCCTCTACAGTGCCTGACCCCTGTGCCCCTGGTGGTGCCGAGCCCCAGCCCCAACGTGAGGAAGAGGCAGGTGTCCCTCAATTGGCAGCCACTGACGTGAGTGACACAGACACTGGGGAGCTCCCAGCTCTGCCACTATTCCCCACACACCTTTCTCTCTGCTCCCTGTGTCTCTTCTCCCTTCTCTTTCTCTCTCTCTCAACTTGTATTGCTGTTTCTAGCTCTCCTTTTCTCACCTATCCCATTCTCTGCGTCTTTCAGTCTCCATTTCTCTGCTGCTGTCTCCATGCCCTCTGTCTGTATGTGTTCTTTTCCATTTCTGTCTGTTTCTCCCATCATTGTCCTCTGTGTGTCTCTGACTCTCTCTGTCTTTCTCTTTCTGCCTCTGTCTTCTCTCCTCTTTCTGCCTTCCTCATCTCCACCACCCCCCATCTTTGCCTCCATTTCTCCCCAAGCCTGTGGAGAACACTCAAGGTCTGGTCCCTGGAAAGGGATTGGGTGGGGGGCGCGGTTGGAGAGCAGCTACTGGGAGATCTCCTGGCACAGAAGGCCCCTTCCAACTGAGAGGGAAGGGGGTCTAGGGGGGAGGGAGTGTCCACCTAACCTCGTTTGTCTCTTCGGCCCTCTCCTACCTAGGCTGCAGGAGGCCAGAGCTCTGCTGAGACGAAGGCGGCCTCGGGGGCCAGGGGGCCGGGCACTGCTGAGAAGGAGGCCCCCACAGCGCGCCCCTGCCGGCCAGACCCAGGGTAAGAACATCCGCCCTTCCTCTGGCAGGGGGCAGGGGGGTGGGTTCCGGGCCAGATAAAGCCGTCTGGTTCCCACGGTTCAGCCGCCGCCTAGCTGCCCCCCATTGTAGCTCAGCCCCCCGCCCACCCAAGACCCCCAGGACACCGACCCTCTAGGGACCCTGGCGTCCCGCCGTGCGAGGTGAGCCCGGGACAGGACCAGACGCCGGCCAGAGGCGCTGACCCGCGGGGGTGGGGCCGGGAAGCCAGGCGTCCGGGCTCCCTGCGGCCAAAGAGGGGGGCGCTGTCCCGGCAGAAAGCGCAGCCGAACTAGCCCAGACAACAAAAGCGATTGTGCGGGTTGGCGCCTGCCCGGTCACCGAATGCCCAAAATTGTGGGCCGGCCGGGAGCCAAAGGCCTCCCCCTGCTTCCCCGACCCTCCCTTTGCCCTCCTCCCACTCCGGCGCTCGGCCCCTGGGCTAGCACACCCCCTAGTCTCAACTACTCTCTAAAGTCGCCCCCCCCCCGCTGTGGCCTTCAGCCCAGATGTGTCCCCTTCTCCCTAAAGTCTTCCAGATGTGGGCATCCGGCCAGATGTGAGGACCCCCGCCCACAGCCTCAATCCACCGTTCGCTCTTGTCCATTCTGACTTCTCCTACCAGGTGTGGGGGGTCCTGGCCAGATGAGACTGCATCCTCAGATGTGCCCCCCACCCCGCCAGCGTCCTGCCCACAATCCAGACCCCCAATTCCTTCACGTTCCCAGGTGCACCAACCCTTCTTCTCTCCTCCAGATGGGCCACCTGGCTGCCCAGATGTGCCATGACAGCCCCCTATCCAGATGAATTCTCCTTCTGTGTGTCTAGGGCGGGGAATCAGCCTTTAGGGCCTCCCCAAATGTGGCCCCTATTACTCTTTTCCTCTTTATGAATTCAGCCCTGTCTGGGGGGAAACCGTCCCGCCCCCACCTGTTCCCTTCCCCGCTGCTCCTTGGAGGGCCCCATTCACTTGTTGGTGCGAGGCGGGGGCAGACGGGGCGCCCCCCTCCCCCCCGTGAGTCTAGCGCCCAGCCTGCGCGCCTCTGGCTGCGCGCCCAGCCCCACGCGCCCCCGCGCGGCCGCCGGGGAGGGAGTGGTGGGGAGGGGGGGGCCTGAGCGGGGGCGCGGCGGCCCTCCCCCGCAGGCGGGCGGGCGCGGCCGGGCCCCTCGGGCGGGCTGGGGCGGCGGCGCGGCGGAGCGCGGCGCTGCAGCCATGGCGGGCGGCGCGCGGGTGTCGCTATTGGTGCTGCTGGCGCTGCTCGGGCCGCAGCCCGTGCTGGGCCGGCCCCGAGAGCGCCTCCGCGTGCGCTTCACCCCGGCCGTGTGCGGCCTGCGCTGCGTCCATGGCCCCACCGGCTCCCGCTGTACCCCGACCTGCGCGCCCCGCAACGCCACCAGCGTGGACAGCGGCGCGCCCGGCGGGGCGGCCCCGGGGGGACCCGGCTTCCGCGCCTGTGAGTGCGGGGTGGTGGTCCCGGGGGAGGGGTTCCCTGGGGGAGGAGGGTCCCCGGGGATGGGCGAGACAGTCCCCCAGGGAGAGGGAGCGCAGATTCGGTATGCAGGAGTGCTGGGGAATCCCTGGGGTATTTAAGGAAGGGGGACTTAAATTCCTGGCGTTTGGGGTTGAGCCCCGAGGGTCCCGATTTTACAAGCAATGAGTATTCTCAGATACCTGTGGCGTCCGACGTGAGGGGACTGGGGCCAGCTTTCATGCCTCTGAGTTAAAGCGGGAGATACCAGAACTGAGGGGCCTGGAGCTTGGGGGAAGGGGGCCCCAATTCTGAGGTTGTAAGGAATCCCTGGAGACCAAGGGAGGGCTTCAGGGCCCTGAGGGGTGTCCCAGTTTATGTCTAGGGTGGGAGGCATTATTAAAGTCCAGGGTGAGAATGCCTGTGAAGAGGGGGATTAGGGTGAGGAAAGTTGATCCCAAGAGATGAGAGGGAAAGGGTCCCTAGAAGGAGGGTCTCTGCAGGCCACTGAGTTGTAAAGGTCCCACGTGGGAGAGAAAACCAGATAGGAGGCCTGGAGGAAGGGGCGCCCCCTGGGGGCAGAGGGGATAGTAGGGTGTTATCCGGGCACCCCTACAGTAGGAAGCGCCCCCCTCCTCAGGTGAGGTGGGGAGGGCCAGCCACCTGTTGGCCCCAGGATGCCGGGATGGGCTGGCTCTCAGGGTCGGGGCCTACCTGCCCCCAAAACTCAGAGGCCCTCTGGAGTGGGGAGTGGGGGCCCCTGGCTCTGAGAACTCGCCCAGCCTGGCCCCCAGCCAATCCAGCCCTGGCCGGCGTGAGCTCATCTCCCGCCTCAGCCCCCACCCGCTGCCACTCCCTCCCTCCTCCCCTCCCTCCCTCCTTCCTACACTCACTCGAAGCCCAGCCCCAACGCACCCGTGCCAGGCGCTGTGCCCAGGCGGGTGCCAAGCCCCTGGAGGCTCAGGAGGGGCATGTGAAGGGGGGCTGACCCTGGCAGGACCCTGATGTCCCCAGCAACTTATTCCTCCAGAGGCGTGGGGCATGGAGTTGGCTGTACCCATGTAACCAGCCATCCGGCGTGTGGGAGCTCCAAGGGAGCTGGGTGGAGCGGTGGGGAAAAGGTGGAGAAATGCCGGTGGAGGCTGGAAAATGTCCTGAGACCTAGCTGGATTACCGTGACCACCACCAGGGACCCCTCCTATTCTGGAACCGGGATTCTTAGTTAAGTTTCTCCTGCTATTCAATTAAGGACCCTTATTAGGGCCCTCTGGAGTCCCAGCCTGACTCCCTTAAGTAGGGGAGCTCAGCATCTCAGCCTTCAGACCCTAAGCCTCTTCCCCACCCCATCAACAGACTCCAGAGACCAGCCCCTCCAGTAAAGTTCCCTCCCATTCTTCTGATGTAATCCCCCCAAACTGTGCCCCTCACCAGAGAACTCTGTAGTATTGTCCCTGAGCTACTCCTCCCTACTTCTCAGAGAAACCCCAGATTACAAACCCTGTACAGCGATAATGCCATTCCCTCGCTGAATTCTCTTTCCACAAAAGACTACCATTCTCTTGTATTTCCAACTGAGTGCCATCAGATTCCTGATTCCTGTCTTTCCAAATCCTGCTTTTCCAGCTGACCGCCCCCCCCCAACTTCTGATCCATCTGTCTTCAGAGAACCCCAGAACTGCTCTTAATCAGCTGGTTCTCACAAGAAGACTCTGCAGACACTGTGCCCTCTATGCAGCCATTAATCAAAAAATTTGGGCACCTAATCCCTTAGCTGGGAGGGGATGGGGGATCCACAGTATCTAAGAATCTTCCCAGACAGTTTAGGCTCCCCTGTGCTGGGGACTCCCAGGGAATCCCACTTCTCCATGTAAACCCTGTTCTCAGCACCCTCAATTTGGCTCTCCCCCAGAAGGTACTAGAGTCCTGTTTTCTAGCTAACTCTCCCCAAAATAATTTAACAGACTTCTAATGAAAGGGAGCTTCAGTTTCCTCTGAACTAGGCTCTCTTTCCATTCTAGAAACCTTGAGCCATCTTTGAATCCCAGAGCACTGCACTCTATCTGATCTCCTTCCAGGAGCCGAGTCTCTACCCTTCTAAACAGAAGGGTCTCCCTCTCTGCTTTTCCCCTCTCCACTGTGTGGCTCAGAATCCCACACACGCCTTCCTGGACGGCCCCAGCCGCCTGCCCCCTTCCTCCCTCCGCACAGCTGTCTCCAGCTGTTCTCTGCAGCCCCAGGGGAGAAAGGGAGGGGGTGCCCTCTCAGGATACGTCCGGCCTTCTTTGGCTCTGAGGACTCGGGGCTCCCCAAGGGTCCGGAATGCGGAGCCGCCGCCCTACCCCCGCCGCACCCCTCTCTTTGTTTACCCCGCCGCACAGCTGGCAGTGCCCCGCCCAGAGGTGGCCAGGGGCCCAGCGAGGGCGCGCAGAGGGGAGAGAAGGCGCGTCCCCGGCGCGGCCCCGCCCCGGGGCTACAGGAGGCGGGAAGGCAGAGCGAGAACTCTGCAGCCAGAACCGGAGGGGACGTGGGTGGAGGCAAAGCGCGGTGGGTGGGGCTAGGACGCCCAGATAGCCAGGGAGGTGGGGCGGGAGGAGCGTGAGCTGGGGGAAATCGGCGTGAGGAAAGGCGGGTGGGCGGGGCTAAAGGCAGCTGGTTAAACACCTTGACACCCGAGGTTTAGAATCCGGTAGATAGAAGGTAATGTGGGCGAATAGCTTAGAAGGGGACGCACAGCCAGTAGACGGAATCTGAGTGTCGTGGACCTCTGCAGACGGGATGTGCGTGTGCCTAGAATGGTAAAGAGACAGAGTTGGGAGATGGGAGTGGTGCCAGGGAGGTGGCCAAAATGTCGATTTAGTCAATCAATGGAAGAGACCAGCGCCGGGCCTGCGTAGCTAAAGACCCAGCCAGATGATTAGATGGGCGGGGTTAACTGCTTAGGAAAAAGCGAGAGTGGTCCGGGCTGAACCAATGGGCGGGGACAGCGCTGTCTGGGTGGGGCTGGAACGCCTGGACCCGACCTCAAAGTGGGACTGGAGAGGAAGGGCGGAGTGACCTGAGAGTGAATGAAGAGCGGGAGGGCCTGGAGACCTGATCCAGGGGGCGGAGCTATTCCAAAGGGCTGGACGACGGGACCCAGCCAGTGCAGGTGGCCAGGGTTGGTGGGGGTGACACAAGACAGCTCAAGGCGGAGCGACTTACAACGAGGTCATACTTTGAGTATAACGTTAAGGTCTGAGCTAGCCTCTCTCTCCCCCCAGTCCTGTGTCCCTTGATCTGTCACAACGGCGGTGTATGCGTGAAGCCTGACCGCTGCCTCTGTCCCCCGGACTTCGCTGGCAAGTTCTGCCAGCTGCATTCCTCGGGCGCCCGGCCACCGGCCCCAGCCATGCCGGGCCTCACCCGCTCGGTGTACACCATGCCACTGGCCAACCACCGCGATGACGAGCACGGTGAGGAAAATGAGGCCCGGGTCCCCTCTGCCCCATCTGTTCACTATCTCGCCGTTTCTCTGACCCTCATCTTTCCTGCCTTCCCCTGAGTACCCTTCTCCAGCGCGCCCTTCTTCCCATTCCTAGTCCCAGTCCGTTAGAACCCGTGGCGACACCACTTTGCCCTGCCGTGCCTCCCTCCAGGCGTGGCGTCCATGGTGAGCGTCCACGTGGAGCACCCGCAGGAGGCGTCCGTGGTGGTGCACCAGGTGGAGCGTGTGTCCGGCTCTTGGGAGGAGGCGGACGCCGAGGCAGTGGCACGGGCGGAGGCGGCGGCGCGGGCGGAGGCGGCGGCGCCCTACACGGTGCTGGCACAGAGCGCGCCGCGCGAGGACAGCTATTCGGATGCCTCCGGCTTCGGTTACTGCTTTCGGGAGCTGCGCGGAGGCGAAGTGAGACGAGGCGGGTGGGGAGGGGCCCGGAGCGTGCAACCACGTGGGGGATGCGCTCACCCAACACTTTTCCGCAGTGTGCGTCCCCGCTGCCCGGGCTCCGGACTCAGGAGGTGTGCTGCAGAGGGGCAGGCTTGGCCTGGGGCGTTCACGACTGTCAGTCATGCTCGGAACACCTGGGTAAGCCCCAGGACGTCCCTAAGGTGCTCGGAGCTGGGGAGAGGTGATAACCCCGTGGCTCCTGGTACTCTGCCCACAGACAAACCGTGTTCACAAAATCAAGCCACACCTGCCCAGCTGTGGGGATCATTTCCAGTCTAGAGCTATCCATACCGCTCTGGGACCGCCCACTTCGCTTTCTGACTTTGGCTACTCTGTTCTCACCCCACCTTTATGCCACGGCCCCACTCGTGCATTTCTGGGGCCTCCCACGTTGCCTTCTGTCCCACCTCCTACCTAAGGCTCTTGCTGCGCTCAAGCCGCACCCAACATCCTTTAACCCCTCCCATCCCTCTTTTGTCCCCGCCCACCTATTTTCGCTCCGCCGACCCCTGGCGCACCCCTCTCTTCTCTCCACAGGGATTTCAGACCGAGTAGGCACCCCAGATGGACCGTGTCCAACTGGCTTTCAAAGGGTTAATGGGTCCTGCCAAGGTAAGCTCGGGGGGCGGGGGAGCACGGGGCAGGAGTGGGAAGGGCTTGGCTCTATGAGCTGGGCTGGCAGGGAGCTCATCCCTGAAGCTACTGAGACCACGGCATTCCTGGCAGATGTGGATGAGTGCGCGACCGGTGGGCGCTGCCAACACGGGGAGTGCGCGAACACGCACGGCGGGTACACGTGCGTGTGCCCCGACGGCTTCCTGCACGACTCATCCCGCAGCAGCTGTATCTGTGAGCCACGGGGAGGGGGCTGAGGCTGTATCCCTGAGTCTGTCCTCCCAGCCCTCAGACCCATTCCAGAGCATCCCTGGGCCTTAATTCCCTTAGACTCCCCAGGTCCTCCCGGACTCCCCCCGGTTACTCTTATTACCCCCCCCCCCCCCCCAGAACGTCTCAGACTTTTACACACCCTCAGACTCCCTAGACCTTCCTTAGCCCCTCTAAGAACCCTTCAAACCTTTAGGTCTGTATCCTTTCAGATCTTCATATTTTCTTCAGCTCTTCTCAGGCCCCGAATCCTTTCGTCTCCCTCCACCACCAGACCTTCTGCAGACCCAAGATCCTTCTCAGATTCTCTCATTCCCTCCTCAGGCCCCAGAGCTTTCTCAGACCTCCAGACCCCTCACCTCTCCTTCAGACCCTCTTAGACCTCTTCTGAATGGCCTTTACACCCATTAAACCCTTCCGGGGGCTATCCTCCAGATCCCCTACTTCCGCTACACTCCCAAGCCCGCCCTGAATAATTTTCACCCCCACCACCAGCCCAGCACGTGATCTCAGAGGCCAAAGGGCCCTGCTTCCGCGTGCTCCGCGACGGTGGCTGCTCGCTGCCCATTCTGCGCAACATCACCAAGCAAATCTGCTGCTGTAGCCGCGTGGGCAAAGCCTGGGGTCGAGGCTGCCAGCTCTGCCCACCCTTTGGCTCAGGTGAGCGCCTCCCGCCTTGGCCTATCTCTAGACTTGACTAACTTGGTGCCTACTCTAGGCCCTGCTCCTGGACCCTAGCCTTGGCCACGCCCCCAGCCCCTGAGATCCTCAGACAGGACTCCGGTGGCCGGGCCCCACCCCACCTTTGGCCACACCCACCCCTGAGACACACCCCTGAGTCACCGCCAGACTTGACAACCCCTAGCCCTTTGGATATGCTACTTGCCCAACCATGTCCCCAAGCTTTGGCCAAGCCGGACGTTCCTGAGACCCTGCCTTCAGCCTAGGCTCCTTCTTGGGATCCACCCCAGACACCCCCTTTCCTGAGACACTTCCCCGGCAGTCTGCCTTCTGTTTAAAGCCAGATCCTTCGACAGACTAAACCAGATTCCACTCTCAACCCTTGTTCCTGTCCCTATACCAAATAAGGAAAAACCCTTGGTCGCACCCTTAGCCTCTGAGATGTCCCATTCTTTGGCCAGGATACTACCCCAAATCAGCATCCAACCCAAACCCCTGACCCACACCTAAAGCCAAGCCCTGCCCCCAGTCAAGGCCAGATTCTAGACTCCTCTTCTCATTCCCTCCTACTTTCACATTCTGTCTCTCTCCCTCCCTTTCTTGTTCCCAGAGGGTTTTCGGGAGATCTGTCCTGCTGGCCCTGGCTACCACTACTCGGCCTCTGACCTCCGCTACAACACCAGACCCCTGAGCCAGGAGCCACCCCGAGTGTCCCTGAGCCACCGGGCTCCACCCTCCACCCCTAGGCCACCCACAGGTGAGCTGGCTTCTGGAGGAGGAGATGCCATCTCCAAGGGGAGGCCTCAGCCTCATAAGGAAAGGAGGAGAGAGAGGAGGGGGGACACCGAAATCTATGTCTCCATTTACTGGTACCCCTTCTTTGCCAGGCTTTCTGCCCACCCGCCGTCCAGAACTCCCACCTGAGCACAGGCCGGGCCCTGAGCTTCCCCTGCCCAGCATCCCTGCCTGGTCTGGTCCTGAGATCCCTGAATCAGGTGCAGTAGAAGGAATCAAGGGCATCGATGGGGGTATTATAGGTGGGGATTCCAGAGGGGAGCTCCAAGGTGAAGATCACAGGATAGGGATGTTACAGCAAGAGTTAAGGAACGGATGAGAAGAGAGAAAGGTTTCAACGGTCAGGTGTTGGGTAACATTAGGAGCTGGTGTCATACAGGCCTGGGGTCAAGTTCTCTGTCAATTAAGTAAGTCATTGAACCTCTCTGAGCTCAGAAGCGAACTTGCGGAGGGACGTCCATGAGGGTGCCTTAGGCAGAGCATGGGAGGGAATTGTACTGGGATGAAGGGGACAGAGGATTCAGAGATGGAGGAACCCTGGCTGTCTGGATCAACCCCCCCCACACACACCCTAGGTTCCTCGCCGGGCGTGTGTCAGCGCAATCCCCAGGTCTGTGGCCCGGGACGCTGCATCCCGCGGCCCAGAGGCTACACTTGCGCGTGCGACTCCGGTTTCCGGCTCAGCCCGCAAGGCACACACTGCATCGGTGAGTCTGGCAGTGGGGGTGGACGGAGGCGGGGCGGGAGGGGCTCTGCCAGTCGCTTCCTGACCAGCCCCGTCCATGCCCTCAGACGTGGACGAGTGTCGCCGCGTGCCCCCGCCCTGTGCCCCCGGGCTCTGTGAAAACACGCCAGGCAGCTTCCATTGCGTGTGTGGCCAGGGCTACCGAGCGGGCCCGCGGGCTGCGGAGTGCTTGGGTGAGAAATCCGCCCCGCCCAGCTTCAGGCCCCACCCCTGCCCGGGTCGCCCTCCAGCAGTTCCCTCCCTCCCGCGGTTCCCCAAGCTTCTGCTCCTGTCCCCCACCCCGCCCCCGCGATCTGCTCCCGCTCTCCCTTCGGCCCCTGCCCTCCTCCCTCCTTCCCCGCCTACGCCTTAAACCTACCCACTCCGGGCTGTCCTACTGCCGCTGGCTCCCGCCCCAGTGTGGCCCCGGCCCAAGTTTGGCTGCGCCCGTGCCCTCCCCACCTCCCATCCTTCCTGAGCCCTCTGAAGGCGGGCATGGGGGGAGTGAGGGGGAGTATCTGCCCCAGCCTCAACCTCTGGGTTGGTGCCTGCAGACGTGGACGAGTGCCACCGCGTGCCGCCGCCGTGTGACCGGGGGCGCTGCGAGAACACGCCAGGCAGCTTCCTGTGCGTGTGCCCCGCTGGGTACCAGGCGGCTCCCCACGGTGCCGGCTGCCAGGGTGAGGAACTGGAAGGGACTGAGGGGAAGGGGGTGTGGGGGGAAGGGTAGAGCAGCAGTGATGAGGGATGGAGAAACTGAGCAATGAGGCAGGGGGAGACTGATTGCTGCGAGACGGAGGGGCCAGGTTCTAAGAGCCAGGCAGGCAGCCTGATGGCTGTAGAGACAGACTGACATGGGGATGGAGAGGCCGAGTGGTCAGAAACAGAAAAGCTGAGTCATGGAAGATGGAGAAGCAGAAGGATGGAGGATGGTGATGTCAGTTATGGGGGAAGGGGGTAGAGTTACCAATAGTGCAGAAAGAGACCAATTGATGGGGACTAGAGTTCTAGGAGGGTGACCGGAAGCTTAGGGATTGAGAAGGTAGAGGGATGGAGGACGGAGAATTTGAATAACAGAGAAGAGGAGGTAGAATGAGGCAGACAAGGAGGTGGAGTAATGGGACAGGGAGGCAGAATGATGGAGAGGGGAAAGTGAAAGTGTTGGAGGTCAGGGAGGCAGAGCAGATCGTGGGGGTGGGGTGACTCTGGCTGGCCCCTTGCCCTGGGCAGATGTGGACGAGTGCACGCAGAGCCCAGGACTTTGTGGCAGAGGGGTCTGTGAGAACCTGTCCGGCTCTTTCCGCTGTGTTTGCCCGGCTGGCTTCCGGGGCTCGGCGTGTGAAGAAGATGTGGATGAGTGTGCCCAAGAGCCACCGCCCTGCGGGCCAGGCCGCTGTGACAACACAGCGGGCTCCTTCCACTGTGCCTGCCCTGCTGGCTTCCGCTCCCGAGGGCCGGGGGCCCCGTGCCAAGGTGAGGGTCCTGGGTCCAAGTCCATTCCACTGCCACTGGCTGTGGGGACTGGAGAGAGACATGATTGGGGAGTAGAGAGACAGGATGGTGGGGCTTGGTAATGGAGAGCAGGGACACAGGAGTGGAGCTACAGAGAGGGTGGGGAGGGTTTGACTCTAGAGTCTTCTCCCATTTCTCCGAATGTGAGGGTGCCCTGCGTTCCTCCTCCCTTTAGGAATGACTCATGTGCTTGTCTGGGGAGGGGACCACCCTGAGGTGGGGAGGGCAGCATGTAGGAGGTGGGGTCCTAGCTTCCCCATGGTAGCTGGAGAGACCATTGATGGGGGTCCGGGAAAGGACTCTGTTCTCCTGGGAGTGGGATGAGCCTGAGCAAAGTCCAGGAGCCTGCCTCCAGCCCGGAATGTTGGAGTAGATGGTGAAAGCAATGGGGATGATTGGGTCCAGGCCCCTTTCTCAGCCCCACTGGTCCCCTCTCCCCCAGACGTGGATGAGTGTGCCCGTAGCCCACCGCCCTGCGCCTATGGCCGGTGCGAGAACACAGAAGGCGGCTTCCAGTGTGTCTGCCCCACGGGCTTCCAACCCAATGCTGCCGGCTCCGAGTGCGAGGGTGAGGCCGGGGAGGGAGGGAGGAGTGTGGATGGGTGAGGTGGGCTCTGGGCTGCTCCTTCAAGGCCACCTTCTTCCCTGCCCCCCAGATGTGGATGAGTGTGAGAATCACCTGGCCTGTCCTGGGCAGGAGTGTGCGAACTCACCCGGCTCCTTCCAGTGTAGGGCCTGTCCTGCTGGCCACCACCTGCACCATGGCCGATGCACTGGTGAGACCAAGCCCCAGCTATGACCTTAGGCCTTCATCGTGATCCATACCCTTCTAATCTGGACCTCGGTTCCCTGGACCATGACCCCCAGAGTCTGACTGTGACTCTTGACCTAGATTATGGGCCCTTGACCCGTATTGCAATTCCTGATCTGGACCATGAAACTTGACCGTGAATGTGACATCTAATTCTGTGACCCATGAACCCTCAACTTGGCTGTGACATTTGACTGTAACCATTACCCCTGCTGATAAACACTCCCTACAACCCTGATAAGCAGTTGTAACCCTTTTAAGCCTGACTGTCCCTTGACCCTGAAAGTGACCTGTGACCCCTGAAACTGACTGTGACATTTGACCTAGCCATAACTCCTGCCATAACCCCTGGCTTTCTGTGACCTTTGATCCTGTCTCTCACTGCCCCTGCCCATTCTCAGAATTCCTTCCCTGGGGCCTGATTGGGTTCATGATCCCTGACCAGACCCTGACTAGAGGCAGAATTCTGGACCCTGACTCTCACCCCTGATCCAAATTGGTCTCAGATGCCAATTACTGACTCTGACCCCTGATTCAGCAGAATGCCATCCTGTGCTCCTGGCTTGTAATACCTGGCCTCTTAACCTAATTAATTTCTGACCCCAGTCCTAGTCCAGAGTCCCTCCCTGACTCCAGGATCCTAGCACAGGGAATTCCCAGAAATCCAGATTCACAGGATTATGGTCCCTAGAATCACAGAATCTTGATGTACCCCACTCACTTCTGCCACAGAGCCTTCACCTCCTATCCATCCTGAGACACTACCCACCAACTGCTCAAGACCCCTCAGCCCCAAGGGGATCCTTGCAGTGTCCCTAAACCAGACCCCTTCTGAAACTTGCGTTCCCACAGATGTGGACGAGTGCAGCTCGGGTGCTTCCTGCGGCCCCCATGGCCACTGCACCAACACGGAAGGCTCCTTCCGCTGCAGCTGTGAGCCGGGCTACCGCTCGCCCTCTGGTCGGCCTGGGCCCTGCGCAGGTGGGTAGGGCAGGGGAGAGGGCGGAGAGAGGTCGGAGAACTTGGGAATCCTGGGGTCTGCGTTTCTCGGCAAACGCTATTGGAGAGGTGGAAGCTGGTCTGGTAGGTTGTGGGTGGGGCTTGCGGGCGGAGTTGCTCCTTGGGCGACGACCCCCGAGTCCCATCTCTCCCTGTACCCTAGATGTGAACGAGTGCCTAGAGGGCGACTTCTGTTTCCCCCACGGCGAGTGCCTCAACACCGACGGCTCCTTTGCCTGCACTTGCGCCCCCGGCTACCGGCCCGGACCCCGTGGAGCCTCTTGCCTCGGTCGGTACCCAGGCTGGGTCTGGACGGGGAAAGGGTGGGCTTACACCAAGAAAATCAGGACTAGGAGAGGGCGGAAGGCGGAGTCTGAATTTTAGGACTGAGGTCGCAAAGCTTCAAAGCCGGGAGTGTGGAGCCTCCTGGTGGCGATCAGGGAGGGGCGAGGTTTGGAGGGAAAGGGGCGGAGTCGGAGTAAGGAGTGCCGTGATTGGAGAGGGCGGGGCCTGAACCCGTCGGAGGGGAGGGGCTTGCAGAGAAAGGAGGAGCCTAAGACGGGCGGGGGAAAGAGTAGGAGGCCTCGGAGGGGCGGGGCCTGCAATGCTAAGCTGCGGAGGTGGGCGGTGGTTTCGAACCTGGTTCCGCAGACGTGGACGAGTGCAGCGAGGAGGACCTCTGCCAGAGTGGCATCTGTACCAACACCGACGGCTCCTTCGAGTGCGTCTGTCCTCCCGGACATCGCGCCGGCCCAGACCTCGCCTCCTGCCTGGGTGAGAGGCGCCCCCGGCCTGATCCCTGCCCCTTCTCTCCTACCTCTCCTTCTCTCCCATTAGGCTCTCTTCCGCTGCGTCCCCCCCCCCCCCCCCCCCCCCCCCCCCCCCGTCTCTACTGTCTTCCTTAACTCGCTCACCTGTGCTGTGCCTCCTTCCTCAGACGTGGACGAATGCCGCGAGCGGGGCCCTGCCCTGTGTGGGTCCCAGCGTTGTGAGAATTCCCCGGGTTCCTACCGCTGTGTACGAGACTGTGACCCTGGCTACCACGCAGGCCCTGAGGGCACCTGTGACGGTGAGACTACTCTCCTTCCCCACCCCTGCCCCTAGGACAAGTTGCTGGAGTCAGCTCTCTTGGGGACTTGAGGAGGAGCACCCTGCCTTCGGGACTTGAGGGGAGCGAAGAAGCCCCCAGCCTGCGCACTTAACCGTGTCTCATATCTCTGTGGTGGAAATAAGCCACCAGTGTGCCCTTGCATTTTCTCGTGGAGGTGAGGTGGGAGGATTGGGGGAGCAAATGAAATGACATGGGCTCTCTGGCTAGCAGACCTCTGATCCGTGGAAGGCTAGTTTCAGGGGATCTCATTCAAATTCCACAAGAATTCATTAAACACCTGTGTGTCAGGCACGGGAGGGTGCAACAGGCATCGAGTCAAACAAAGTCCCTGCCCTCATGGAGCTGACAGGGGATGGGGAGGGGATGGGGAGAAATAGGCAATAAATACACAAATAGATTCAAGGTTCATTTAGCAAACACTTTGGGGGCACCTACTGAGTGTCAGGCACAGTTCTACACCTTGGGGATACAAAGCTGGGGGGGGAGGTGGCAGGAGCCAGACAGACACAAGTCCCAGCATGGTGGAGTTTGTAGTCTAGGGAGGTGACAGTTGGTATGCCAAGAGACACATGGATAATATATCAAGTTTAAGAAGGAAAACAGAGCAGGATAGATGGACATAGATGATAGAACAGTAGGGGAAGGGTTGCTAGGAGGGCTCGACCTTGACACTTGAGTGAAGTGAGAGAGGGAGCCATGCAGAGAGTTGAGGGAAAAGTGTTTCTGATGGAGGGAACTGTGAGTGCAAAGGCCCTGTGGTGGGACAGTTTGGACTGTGTGAGAAATGGCAGTAAGAACTTAAAGAGTCTTTAGAAGCTCAGACTCCTAGAATACTAGATTTATAGAGACTTCTCAGCCACGGGAACTGGAAACAGCATCAGGATCTTGTGAATCTGGTCCTGTGACTCCCCTCCCCTCCACCCACGCCACTTTTTTTGCAGATGTTGATGAGTGCCAAGAATATGGCTCAGCGATTTGTGGAGCCCAGCACTGTGAGAACACTCCTGGCTCCTACCGCTGCACACCAGCCTGTGACCCTGGCTATCAACCCACGCCAGGGGGCGGATGCCAGGGTAGGTGTCGGTCTGGCTTTGGGTGAGATGTGGAGGGGAAGGAAAGTCCAGCAAGGGCCTGACTGTCTGGTGGTTGCAGATGTGGACGAATGCCGGAATCGGTCCTTCTGCGGGGCCCACGCCGTATGCCAGAACCTGCCCGGCTCCTTCCAGTGCCTCTGTGACCAGGGATATGAAGGGGCCAGGGACGGGCGTCACTGCGTGGGTACGGGGCTCCAGGGGGTGGATGGGTCCAGAGGGTGGGGAAGAGGTTGGTCAGGCCCTGCTCCCCTCTGCAGACCAAACAGCTCTGAGTTCACATTTGCTGTAAATCAGTATAAACACACACACACTGGGCCTGTGGAACTTAGACTTGGAATATACATTATTTCCATATTGGTCAGGACTCCTTTTGGTTGCAAGCAACAGAAACCTGTTCATTCAGATCTTGTTTGGGGAGGGCTTAAAAAAAATACACGTGTAAAGTGTGTAAAATGCACACTAATCCTAAGTGCACATAAACATTTTCTCTTTTCCCAACATTTTGTGAGGAAAACATCTAAATGTACAGAAAATTGAAAGACCTCTAGAATGAATGTCCACATGCCCATGATCTATATTCCATTATCATTCTTTTTTTTTTTTTTTTTTTAAAGATTTATTTATTTATTTGACAGAGAGAAATCACAAGTAGGCAGAGAGGCAGGCAGAGAGAGAGAGAGGAGGAAGCAGGCTCCCTGCTGAGCAGAGAGCCCGATGCGGGACTCGATCCCAGGACCCTGAGATCATGACCCGAGCTAAAGGCAGCAGCTTAACCACTGAGCCACCCAGGCGCCCCCATTATCATTCTTTTATTTACTTTTTGGCTCACCTACCTGTCTGTAATTCATCTTCTCTCTAGGATTGGTTTAAAATTAAATCACAGGCATCAGTACATTTCTCCCTAAATTCTAAAGTATGTATAGCATTAACCAGAGTCCAGTAGGAGTTTCCAGATATTTTCACTTGAGGTTCAATTTACATACAGTGAGTTGCACAAATCCTAGTTTTTTGTGCATATATATATATACATATATATATGTGTGTGTGTGTGTGTGTGTGTGTATATATTTTTTTTAAGTGGACTCCATGCTGAGCCAACGTGGGGCTTAAACTCACGACCCTGAAATCAAGACCTGAACTAAGATCAAGAGTCAGATGCTTAACTGACTGAGCCATCCAGGCACCCTGTGTGCAAACACAATAGGCTTTATTTCTTTGAAGAGAATTAAAATGGTGAAGTCCTAGAATGTTTAACTTGGATCCAGGGATTCTAACAAGGCTAGCTGTCTCCTCCTCTCAGCCACTTTCCTCTGTTGTATTTATTTTCAGGCAGACACTTCACAATGACAAAGAAGGCCCTAGCACCTCCAGGCTAACATCCTTAGCTTGGCAACCCCAATGCTAAAGAGGGAGGCTCATTCTTGATATTCCTAGCACAAGTCCCAGGACTGGCATTGACTGCCCCAGCTTGGCCACCACCCATCTCTCTGAACCAGAGAAATGCAGTAACCTGGTCGGCCATGCCTGGAACTCAGGTCTACTCGGAGTAGATTTAACCGTACTCAAAAATACATGAGTTGAAAATGGATGAGCAGAAGGCTCCCAAGGGAAATCCAGGGTTTGTCCCCCAAAGAGAAGTAAATGATGGGGTTTGAGTCATTAAAAATACCCATTACATTTGGGTGTTTCAGACTTCTAGAGCTTTGGAATCACAGACGTTTACAACCATTGACCCTCTCCTTTGTCTCTTGCTCATAGACGTGAATGAATGTGAAACGCTACAGCGTGTGTGTGGAGCTGCCCTGTGTGAGAATGTTGAAGGCTCCTTCCTCTGTGTCTGTCCTACCAGCCCTGAGGAGTTTGACCCCATGACTGGACGTTGTGTTCCCCCGCGAACTTCTGTTGGTAAGACTGATGCGTCTATTTAACTGATGGCTGCAGGGCTCAGAAAAATGATGTGATCTAACCATTCCAGGCACAGACAGCTGCCATGTTAAATGCTGTTTTAAATAACAATAAAAAAATCAAAACACATGGGTTAACACGGGTGGTGGGACTCGGTGTCAGCCCTGTCCCTAACTCTACACCAGATTCTTTCATTCAACAAATGTTAACAGGGCATCCACTGCGTTTAGGCCGTATTCTAGGTCCTAGGGACACAGTAGTGATGAGGAGATATCACCAGATAGTGACAGCCAGAGAATTCAGGACTGGAAGGAGAAAGCCCAGGCCAGAGGGAACAAGGCTGTGCCAGGGCAAGGGTAGGGGATTATGGGAATCTGGAGGAGGTGCCTACCCCAGCCTGAGATGAAAGTCAGAGACAGCTTCCTATAGGAAGGGAGGTCTGAACTGAGAGCAGTAGGATGAGTAGAAATAAGCCAGGTGAAGTGGGTGAGGGAGGGCATTCTGGGCAGAGGATACAGCAAGGGCAAAGGCCTGGCAAGGCAAGTGAGGACCTGACCCGTTTGAGGATCAAAAAATAAGTTCAGGGTGGCATGCTGTACAGAGCAAGGGAAGGGGTGGGGAGAAACGAGGCTACAGAAGGGATGCAGTGCCGGATCGCACTGATTTACCATCTTTGGGAGGTTGGCCTTTCTTGAGGGCACTATGGCACCCACGGGAGGGTTTTGAATGGGAGAGAGGTATAATCAGATTTTAAAACCTCCTTCCAGCTGCCCTGTGAAGGTGGACTGGAGTGGGTGACTAGGGGCTTGGATCCTAGAGAGCAGGTTGGGCCAGGGACCTGGGCAGGAGAGAAGAGGACTAGACCAAGGCAGGGGGCCGTGGGAGAGGAAGGGAGGGTGGGTGGCAGAAGGCAAGAGGCCGGTGGCCAGGCTGTAGGCTGCCTGGTGGAAGAGAAAGATGTGGGGGCGCCTGGGTGGCTCAGTGGGTTAAAGCCTTTGCCTTTGGCTCGGGTCATGATCCCAGGGTCCTGGGATTCAGCCCCACATCGGGGTCTCTGCTCAGCAGGGAGCCTGCTTCCTCCTCTCTGTCTCTGCCTGCCTCACTGCCTACTTGTGATCTCTGTCTGTCAAATAAATAAATAAAAATCTAAAAAAAAAAAAATAATAACTAAAAGGGAAGAGAGAGATGTGTCCAGGCCTAAGGCTAGGTCTGGGAAGACTCTGGGGCCTGTTTAGAATGCATTGGATCTGAGGACCCAGGAGGTAAAAAGGAGGCCAGAGACACCCCCCTCCTACTCTCACTTCCCAAACTGCCCCTGGGCCATGGGCCAGACACCCGGCAGGGTGTGAACTGGGGAGGCAAGAGATGGAGAAACAACAGGGAGTGAGAATGGATGAGGACAGATGGGGAGAGGTGTGGAGTTGGGTTCTGCCTCAGTTTCCTCATCTATAATATGGGGGTGGGAGACTCAGCCCACACTGGGCTAAATTAGCCCCTTGCTTCCCTAGGCACATTCCCTGGCCCACAGCCCCAGGCTCCTGCCAGCCCAGGTCTGCCTGCCCGGCCACCTCCACCATCCCCACCCCGCCGGCCCAGCCCACCCAGGCAGGGCCCTGCAGGCAGTGGGCGCCGGGAGTGCTACTTTGATACGGCAGCCCCGGATGCTTGTGACAACATCCTGGCACGGAATGTGACGTGGCAAGAGTGCTGCTGCACCGTGGGTGAGGGCTGGGGCAGCGGCTGCCGCATCCAGCAGTGCCCCAGCACTGAGACAGGTGGGCAGGGGCTACAGGGTGGATGGAGGGCTGAGGGTTTGGGTCGAGAGAGGGGGGCATGGGACTGGGACAGCAGATGCACTGGGACATGGACTGGGGTATTGGGAACTGCACGGGCAAGGGTGAGATGCCAGCCAGGTGGGCATGAGGCCAAGAGGTGAGCACAAAGGCAGGGGGCTTGAAAACTTGGGTGATGAAGGGTGTTCCCCAGGGGCAAGAGTAAGCCCAGGACCCAGGGCAGGGGCTGGGTGTAGCGCATCTGTGCTCAGCCTTGTGTCTGTGTGCAGTGGAGTACCAGTCACTATGCCCCCATGGCCGGGGCTATCTGGCACCAAGTGGAGACCTGAGCCTCCGGAGGGGTAAGGCCAGACTTCAAGCCCCAAATCCCCTTCAACCCCCAGGGCCAGCTCAGTCTCACCAGCTGGTTCTGTTCACCTCTCTCACCTCTGTCTCTCACTGGTTCTCTGTCTCCCCCACTCCCCCACACCCCGTGCTCTCTCTAAACTCCACCTTTCCCTGTCTGTCTACCTCTGGGTCTCTGTCGCCACCTTTCGGTCCCTCTCTTCCCCGGTCAAGCCTCAGAGCCACCCATTGCCCCCATCCAGCCGCTCCCCCCCACCCCCTGCCCTGGCCCGCCCCCTTCCCTCGCTTCGTGTGGGGCTCGCCTCTGACCATCCTTCCCGCAGACGTGGACGAGTGCCAGCTCTTCCGAGACCAGGTGTGCAAGAGCGGCGTGTGCGTGAACACGGCCCCGGGCTACTCATGTTACTGCAGCAACGGCTACTACTACCATGCCCAGCGACTGGAGTGTGTCGGTACGAGCCCTCTCCCCTACCCTCCCCACCTCCCCGACCGTCTACCCCACCAGTCCCTGTCTGGAATGTGGCCACCGCCAGCAGGAAATCTTTCCTGGAGTCTAGACTCCATCTATCACTGTCAACGCGCTGGGCAAGTGGGAAAGTCTCGAGGGCTGCTTCCTAACCACTCCTTCCACGTCTCCCTTAGATAACGACGAGTGCGCGGACGAGGAGCCTGCGTGTGAGGGCGGCAGCTGCGTTAACACCGTGGGTTCTTACCACTGCACCTGCGAGCCCCCGCTGGTGCTGGATGGCTCCCAACGCCGCTGCGTCTCCAACGAGAGCCAGAGCCTCGGTAGCCCCGCCCCCAGACCCGCCCGTCCTGCCCCCACGCTCGGCCTTGCCCCCTCACTCCCCTAACTCTAACCCCATTTCCTCGCGGTGTCTGAGGCTCCTACAGGCGGACTGGCTTGGTGTCCGGGGGTTCTCCCGAAATCAGAGGTCCCAGGGGAGCCTGCCACTGGCTGGCCGTGTGTATCTGCAAGTTGATTATAGCCCCGGGGCCCCGGCTTCCTTTCGGCCCACTGGGTGCAACGGCGATTGGTGGCTATGGGGAATTTTATTTCTGTTATGGGACCTGGTTTTACTAAGCGCTGAAGCCGCGCTTCCTGTGATGATTTCCCTGTGTGTCTCTGTCTCTTTCCACCTCTCTGAGCTTTCTGGAATTTCTGCCACTCTCGGGGTCTTTCTAGGTCTGTTTCTTTTCATTTCTCTCTTTCCCTCTCTCTGCATCTTCGCTTTCCTGTTTTTCTTGGAGTCTCTGATTCTTGGGATGTATTTGTCTCTATCTCTTTGGGTCCTTTCTTTTTGCCCACTGACCTAAGCTCTCTTCTCCTTCCACATCCTGTTCTTACATTTCCCCCCGCCCCTCACCCCTCAAACACCCTGGGACTCCATTCAAACAATGCTCAGATATAAAAAGCAACTGCCCTTCAGAGGCTGGGCTTGGAGAGAACCCTCTCAGACCCTACCTCCTCTACGACTGCCTCATTTCAGACCAAGCCCAGGAGCTACCTCAGAGGGTCTCCGGGAGGCAGATCACAGCTAAGGAGAAGCATCTGGTGTTAGGCATCAGGTGGCTGGGTTGCTCCAAGCATTTGGGAGGATCCGATCCTGCCTGTCCCACCCTGATGCACGCTGTCTCTGCCCTCAGATGACAACCTGGGAGTGTGCTGGCAGGAAGTAGGAGCTGACCTCGTGTGTAGTCGCCCTCGGCTGGACCGCCAGGCCACTTACACAGAGTGCTGCTGCCTCTATGGCGAGGCCTGGGGCATGGACTGTGCCCTTTGCCCCGCCCAGGACTCAGGTACTACCACCTGCCTGGGCCACACCCAGGGGCCGAGACAGCCCATGAGACCCTTCCTTTCAAATCCTCTGCCCTTAGGCCCAACCCCATCATCCTGGCCCACAGACCACAGTGTACTGGACACTCACTTCCAGGTGCCTAAGACCCCAGCACACAATCCCAGAGACCCCCAAAGCTTGGCTCTTAAAACCCCTGAATCCCCCAATCCTGCCCTTGGGAACACAACCCCAGGCCCAAAACCCTGGTCCTTGGTCCTCAGACCTCCAGCTCCCCTGGCTCAGATCCCTTCCTATTCATCCTGGCCCCTCAGGCCCCCCGTTCCTGTGACTCCCCAGCTCTGGTCCCTAAAACACCTTCCATCTTATTTCTCTAGGCCCCTAGTCCAAGCTCCCAGGGGTCCCCCCAAATTCCAACACTTGGACCCTGATTCCTACCAGCTGTCCTTAGTACTCTTGATCCCAGCAATTTGGAATCACAGTCTCAGCCCTCAGCTGCCTAATCCTAGCTCCAGAACCCCTGATCCTGACCGAGAGATCCCAGCCCCCTCCTTTGAAGCCCCTCCCATGCCTCAGCCCCAAGCCCTCCTCACTCCTCTGGGCTCCTCTTTCCACACTAGGACATGAATGGTGGGTGCTGAGGCTAGCCTGGGCTAACCATGAGGCTTTTCCTGTTTACAGATGACTTTGAGGCCCTGTGTAATGTGCTGCGCCCCCCTGCATACGGTCCCCCGCGGCCAGGTGGCTTTGGACTCCCTTACGAATATGGCCCTGACCTAGGTCCACCCTACCAGGGCCTTCCCTATGGGCCTGAACTGTACCCACCAGCCGTGCTACCCTATGACCCCTACCCACCTCCTCCTGGGCCCTTCGCCCGCCGGGAGGCCCCGTACGGAGCACCACCCTTTGACATGCACGACTTTGAGGATGATGGCGGCCCCTACAGTGACTCTGAGGCTGCCGCGCCACCTGGCCCAGGCAGCCGTTGGCGCTATCGGTCCCGCGACACGCGTGGCTCCTTCCCAGAGCCTGAGGAGTCACCTGAAGGTGGAGGCTATCCTGGTGAGCACTGCGGCCGAGGGTTGGAGACTGAAATGGGGAGTTAGGGGTGCAGAGAGATGGAGACAGGGAAGAGGGAGAGAAAGAGCATGAGATCCAGAAACCCAGAGAAGCGGGGGAGGGGGGCTGGGGGGCATTGGCTCAGAGATGGGAAAACACAGATACAGTCGGAGAGAGCTACGGAGAGCCATGAAGAAGAGGGACCGAAACACCAGCAGACCAAGAGGTGAGGACCACAGGAGAGCAGAGTGAGGGAAACTTGGCCCCACAGCGCCCCCCAGAGCCCCCGAGCGGGACGCACAGTTTAGAAGAGGATACCTGGACGGGGCGTGGCCCCACGGTGGGGGTTCGAGGGATGGGAGGCTGAGACCATCCCCCACAACAACCCCAGAGTCCCCGCCTTCTCTGCAGGCACCCTGTCTGAGCCCTATGAGGGACTGGAAGCGGAGGAGTGCGGGATCTTGGACGGCTGTGCCCACGGCCGCTGCGTGCGTGTCCCTGAGGGCTTCACCTGCGACTGCTTCAGTGGTTACCGCCTGGACATGACCCGCATGGCCTGCGTCGGTGAGGGGCGGCCAGAGCCAGCCCGCGCCCGGGAGAGGGTGGACGCCCTAACTCGAGCGGGGTGGAGGGGAGTCAGAGATGTCAAGGGGTCCGGCCAGATCACAGGAAACAGGAAGGAGCTCCCGCACAGGGATGGGGCTTGCCTGCAGAAATTGAGGTCAGGCTGCGAGGACCTCAGGGGGGCTGGGCTTGAAGCAGGATCGAGGCACCCTGAAGAATCCTGCAGATGCGATCTCCCAGTCATACCTGGGGCGATTTGCTTGACCGCTTCGGAGAGCTTCCCTCTTCTCCTCTGTAGAATGGCAGTATGAGTCAGGGCTGCCTAGTTTAGGAAGCAGTAAGACAAAGTGGTTATAGACAAGGACGCCGGAGGAATTGGACAGACCTCAGGCTCAGTCTAGCAATGTGTCGTGTGACCCCGGACGGGTCATTGGCCCTTTAGTTTTTCACATTCAAAAAATGAGCATAGTTGTAGAACGCATTTCATAGAGTTGTGACCATCATCAGTACTGATTGACAGTGATACTGAGGCCTGTGTGTAAACCAAGGCTCAGAAAAGAGGACTGAGTGTCCCAAGGACTCACAGCCAAGAAATAGCAGGGGACTGAGAACTCAGACTATGAGAGCTGGCCTGAGAACTCCCTGGGCAGAAAGGGGGCTTGTGTGATATTGGGCAAGGAGCTTTTCCAGGCTGGGCCTCAGTTTGCCCGCATGTCAACGGGATCACGGTACCTACCTCATAGGGTTATTAGGAGGATAAGTACATGTAATGTGCTTTAAACAGTGTCTGGTATAGAGTAAGCATTGGTTGTTGTGATATCATTATCAATATTATTTTCCTAACAAAAACCTAGTGACCTAAGGGCTACCGTCCCCATCTCACAGAACACAAAGCTGAGGCACAGACAGGTTAAGCCACCTGCCCAGGCTTACACAGCCAGCAGGTGGTAGTAGCCACAATCAACTCCAAATAGGAGGCTCAGCATTTCCACCTCTTTGCCTCAGGAGCCCCAGGGGCCAGACAAGTGGGCTACAGGGTCCCGAGGCCTGAGCAGCGCTCCCTGTACCTCCTTCTGCAGACATCAATGAGTGTGATGAAGCTGAGGCGGCCTCCCCGCTCTGTGTCAACGCACGCTGTGTCAACACCGATGGCTCCTTCCGCTGTATCTGCCGCCCAGGATTCGCACCCTCGCACCAGCCGCACCACTGCACTCCTGCCAGGCCGCGGGCCTGAGCCTCGGTGGCCCCAGGCCATTTGGTCCACGCCTGAGCACACAGGTCCCTGCCAAGCACCCTCCTGCCCGCTTGTGTTCATGAGCAGGGGGTGCCTGAAGGCCAGCAAGGAGGGACACACGAAGAATGAACCGATGGAAAGAGGGATGCCCTTCACTGCTCCTGCCACCCTCAGACCCTCCTACCAACGCTGCAGAGCCCTGGGACTAGCCCATGGGCACCTTCATGTTCCCTCTCCTTTTTATAAAAATTTTCAATTAAAAAACACCTATTTTGTACTTTGTGCTTCTGTCTGCCTATGTATCTTTCTCCTCCTATGTCTGTTTCTCTCTGGCTCTCGTCTTTCTTTTCTCTATAACACAGGGACATAGTCTCTGTGTCTGTGTCTTTATTTTTTCCTATCTCTCTAATCTCAGGAGAGATCCCCTCTCCCCACCCCCCCACCCCCACCATGGGGTCTTGCTCAGAGGGCTCCCTCTTTTCTCAGCTAGAGGGGGCCCTAGATTTCCCCTACTCCCCAAAGTCAAAAGCTATTGTGGGACTTGGGAGGTGGTGGGGGCTGGAGCCCCTGGAGGGATGAATGGAGGAGACCTGGACCTCCAGCTAGGAGCAGGGAGTGGCTGTCCTGGTGGGTGGCCTGTGCAGGGACATGTGGAAGTGACAATGAGCTGTGTGTGTTATGCTGAAGTGTCCCGCACAGGCCTCCCTACCCCAGTGACCCCTGCCTACTTTCTGGCCATGATGGTGTTAGTGGTGATGGTGGTGGCTGGGAGAGTCCAAAATTCTTCCCACAAAAAGAGCCCTGGCAAATCATAAGCTAAGGGTACAGGGAATGGTTGGGAGTGGAAGGGCTCATTGACACCGAAACAAAACAGAACGGAAGTCTCTGTGTGAGTCATTCTTCACCCACGTAGCAGTGTTAGGGTCTTTTTTTTTTTTTTTTTTTAAGATTTTTTTTTTTTTTTTTGGGAAAGGGGGGGGGGGGGGGGGGGCAGGGGGGGAGGCGCCTCCCCACCGGGCGGGGTGCGGGGGGGGGGGGGGCAGATCGGGGGGGGGGGGGGGGTTGGCAATCCATTCTGGGATAGCAGAGGCGCTGGTAGAGGGGTCAGGACCCAGCTGGGGTAAGATCAGAGGCTGTGGATGCCCAGAGAATGCACCTGACCCAGTCTGAGAGAACATCAGGGAAGGCTTCCTGGAGGAAGAGATAGGGTTCCAAACAGTCTGTGTTGGGGGTTTTTATAGGTTCCTTTGAGAATCCATTGAAGCTCTGAACATTCACAGAAGAGAAACATACAAACGTAAGCAATTTTCATATTGTCCTTCCCTCGGGCACCTCTGTCTGGAAGCCCACGTTCATCCCATTTCTTCCCATGACCACCTTGCGGTATAAATGTCCCAGGAATGGGGACAGCGGTGGCCAACAGTGCTGGAAAACTTTGAGGTCGAATTCCAGCTTCCCTCTCATTCCACCCCCCGGGGTCCGGACGGTGTATCGAGGATCTAGCCTTTATCCTGCCTGTATACCGCTCACTAATCCTCAGAACCAGCGCTATGAGGCCCTTGGCACAAATCGGGGACCAACGCGTTCTCGTTTGGAATGTCCGGAGGAAAACAGTCCGGGTGGTCAAGGCGTTCACGGGACGAGCGCCCCCGCGCCCCCTGACGGTCACTGAGCGCCGGTGCACCCCAAGCCGCTCGTGCCCCCTGGTGGCCGGTGCTCGCACAATCCTCAGTAAACATGGCCAGTTCCAGCCTTTGGTCTAGGGACTGGGGGTCGTGACCCAAATAGCGTCTGGTATAATGATTAAACTCTTCATTAAACTTCAGACCTGATTTTTTAAAGTGTACACGAATTGTAAGGTTTGAAATTCATTGCAACTCCAAATTGCAAAGTATTACTATTAAAACAATATAAAGAATGCATAAATTGCAAATTAGTGGAAGGAAAAGAAAGGCAAAAAATAGGTAAGACAAAACCAAGCCGAATATGCAGCTAGCCACTTCAAAGAAGCCTACATTAGAGGGAGTGGAATACATAGCAAAGGTGGGGACAACAGAATCACAAAATAAGATGGCAGAAGTCAATAAAATACATCGTTAATCATATACCAAAAAGTGTATTCTGCATCTAAACATTTCTGGCTACCTCCACTGCTTCTACCCACTCTATCCCTCTTCCCCGTCCTGCCTCTGCCCCTGGGCTCTCTTCCCTCACACAGTTAGTGGGACTCTGAATACCCAAGTCAGATCAGGTCCCTCCCCTGCTCAGAAACTTCCCTCGGCCCCACTTCACTCCGAGTACAAGCTAGACTCACCACTGCTGCCCTTACGACTGGGCACCATTGGCTTCCTTCACACTGTCTGACCTAATCTATCCACCCCACCTTCCTTGCTTGCTCCTCTCTAGCCCCGCCTATCTCCTTGTTGGTCCTCTAAAATACCAAACATGTTCTCACCTTGGGACCTTTGCACTAACTGTTCTGTCTGCCTGGAGAACTCTTTCCCTTTGGCTTACTCCCTCATTCCCAACGGAGAGGGGATAAATAAAGTAGGTATAGTCACACAGGGGGATCCACAGTGAGAATGACCTCAGTTGGCGAAAACTCACCCCGCTGTACACTTACAGATTGTACTGTTTCGCACGTGTGTCTACTTAAATAGACGGTTTAAAAAAAAAAATGAAATGAACCTCCTTCTTCCCACCGCCCAGCTTAGGAAGCAGGCCATTTTCAGCTCTCAGGCCTTTCTCTCCCACTACCAGAACTCTTAAATCCACACACCTGCCCGCCGTCTCAGTTCCACCCCCGACCCCCTAGCACCACCCTCCGCTTTGCTAAGCCCATCTCCCTGCGCAGGTTCAAGGCAGGCCCCGCAGAGAACTCTGGGGAGTCAGGGCTGGCCAGCACGTAGCTGGAGGTGCGAACTGGAAGGATGCAGCTTCTGGAGGGAGCCAGGGACCAGGAGGTAAGTTTTCTGCGAAGCCATCGTCCTAACTCCTTGGCTGGGGGCGGGACGGGGGTGGGCGGGTTTGGAGGGCGCCCCCTAGTGTTCAGAGCCCTGTGTCCGGAAGACGGGACTCAGAGCTGTGCCTTTACTGTAAAGTAGCCATTGGAAATGCAACCAACTTCTTTGTACGCGTTCTCTCTCTCTCTCTCTCTCTCTTTCTCTCTTTGTGTCTCCCTCCCTCCCAATCTCGCTCTCGTCGAAAAGGAAAAAAACTCAGTTATTTACATAAAACTTTATTACATCAGACTGTAACCAAAGGACCCAAGTTCAAACTTTGAATCTTGTCATAAATTTTGAATAATTAATAGTGCTTTTTTTTTCTTTTTTGTACTGTAATGTTTATTTTTAAATGCTTTTTCTACTGGCATGATTTTATATATATGAGGTTCAAGAAAAGAAAGTGTTCACTCTGCATTTTTTTGTGGCCATTAATATTGTTTGTTTCATTTTCCAATTATTACTGGAAATAATTTTGTCATATAGGGCACGAGGGCACTTGGCAGGCCTCTGTGATATCCTGTTGGATATCACGCAGGGTGTGGTGTGATTTAGGAATGGGGGAGGAGGAGCTGGTTCCAGGGGAAACAAGGGAAGGCTGTAGGCCAGGCTGGGGCCCAGGTGGCACAGGCACTGGGGTCCCCGCCCGCTGAGAGTCTCATCAACAGCGGGAACCACAGAACACAGTGTCTGGTTGGCTTCGGGGAGAGAAAGGGGAGGGGCCAAAGAGTGCAGGCTGATCTGGACCAGATGACTCAGTCTAGGGGGCTGTGATTAAAGAAGGGAGAGTAGGTCAGACCACTCCCGTCCCCCATCTCCCGTCACTGAGATCTTCCTGAGAACCCTCCTAACTCACTGGGTCCTCAGAGCACCCACCTTACTGATGGGAAACTGAGGCCCAGAGAGAGGAAGGCCCCAAGCTGGAGAGAGTTGGGGACAGGAGCCCAGGTCTCCTACCTAACCCCATGGTTGGAAATCTTATTAAGTTCAGGGTTTAAATCACCTCTGATTATTGCTTTCTCTTCCATCAGGAAAAAAAAGAGTATAGAAACATAAAAACCAAACACACTTGACTACAAAACCCAGGGGCATTTTGGAGTAGAAGTGCCCCAAATCCTGCTTCTTATGGTCATTAACATGACTCTGAGGTTGTCAAAACTCATAGAACTGTACACACACGCACACACACACACACTCACTTGATTTTCACTGTGTGTAAATAAGAATATAAAAACAAACAAACAAAAAAACAAGAACAGGAGTGTGACTCTTGACCTTGGGGTCCTGTGTTCGGACCCCACCTTGGGGAGTAGAACTCGTTCAAACAACAACAATTAAGAACAAGTACAATGAATGTAGCCAGAATAAGGATTGGCTGTAGGAAATGTATTGGAGTGCCTGGTTGGCTCAGCTAGAAGAGCAAGCTACTCTTGATCATGGGGTCCAGTATTTGAGCCCCACTTTAGGGGCAGAGATTACTAAAAACAAATAAATAAACTTTTAAAAACATGTTAATTTTGTTAGATGTGATTAGGTGTTGTAGCTATGTAAGGAAATATACCCCTCCCCTTTTTCGATGCTCATTGTATCATTTAAATGAATGTGATGTCTGGGTTTTTTTTTATTTTTTTTGTTTTGTTTTTTAAGTATTGGAAATAATGGGGAGGGGAAAGAAGATGAAATGGCAGAATGTTGATGGTTCTTGAAGCTGGGTGATGGGCCTGTGTGGGTTTACTGTCTCTCTGTTTTTGTTTTGTTTTGTTTTATCTGCAGATGTTCATGATCTCAGTTACAATTTTGAAAAATAAAGAAGAGTTTCAGGGCACCTGGCTGGCTCAGTTTGTGGAGAGAGAAGCTCCCGATCTTGGGGTTGTGAATTCCAGCCCCACCTTGAGTGTAGAGATTACTTAAAAATAAAATCTTAAATATAATAATAGTTAACCT
>NC_081573.1:13825360-13828186 GCF_022355385.1 Mustela nigripes | reverse complement strand
TTCTTTCTTTCTTTCTTTCTTTCTTTCTTTCTTTCTTTCTTTCTTTCTTTCTTTTAAATATTTTATTTATTTATTTGACAGAGAGAGAGATCCCAAGTAGGCAGAGAGGCAGGCAGAGAGAGGAAGGGAAACAGGCTCCCCCTGAGCAGAGAGCCAGATGCGGGGCTCCATCCCAGGACTCTGAGATCATGACCTGAGCCAAAGGCAGAGGCTTTAACCCACTGAGCCACCCAGGCGCCCCAATAGTTAACATTTCTTAAAAAAAAAAAAAAAAAAGTTTGCTGTCCCTTAAGCAGAGTTTGGAAAATATAGAAAACTAAAAAGACAAAGATCCATTGCCTGCAAACCCCATGACACTATTGTAGTTAACAGGTTAATGTATTTTCATTGAGTCTTTTCTATTTTATTCAGGCTATAAGAAAATGTGTGTGTGTCTGTGTCTGTGTTTTACATAACTCTGTGAGCGAATTGTTTATACAGTCCTACTTTTTCCCTTCTTAAAACGTAAGCTGTTCCCCTGTTAAAACATCTTTGTATAAACACAATTTCTAATGTTTGCACAATGTTTACTCAACGAGGCAGCGTTGCCAGATATTGAAGCTGTTTCCAATTTCCTCCCATTATAAATAATGCCGCGATCCACATCCTTGTACGTCCCAGAAGTGGGATTCCTGGGCCAAAGGGTGCGGACTCTGGCAGCTCCGTCTGAATCTCGGTAGAGTTTCTGCCTGACCCGAAGCTGAAATGACCTCATTCGGTTACACTGGCATCTCACTGCTATTTGTTATTTCCTAAAGGTTTGATTCATGACTCAGGTTCATGAAAGGATGTCTTTTTTTCCACTTGCAGGAAACAGAAATCCATTCACACTAGTTTATGTCAAAAGGGGGTTGTATCAGTCAGCAAGGAAAGCGGAACAGTCAGCTTGGACTGTCTCGCTGTGTCAGTGGCTGAGATACTAAAGTACTTGCTTTGGTTGGTAAATTACGCTGCCTTGAGGGCCACAAATGTCCCTCACCATGACCACTCCAGCTGCCCTGGTCCCTTCCCCAGAGCGTCCTAGACCTCTCCACAATGCAGCAAGAGAAGTGTCACGGTTTTGCACAGCAGTGAACCATACTGACTGCTCAGTGCCCAAAACACTGGTTGTTAAATTTTTTTAAAAGATTTTATTTATTTATTTGAGAGAGAGATCACAAGTAGGCGGAGAGGCAGGGGGAAGAAGGCTCCCTGCTGAGCAGAGAGCCTGATGTGGGGCTCGATTCCAAGACCCTGAGATCATGACCTGAGCTGAAGGCAGAGGCTTAACCCACTGAGCCACCCAGGCTCCCCACTGGTTGTTAAATATTTTGATTAGTCTCATGCAAATAACAGAAAAGCTGACTCAAATGGCTTATGCTACAAAGAGAACTTTTAACTGGAAAATCCACCCATTGGTTGGCTAAAGCTGAGACAATAATTCAGCATTGTCACCCACGACCCCATTTTGTTTTCCTCCTTCTGCTCCCATCTTTCTCTGTGGCAGCTCCCAAAATGGCTGCCAGCAGCCCTCAGGCCACTAGACACCACCTTCCTATTCCGAAGGTAAAAGGGAGCACCTCAGACTCAGCTTCCCCTGCCAAAGTGATGAGGCTGACTCTGACTGGCTGGCCGAGGTCACATGACCCTACAGCTCTCATCACATGCCCATCTCACAGCCAATCACTGTGGCCTGGGAGAGTTGGGAGCAGAATGCCCGGATTGGCTGAGCCAAGTCATATGTTCCTCTTTGGCAAGATGAGTGGTTAATCCCAGCTGCTGAAGCAATGTGGGGAGGGGGGTCCAAATTCCCCTTTTTAGCTAATTTCTGCTGTCTTCTGTGCTCTGTTTCCTATCTGTGAGACGGAGATAATAATGACGCTCTCTTCCTGGGGTTGCTGTGCAGATTAAATAAGGTGGTTAATGCCAAGCACTTAAAATGGTGCTCAGACACAAAAACACTTAAAATGTTATCAGCTATTGCTATCATTGATATGATCATGTTCAGCTCTGGAGGCTGCAGTTCTCCACAAGCTACTTATTTTCTGCACTCCACCCTCTTTCTAGTTAACTACTGCTGGGTAACAAATCACTCCCAAAACATGATGGCTTAAACCAAGAGTCAGCCTGTACTCTCTCACCTTGTCTGTGGTCAGATTTGGGGGAAGGATCCAGAAGAGCAGTTCTGGCTGGGGAACCTCATATGGTTGCGATCAGTGGGTGGCCGAAGCCGGGACAGAGAAGCAGCTGGGGGCCGGGGTGGGGGGCGGCTCTCTCTCCTCACGTGGTCTCTCCACGTAGATTAGTTTGGGCTTCCTCACAGGGGGGTGGTCCTGGGGCATTTAGAATTCTGACCCAGCTGCTCAGCCTCCAGCGGGTGAGTGTTTCGCAAAAGAGTCGTAAGAGAGAGCATACAATCCTTACTTCTCAAAGAGAGGAGCATTAAGGTTCTCGGGAAACATGCATGATAGGAAACCTTGTTACAGCCAAATTTGGGAAATTACAGTATGGCTCATCTTGGTACTAACTTAAAACCCACCTCTGTCCCAAAAGTATCCAGTGCTATCCCCTGGGATCATGGCGTCCAAGTCCCAATTCCAGATGGAAATCGTTTATTGAGAAGTGTTAGTGCCTGGGGATCAAAACGTGAGTTTCCTTTTGTTTTCCAACTACTGGCCCTACCTAATATCCACGTTAATTTCTCTCTTTCTTTCTTTTCTTTCTTTCTTCTTTTTCCTCCCCTCCCCTCCCCTCTCCTCCCTACTGTAATTTCCCAAATTTGGCTGTAACAAGGTTTCCTATCATGCA
>NC_081573.1:13670505-13820360 GCF_022355385.1 Mustela nigripes | reverse complement strand
TTTTTTTTAAGATTTTATTTATTCATTTGACAGAGAGAGATCACAAGCAGGCAGAGAGGCAGGCAGAGAGAGAGGAGGAAGCAGGCTCCCCGCTGAGCAGAGAGCCCGATGCGGGGCTCGATCCCAGGACCCTGAGATCATGACCTGAGCCGAAGGCAGAGGCTTAACCCACTGAGCCACCCAGGCGCCCCCCCAAAAAAAGATTTTAATAGTTTAAGCATATGAAAAAGTTTGGTCAATTCTTGGTGAGTTCCACGCCTTACTGATCATGGGCCAGGAAGAAACTTCTTGACTAGTGATAGATTTATCCTGATACATGCTATCTCTATATATTATATCTGAAATATAATCCTATAGAGTTTGCTGATCAGTGCCCTGTGAAGGGGAAACCCACCAGGGTAACCCAGACATACTTGACATGGGCAAAATTCCACACATCCAACAACCCGTTTGGTTTTGTAGTTCAGCATAATGCTGTGCCCACTATAGAAAGGAACTGTCCATTAGGATAGGTGGAAGGAAAGCAAAGAGAAGATATACAATCTTTTCGCTTGAAGAAAAGTTTGAGATCTTCTGTGGGTTCACAGGAGGAAGAAGACACATTAGTTTGCACACCGAGTTCCTGTGAAGGAAGTGCAGGCTTTATTCTAGATACATGAGGCCACGAAGAGTGACCTTCTAGCTTTACCGTGGTGGGAGTACATAGTATGACCCGATGTGGGCCTTTCCATTCTGAATTTAAGTTCTCTGCTATATCCAACTTCCAATTTTTTAAATAAACCATGTCTCCAGGATTTACATGGGGTGGGCGTTCAGTTATAGTTAAATCAGGTTTTGGGAGTGATGATTAATAGATTCATTGAGTAATTTATGGATTAAACCAGCTTCCACTGAATAATTTAATAGAACATTATAATCTCCATCTAATAACAGATCTACAGAAAGAAATGGTTATCTGTACAATAACTCAAAAGGGCTGAGTCCTAGGGGTTGTTTTGGAGCAGTTCTTATCCTGAGAAGTCCTACTGGCAAGAGAATAACCCAGTTTTCCTGGGTTTCTAGACTAAGTGTAGCAAGATGACGTTTTGAATTATGATTAGCCTTTTCTACTTTCCCGGAGGATTGTGGATGCCAGGCTGAATGCAAGAAGTGTTTAATTTTTAAGGTTTGGGCTATTTGTTGAGTTATTTCAGCGGTGAAAGAAGGACTGTTGTCACCTTGAAGAGAGCGAGGAAGGCCAGATTTAGGGACAATCTCTAGCAACAAAATCTTGGTTACTTCTATGGCTCTTTCAGTTTTACATGGAAAGGCCTCAACCCATCTGGTGAAGGTATCAACAACACTAATAGAAACTTAGAGCCTTTGGAGGGTGGCCTTTGTGTGACATCAAGTTGTCCTCTCCTGGACAGGATGCAGGCCTTTGGACTGGTTTTAAGAGAGGAGGAGGGCTAGCCGCGCCTTCTGGGTTTACTTGGGTACAGACAATAGGGGATCAGCAGACCTGTTTTATTGTGGCTGTTAAATTCGCTTCATCAAATATATATGTATATACATATATATACATATATATTTAAAGATTTTATTTATTTATTTATTTGACAGACAGAGAGATCACAAGTAGGCAGAGAGGCAGGCAGAGAGAGAAAGAGCGGAAGAAGGAGGCTCCTTGCCAAGCAGAGAGCCCAATGTGGAGCTTGATCCCAGGACCCTGAGATCATGACCTGAGCCGAAGGCAGAGGCTTAACCCACTGAGCCACCCAGGCGCTTTCATCAAATATATTTTTAATTGAATATTTTAAAGCGTCTTTACCCAAATGAGTAGCTTGGTGTAGGCCCTGTATTAACTTCCACTGATTATCTTTGGGTATAAAGATTTTCCCCTCATTGTTAACAAGCCGGTCGTCTGCAGTTTTAGTATATCCTTGCTCCTGAGCTATGTGAGTCTCTTGATCTTAGTAGACTGGCGGATTATGGGCTCCATTGGAGGTAAGACTGCATAAGGCTTAATATCTGTTTCTGTTTTGCTACCTCTTTGGCTTCATGATTCTTGTAGATTCTAAGGTCCTATCCTTTTGATGTCCTTTGAGGTGAATCACGCTACCTCCTTGGGCAGGAGTACAGCCTCAAGAAGGGTAATGATCGGGGCACCTGGGTGGCTCAGCGGGTTAAGCCTCTGCCTTCAGCTCAGGTCATTATCCCAGGGTCCTGGGATCGAGCCTCACATCGGGCTCTCTGCTCAGCGGGGAGCCTGTTTCCTCCTCTCTCTCTGCCTGCTTGTGATCTGTCAAATAAATAAATAAGTAAATAAATAATCTTTAAAAAAAAGAAAAAAAGAAGGGTAATGATTTCGGGCCCATGTTGGCTTGGGGAGTTATGACTTGATAACAATCCCCTTTGTGGGGTGCCTGGGTGGCTCAGTGGGTTAAAGCCTCTGCCTTCGGCTCCGGTCATGACCCTGGGGTCCTAGGATCAAGCCCCACTTCGGGTTCTCTGCTCAGCGGGAAGCCTGCTTCCCTTCCTCTCTCTCTGCCTGCCTCATTGCCTACTTGTGATCTCTCTCTGTCAAATAAATAAAATCTTTAAAAAACAAAACAAAACCACAACAATCCCCTTTCCTTCCAAATAGCCCCATGGGCATGTAGTACCAGGAAGGCATATTTGGAGTCAGTATAAATGTTAATTTTTAGACCTTTTGCCAACTAAAGAGCACGGATGAGTACCATTATTTCAGCTTTTGGGGCAGAGGTATTTATTGGACTTTTTTTTTTTTAAAGATTTCATTTATTTATTTGACAGAGAGATCACAAGCAGGCAGAGAGGGGGAAGCAGACTCCCTGCTGAGCAGAGATCCCAATTCGGGGCTTGATACCAGGACCCGGAGATCATGACCTGAACTGAAGGCAGAGGCTTAATCCACTGAGCCAGGCGCTCCTGTCATGTTTCTTTACAGAGAGGACATGGTTTTAGTGGAAAGGGCTTGTTTGGACATTCTCTGCTCCAGTGTCCAATCTGGCCACATGTATAGCATGGGGACTTACCTAGTTCTCTGTTACTGGCCTTTTCTTTTGCCCCTGGTTAGTCTGGTGCAGCCATCATTTGAGCCTATATCTTACCCTGCAGTTTAGTTCTCCAGTCCTTTTCTTGCCTTAAGGCTACATCTCTATTAGTAAAGCCTCCAGTCACTATTTCTAGGAGGTGCTGGATGGGAGTTTAAGGGCCTAAAGCCATTTTAGTTCATTTTTGGCAGATGTCAGGTGCTGACTGGTTTATAAAATGTGTATTTAGTATGGTGACTCTCTTGGGTGAGACTGGGTCCAAACTTGTATATTTCTGGATGGCCTCTACCGCTCGTCCCTGAAATAGAGCTGGATTCTCATCAGTTCCTTGTGTGACTTCCTGAAGTTTATCAAAGTTTACAGGTTTAAAGAACCCTTTTTTCATTCCTTCTATCAGTGATCATATGGTCTCATTTTTATCTCCCTGGATCGTCCTCCTGATAGTTGCAGCATGTTTTGGTGCTAGGGATGGCAGCACCCCTGGCCTGGCAATAATCCCTGCCTCCCGTTGCCAGCTCCTCACGAACTCCTATGTTTCCTCCCAGATTTGTCTCTTTCCCTCAGGGGCACAACAAGTTAAAATGATATATGATATATATGATATAAATGAGATATATATATAGATATATATATATATCTATATATATCTATATATATATCTCCTGCCAGGTCAAATCGAACACAATTGATACTTCTTGAAAGCTCTCAATAAATCGAGAGGGGTTTTCAGAATACCGTCCTAATGGTTGTTTTCTCTGAGCCAGGTCTGTCGTGGAGAATGGGATGTGGACCCTAATTGTGTCCATTTCTCCATTAGTGACTTCCCTAAGAGGATGTATCCCATTCTTACATGGAAGATAGGGAGTCCCGTTCCTGGTATGTCCAGCTGGGCTGGTGGCAGAAGGGTCTTGGGGTTTATAAGGAGGAGGGTTAGCAACAGAGCAGACGTCCTCTTTCTTTGGACTGGCTGGCAGTCCCTCCAATATACCAGGTTTTTTAAGAGGAATCAGCCTAGTTAGACAGTCCTCACTCAACATACCCACTGGGGGTTGTTAACCTGGTTGAGGATTAGATAAACTCTACAAGAGGCCTGCAGATCCTGATCCTGATTTAGGGCCATAAAGCCTTGGACATATGGGATTTCAGTCCATTTGCCCTTCTCCTTGCCGAAGAGGTCGAACTGACAGATTGACTTGAAACTTAATGTCCCATTTATGGGCTGCTTTTCCTCACCTCCTAAGGAGTACTGAGGCCATTCAGTGTTACAGAGGAAGTTCTTTTTTTTTTTTTTCTTTCTTAAATCTTGTAGTCCGAATTGATACCAGTGGGTTAAAAGGCATCCCAAGGGAGAATCCTTGGGAACAGATGATGATCCCATGTTCCTAGAAAAAGAAGGTCCATTACCAAAATCCCCCCCGACTCCTGGGTGGCATCCCACACAGGATACGTCAGAGGTTCCAGGTGTCAAAAGCGACCAGAGACGTCCCTCAATGAAAATCACTATTGAGAACCATCTCTGCCTTCCTGTGATGGCATTACTGCTGGAAAAGGCCCTGGAGGGGTGCCAGCGGCCCTCCTCTCCCCCATCGCATCCTAGGCTACAGGTGGGTCCCTGGTGAATGGACTAAAATATTGTGTCGTCCTACACTCTGGAAGTTATGTTATTGCCCTGCTGTTCTCAACCCATGGAAAATACTAGAAAAGCTTCACAAGGGGAAATTACCCAATTTTGTAGCTTTAAGTAGTTAATAAAGGACATTGACAGAAAACCGTAAAGATAGAAATCCATCATGGTCTAACAGACATTCTAACACATGTGGTCCTTACAGCCAACTTCCCTAGGAAACGGTCCCCAGTTGGGTTTTAATTCAGTCGGGTACTGGCCAGCTCCCTGTGGAGGTCCCATGGCCAGAAGTGGCTAGACCAGGGATGTGGAGGGGATCACATTAGATCAGTCAGGAGGAAACCTCACACAGGAGTCTTAAGATTGGCAGCCTTGGGGTGCCTGGGTGGCTTAGTGGGTTAAGCCGCTGCCTTCGGCTCGGGTCATGATCTCGGGGTCCTGGGATCGAGCCCCGCATCGGGCTCTCTGCTCAGCAGGGAGCCTGCTTCCTCCTCTCTCTCTCTTCCTGCCTCTCTGCCTACTTGTGATCTCTCTGTGTCAAATAAATAAATAAAATCTTAAAAACAAAACAAAACAAAACAAAAGATTGGCAGCCTTCCTAGTGACATAGGTGGCTGCCCTGTGCCTAAGACAGACAACTTTGTGTAAAAACGGGAATAAAGAGAGGGCATCAAGTTTCTGGGTCTTACTACCATTCTGACCAGGAAACTAACTTCCAGCCAAAAGGCAGACTTTTCCTCCCTGTAGAGTAGCCACAGGCTAGATGGTTACAGCCTGAGCAATCAACATGCAAGTGTTCCATAAAGACCTTGAAGGGGGCCTGAAATGAGACTAGGGGAAGAGAAAAGAAAGTATTTACTGATTTTGTGCCCAGGCTCAGAGTCCAGATGTAAGGATTCAAATCCCCATGTTTGGGTGCCAAATGATGAAGTTTTAGAACATAAATGAGGTCTGGAGCCAATGACCAAGAAAGAATTCTTAAGACGTCTCTGGTGCAAAAAGGTGATTCTGTTAAAGCACGGGGACAGGCCCCGTGGGCAGGAAGAGCTGCTGCCCCGGGATCCCGAGTGGCTGATTATATACTCGGGATTTGGGGAGGTGAGGACAAAAGGGGTTCAGATGGTCTGACATGGTAAATACTGGTAGCTTTAAGTAGTTCCAGGATACTGGTGGCCTGGTAATTGTCAAGCCAAGCTGTGTTTTGTTTGTTTGTTTCTCTAACGAGGTACCAACATGAAGACAGTTGGGAGGTTCCTGGTGGAATGTCACATTTCTCCTGTCACCATCCTTGTCAGAAACTCAGCCTGATTTACAGCTCCTTTCACCTCAGAATCCTTCAGTCTTATGGGCAGGGAGGGGCTTCCGGAACTGAGTTATGGGTCTTTGGAAGTTAGGCTGTTGATAAGAAAGCCTCTTCCTTGTAAGTCACGAGGACATTTGCAAACTGAGGGGGACTCCTGTCCTGCAGGATTGTGACCTCTATTAGTTAACCATCTGTCCTTCCTGTAGGGCAGCCAGCAGTTCCGGAGGAATGTCACAAATGTCACAAGGGGTGGGGGGTGTAGGGTGCCAGTGTCTGCTTTGTCCTTAGCCAGCCTTTTGCTCCCTCATCAGGATCATGACCTGAGCCGAAGGCAGAGGCCAAACCGACTGAGCCACCCAGGTGCCCCAAAACAGAGAATTTTACACATAAGAATCTGGGGCTCCTGGCTGGCTCAGTCAGTAGAGCATGCAACCCGTGATCTCAGGCTCGTGAGTTCAAGCCCCACATTCCATGTAGGGATTACTTAAAAAAAAAAAAGATAAAAATAAAGTGAAATCCTACCTCAAAATAAATAAACAAAATACAAGAACTTACAAGCACACGTTCCATGAGTGAAATAAGCTAAAAGAACATATTGATATTATTATGGAAATCATGTGAACTTTGTCCACATGATGTCTCCGGCACCTCCCCTGGGGTCCCTAAACCAAACTTTTGAGACCTGCTCAGAAGGCGTATATAAGCCTGGGATGGCTAGGAGCACGGAGTGTGCCCCAGTGTGTGGGCCGCCCTGACATCGAGGCTCAACACTTTATTATAAAATTTATTATATATATTTATTATCAAATAGGTCAGGTCTCTGATCAAATGTTTATTTCTCATAGACATGCTCCCTGAACACCTTAAAATCCTACCCCATCAATCTCTTTAAAAAGATTTATTTTATTATTTTTTGAAGATTTTATTTATTTATTTGACAGAGACAGATCACAAGCAGGCAGAGAGGCAGGGAGAGAGAGGGAGAGGGAAGCAAGCTCCCTGCTGAGTTGAGAGCCCAATACGGGACTTGATCCCAGGACCCTGAGATCATGACCTGCGCTCAAGGCAGAGGCTTAAGTCACTGAGCCACCCAGGCGCCCTATTTATTTATTTTAGAGAGAAAGAACACAAGACCAGCATGGGGGAGGAGGGTCAGAGGGAGAGAGGGACAGTTTTCTTTTTTTAAAGATTTATTTATTTATTTGAGAGCGAATGAGAGAGAGTACGTACACACACACACACACACACACTAGCTCAGAGAGGAGGAGCAGAGGGAAAGGGAGAAGCAGACTCCTGCTGAGCAGGGAGCCCTGATGCAGAAGCTCAGATGAGGTCACAACCTGAGCTACAACCCAGATTCCAATGCTTAACTGACTGAGCCACCCAGGCGCCCCTCACCCCATCACTTTCTATCCCTTCCACTAGCTTATTTCTCTTCATAAAACTTCATAACACTCAACCAGGCATTGTATCACACATCTACTTGGTGATTTCTTTATTTTTAGCCTCTCATTAAAATATCCTCCAGCAGAACAGGATTTTTGTCCCGCCTCCAGCCACTGTTCTATCCCTAGATCCTAGAGTAGTACATGGCACATGGAAGGTACTCAGGAAACATTAAATAGTTTTGAATGAATGAATGAGGAAATGGACATATTTTCCCATTAGCCATTGCCCCAGCCGGACTTTGACTTCCCTGAGGCCAGAGCCTGTGTGTGTCGTTGTGTATTCTCAGCACCTAATATCTGATGGAAGCAGGTATCCAGCAAATGTATGTAAAAGGAAGAAAAGAATATATATGTGAGGGAAAGTAGATGAATGGCTGCCTGGGGCTGGATGTGGGAATGGGGAGTGGCTGCAAAGGGCCCAGGAAATCTTTTTAGGGTAGGTGTGCTTGGATGGCTTAGATGGTTAAATGTCTTCCTTCGACTCGGTTATGGTCCTGGGGTTTTGGGATCGAGTCCCACTTAGGGCTTCCTGCTTAGAGGAGAGCCTGCTTCTCCCACTCCTGCTGCCGCTCCCCTTGCTTATGCTTGCTCTCTCTCTCTCTGTCAAATGAAAAAATAAAATCTTAAAAAAAAAAGCTATTAAACAAAGCAAAATGTGTGTTGAGGGAGAGTGTTGAGGGTGCCTTGCTGTTCATCCAAGCCTTACTTTGTGCCCCAGATTGTGGAGTTACAGTGGTGACCCAGACGGCCTTTTTCCCTTGCCTTCACAGGCCAACAGTGACAGCCCAGGGGGTCGGGGTGTAGAGAGCAAAATGGAGTCTCTCATGTCAAGCAGGAGCCCGTGTCAAGGAAAGACACAAGCAGTTAAGGCACCACAGCTAGGAGATATCGCCGGGACCAATGCCAGCTGACACCCAGACTTGATAACGAGCAGAACCGGAGGAAGTCTGCAGAGGCCCCAAACCAATGAAATCCCTTTAAAAGAAATAGGATTTTGGCAGCAAACTGTGAGACTCTTCAGACCTGATTCCTCTCTGTCTTGACACTTTAAAAAGGCAGCTGCAGGGGTGCCTGGGTGGCTCAGTGGGTTAAAGCCTCTGCCTTAGGCTTGGGTCATGATCCCAGGGTCCTGGAATCGAGCCTCACATCCGGCTCTCAGCGGGGAGCCTGCTTCCCTTCCTCTCTCTCTGCCTATCTCTCTGCCTACTTGTGCTCTGTCTGCCAAATAAATAAAATCTTAAAAAAAAAAAAAAAGGTAGCTCCTCCCAAAGACTCTGTCCAATTGTTCTTCGAACAGAACCGAGACCCTTCTGTGCTTGAACATCAGAAGCAGTAGGTGGGGCCCCCTGGGGAGCTCAGCTGGTTAAGCATCTGTCTTTGGCTCAGGTCATGACCCCGGAGTCCTGGGATGGAGGCTGCCCATGCAGGGCGTCTGCTTCTCCCCCTGACCCTCCTCCCCTCTCATGATCTCTCTCACTCTCTCAAATGGATAGCATCTTTAAAAAAAGAAAAAAAAAGGCCCCAGTAGGTGCAAAGAGTTGACCCGGATTGTACTTTGGTCCGTTCACTTCTTGCCCCCTTCTGTCCTCTTGTTTGTCATGTGGCTTGTCTTATGTCCGGCTTTCTGCGCTGGCTAAGAAGCCATGTTTAATCACATGGTGAGTTGTTATTGAGCTTGGAATCCTGAACCTGCTTTAGAGTTGTGATTTAACTTTGCTTTGTGATTGAACAGAGGCGACGTAGTGGAAAGCCCCAACTGGTGCGTGCGCCTCCGTAGTGTCCTCGTGACAGGGGGCCAGGTCTGGGAGGCACCGGGCAGGGTGCTCAGGGAGGAGTGGGAGGCATGGGGGATGGGAGGAGTCAGGGAGCATTTACTGAAGGAGCAAACGGCTGAACCAGAGCCTGAACAATGTCGTTCATGACTGCGCCGCCAATTTTGTTTTTATCCACGCATGCGTGTATGTTTGTGCTTGAACACTTTTTCGGCCTTAGCGTCGGTCCTGCGGGTCTCTCCTTCCGAGCCCTGGTCCAGCTTGCCGAGGACAGGGCCACAAGGGGGCGCTGCTCTCCCGGGCTCGCACTGATCCCCGCAGCCTTCCCGGAGCGGGAGGTCTGTTTGTCGGTGGGGGACATGTCCGCAGAGACCCGGGAGCAGGGGTGGCGAGAGGTGCGGGGGCCGGGGGAGCCGCAGGGTGTCAGCACGGTGGGGTCTGTACCCCCGGCTCGGGGGCTGGGCACCCCTGGGCTGCGGCGCCCTGTGGAGCTTTCCCAAGAGCAGGGGGGCGCTAAGCACTAGCCCTTCGGTGGGACGTTCCAAAAGAGCCCTTGCGGCCTCCCTGGTGCCTGGAGAGAAGGCGTTGCGACGGGCGGAACCCTCCAGAAAGCACGGGGAGGGGCTCACGTGGCCTGTTCCCCGAGGGGGGTTGGCGCGGGAAGCCGCTGTGAGGGTGGGCAGAGCTTCCCAGACAGAACTGAAAAAGGCGCACTGAACCAGCCTGGGCTGGGTGGTCCCTGCGAAGTGACCTTGGTGGCAGTGGGGTTGGGATGCCCCATGGGGGTTAGGCGGGAGTAGGTTCCCAGATAGGGCAGGGATGTTAGGTCTATTCTGAGAGCCCAAGCTTGGGGGAAAGTTACCCCCAGATCTGTGGTCTCCGTGGAGGGAGAAGCGCCCTGAAGAACCAGTCTCTGGGGTGTGGGACCCCAAAAAACAAGAGACTTAACAAAACGTGCTGCTGTGTCAGATGACACTTTGGCCCAAGTTACAGAAAATGCAAATTGACCAATTTTCCAGCTCAAAGATCTACTGTTCCAAAGCTGGTTATTGAGAATTTCCATACTCGACTAGGAAATACAAAAATGACATTTCAATACTGAACTGATTAGAAGCAGATTATAATATTTTGAATTCTTTGGTTCAGACTCTGTTAAGAATTAGAAATTGGGGTGATTAATTTTGGGTCCCCTTTAGTATCCAACCTCTCAAATGCTGGGCCAGCATTCCCTCCTACCATGTTATGACTCAGAGGTTATGGTCCCTCATTTTAGGAGAGGACTCAGAAGAAAAGGCTCTGCCACTGCACCAGCCCCCCCAACACACATACCCCCGCTGTCCCGAGGGACGTCATTATATTCTTCCTTTATTGGCTGTCCTTGTATAATACAAATCTGTAAGTTTAGATACAAAAAAATCTGGAAATAAAAGATAGAAAAGTACCCGCCAGGCGCCCCCCCCTGCTCCTTGTCCCAGACCCCTCCCCAGCGGGCACTGACGTGAGGTAACTGAGCATCTCCTTCCCCTTCCCCCTACCCCGCCTCCTGGGCCCCCAACTTGGCCCCCACCCCCATGAGACCTTGGCCCAGGGAAGATGTGGGCCCCCCCACGTGGGGGAGAGAGGTGATCGGGGTGAGCACAGCATTGGCAGTGAACGCAGCAGGTGGGCAGAGGGAAGCCCTTTGCTTGTGCTGTGTATGGGAGGGGATGCCCAGACGGGGTGGGCCCTAGTGGGCCCAGAAGAGCCCGAGGCAGGCATCCCTTTTCCGTCCCACCCGACACTGGAAGGCGGAAGGTCAACAACAGAAACTGGGAAATGTTGCTTGAACTGAGGGCACTCAGTGGGACTGTGGCCATCCCACTGTGTTTGGGGGTGGGGGTGAGGGAGGGCATTGCCAGCCTAAGTCTGGCAGTGAAATGGGTCCCTTAGCCAGGCCGGGTCCATCCCTGAATTCCATCCTGTCGCAATCTGGGCGTACAATGTCAGTTCTGTAGTGGTTGTGGGGGATGATCAAGGGCTGGAGGGGGTGTTGGGGGGCGCAGCCCCAGGGTGTGGGACTAGGAAGAGAGGTTGGGCCTCCATGCCCAGATGTGGGGCACCCAGGGATGCTGGGACGGGCAGGGCGGCTCGAGCTACAGTTCAATCTCGAAGGTCTTCTGCAGGTCGCCGGAGAAGGGGTTGGAAGGTTTTTCAACAGCCGGTTTGCCTTCTAATGCTGCCCACTGGGCCTCAAAGGGGTCCAACTCAGGGGCCGGGGCAGGGGCCGGCTCTGGGGGCCACGGTGCCCCATTGGGACGTGGGCGGGCCTGGCCCCCAGGGGCAGTGGCCATGGCTGGGGGTGGGAAGGCTCCAGCCTTCCCGAGCAGGGTGGCGGGCTGGGGCTGGAGCTGGGCGGCGGAGCAGAAGGCGTTGGCCACCATCTGTGAGGGGGTGATGCCCACAACAGGCACCCGGGGCACGGGCGGGTAGCCCAAGCCTGGGTAGGCGGGCACAAAAGGCGGCTGCATGTGTGGGGGTGGCAGGAACACGGCCACCTGGGCGGGTGCCGCATCAAAAGGCCCCATGGGGGCAGGGAAGGGCTGCAGAGCGGGGGCCACAGGGGGCACAGATGCTGTTTGCTGCTGCTGCTGCTGCTGCTGCTGCGCCTTGGCCACTTGGGACACCTCCTCCAGCCACCTCTCGGCCTCTGAAGGGGTCCGCTTGTGCCCAGGCTGGAAGGCAGTTGCCGGGGGCACGGAGGACTCACCCCAGGCAGAAGTCCCTAGAGAGAGGAGAGGGGACAGTTGAGAGAACCCTAGGTTGGGGGTTGGGCCCTGCCATTCACTACCTGTGTCAACTTTGGGGCAAACGGCTTAACCATCCTGGACCACGGTTCTGAGTGCTCAGAAAATACAGTTCTGAGAGTCTCAGGTCCCAAGATGGAAAAGTACAGGCAAGACTGACTGTCACCAGCCCAGCTTCCCCTCTGATGGGTCAGGGCCAAACCTGTTCCTAAATATTTTTGATAGCACCCTTAGTTCTGATTATTTTGACAATGTATCATTTTGGGAGGCTAAAATTCTAAGATGGTGTAAGTCTTTTTCGAGGGGTCCCATACGTTTCCAACATAGCGAGGCTCACCGGTTTTAAGGTTGTGCTTTCGAAGACTACAACTCTAAATTTATACTACACTTCCAAGGGCTTCTGTGGTTCTAAGATAAGCTCATGGCTCTAAGGTGATTCCAAGGCTTCGTGGCTACGAATCTGGAGGTTCTAATACCGTGTGATCCTAAGACTGTGGGTTTCTCAATTTTATGGTTCTGAGACAGAAAGGTTTAAAACGAATCCTGTGGTTCTAAGTTGCCCGTGGTTCTAGGATGAACCCATGGCTCTGAGATCAGCCTGGGATTCTAAGATGATCCAAAGCTCAAAGTTGATTCCATGGAGCTGGGATGGTCCCCTAGCCCTTAGATGACCAACGGTTCTAAGCTTGTGGGATTCCTGGAGTCTGGGAGGTAACCCTGGACGGAGCAGGGGTCTGCAGGTGGGGTGCTGCGGGGTGGCCACTATAGGAGACAGGCTGGGCTTACCTGCTGCGGCCGGTGGCAGCCCAGGTGCTGGGGCTCCAGCGCTGGCGAAGGACGAGCTGATCTGTGTGCACAGGGCGTTGATGCTGTCACTGTCACTGGCACCGGGAGGCTCCATCTCGGGCACTGGGAAATCAGAGAAGGGTGGAGGTTAGCCAAGGGGCCCAGGCCCTCAGATGGCCCCCCCGACGACCTCTGGGGTCATGGGGTGTGGGTCATGCGTCCATTCTGCGGTGGCCAAATGGATCCAGGCATGTGGTGTCTTTTGATTCCCAAGCATGAGCCAATGCAGTACCCATATGTGACCCACGAGTGTTTTCACAAGTGTGTGTGAATCTGAGCTGTGATCTCCAAGTCTGCATGATCCTGGGCATGTGGCTTGTGAGTGTGTGTACATCTGCATGGGTTAGCTGGGTACGTGCCCAAGGGCATGTTAATGGAAACACCAGCTTCTGTGACTTCCCAGCGTGTGTGACTTCTGTGTGTGGCCCCTGTGACTCCTATGGAACTGAAAGTTCGGCGGGGTGGGGAGGGGGTAGGTCACACCCAAGCAAGCGTGCCACTGCCTCCGGGCACACGAAGCTTCCAAATCAAGGGGAGCCAAGGAGTGTGTGTATGCCAGCCCCAGGGTGTGTGATGGCCGCGGTACGATATGGGACAGGGAGTGCGTGTGTATCACTCTCAGCCAGCAATGGCGTCTGCCCAGCAGTCACCTTTGGGAGCAGCCCAGCCTTCCGGACACAGAGCAACACCTCCCATGCCAATCCCCAAGGCCATAAGAGATGGGTGTCTCTGATTTGGCAAATGAAAACAGGACCATGGGCCAGACCACGTGACTTACAGACAGCTGGGAGGAAAGGCAGCCCGCTTGCCTGTCTCCCTCAAACAGAACACAGTACTGGGCCACCTCTCTTCCCACGTAGACCTGGCTTTTTAGATCATGACTTATGCCACCTCTCTCTTCTCTCTGGCCCATGGCAGATAGGAGTAATCAAACACGATGCTTCTCTCCTCCCATCACCCCTGCCCCTGGACTCTTTGCTCACCTTCTGGCCTCACCTGGCCAGACACTATGGCTAGGACAGAGTACTGGTCCTTGCAATTCCATCTCCCCTCTAAGAAAAACAGAACAGCTACACTCTCTCCTGTCAGCACCCAGGGAAGACATTACTAATCAATGAGGATGTGTTGCTTCTTTCCTCAGCACTGTCCCTGGAAGACGTGGCTGGTCAGCGACGATGGGTGCTGCCTCTGCCTGATCTTTGCCTGCCAGCGACACTGCAAACCTGTCACTATGCTCCCTGACCCTTGACCTCATGTGTGCTCTTCACCTATTGTCTCCACTGGCCAAATTCTGGGAGCCTCTCCTTGAGCTAACATAACTTCTGCTGTTCTCTTTTCTCCCTTATCCATGGCAGCCTTCACTAATTAATCATATGGTATGCCACCTCGCTCCTTTTTCTTTCTCATGGCAGACCCCTCAGGAGACCGTGCCATATGCCATCATTCTATTCTCCCTGTCCCAGGCAGACTTTTTTTTTTTTTTAAGATTTTATTTATTGGGGCGCCTGGGTGGCTCAGTGGGTTACGCCGCTGCCTTCGGCTCAGGTCATGGTCTCAGGGTCCTGGGATCGAGTCCCACATCGGGCTCTCTGCTCAGCAGGGAGCCTGCTTCCTCCTCTCTCTCTCTCTGCCTGCCTGTCTGCCTACTTGTGATCTCTCTCTGTCAAAGAAATAAATAAAATCTTTAAAAAAAAAAAAGAAAAAAAAAGATTTTATTTATTTATTTGACAGACACGTCACAAGTAGGCAGAGAGGCAGGCAGAGAGAGAGAGATGGGGGAGCAGGCTCCCTCCTGAGCAGAGAGCCAGATGCAGGGCTCAATCCCAGGACCCTGGGATCATGACCTGAGCCAAAGGCAGAGGCTTAACCCACTGAGCCACCCAGGCACTCCCCAGGCATTCTTAAAATTTTATTTATTTATCAGAGAGAGAGGGAGAGAGCGAGCACAGGCAGGCAGAGGGAGAAGCAGGCTCCCCGCTGAGCAAGGAGCCCGATGTGGGACTCGATCCCAGGATGCTGGGATCATGACCCAAGCCAAAGGCAGCTGCTTAACCAACTGAGCCACCCAGGCGTCCCTCCCCAGGCATTCTTAATCCATCACAATCCTCCTTCCCCTGAGCCCATATCCTTCACCCAGCCAGATCTCATGGCTCCAGTGGCCAATAAATGCTTGGGAGTTTCAGCCTCCTCCTGAGCAATCAGTGGCATCTAGGCAGCTTCTCCCCTCTCCCAAGTCCCTGGCACACTTTGCTCATCGATTGTGATACAAGCCACCTCTCCCCTTTCCCTAAACACAGCAGACATTACTAATTGATCGTGGCTTGTGCCATCCTTCCGCTTTTCCTTGCCAATAGTAGACATTGCTCATCAATCTCTCTCTCTCCCCCCTTGTTGGTGGCAGATGCTGCTAATTGACCATGATGTGTTCCACCTCTCTTTCCCATGGCAGACAGTGCTAACCGATCAAGGCTTATACCCCTTCTTCTGTCTCTAGTGCTTACTAGGGATGGTACTGATCCCGATGTTCCCTCCCACGGAGTCCCAGGCTCACCTGTGCCCTTCACCTGGAAGTCTGTGCGTCGCTGCAGTGTGGATGGCAGCTCGTTCAGCCGTAGGCTCAGCTGCCGTTTGAAAGGTGAGTTCTTCTGGCTGAGTGCCGGGAACCCGCGAAAGGAGCCCTGGCGAACCAGCTGTTCCAGCGGGGCGTGGCGTCGGGGGATGGCGGCCGCACTGGTGCCTGCAGCCACTGGGGTGCCCGCCTCACCCTTCTCACCGGGAGATGTGGTGGCTGGTGTCGGGGACACGTGCCCAGGCTGCGCAGGGCCAGGAGCTGCAGTTGGGGCAGCTGCTGCCTCTGCTGGAGACACGGGGAGACAGGCGGTCAGATACCACACCTAGGCATTTACTCCTCTCCCAGCAAGCCCCCTTGATCATCTTCCAGTGCTGCTGCCTTCACCCACTCTGTCCTGTCCCTAGAACAGGCTGGTCAGAGCCCTGAAATGTCTCTCACTGTCACCACACCAGTACTGCCTGCCCCAGGAGGCCCTCGGGGATTCCTCCTCCAACCTGATCTTTTGGGTCTCTCTAGTTTTCTGTCCCTAAGCTGGCTTTCTTCACTGCTTCTGCTGTTTTCCCTTCTGAGACCTTCTATTTCCCTTTCTGATCAATTTTTTAAGATTTATTTATTTATGAGAGAGCGAGCGAGCATAAGCGGGGGGCAAGGGGCATAGCGAGAAGCAGCTTCCCACAGTAAGTTCTTTGTAAATTCTAAGCAGTGTTTTCCAAAAATTTAAAAACTAGATTCCACAGTCAAAAAAAAAAAAAAATACTGTGACTTAAAACACAATACATTTATATTAAAAAAAAAAACCTGTCTTTGGGGTGCCTGAATGGTTCAGTCAGCTAAGTACCTGACTCTTGATTTTGGCTCAGGTCATGATCTCTGGGTTGTGAGATCAAGCCTAGTGGAGTCTGCTTGGGGTTCTTCTTTTTTTCTTTTAAGGTTTTATTTGAGAGAGGGGTGCCTGGGTGGCTCAGTAGATTAAACGTCTGCTTTCATCTCAGGTCATGATCTCAGGGTCCTGGGATCAAGCCCCTTATTGGGCTCCCTGCTCCACAGGGAGTCTGCTTCTCCCTCTCCCTCTGCTTCTCCCCCAACCCCCACTTGTGTTCTCTGTCTCTCAAATAAATAAAAATCTTTAAAAAAAAAAATTTATTTGGGAGAGAGCAAGCGAGCGCGCCCAGGCGAGCACGAGTCGGGTGAGAGGCAGAGGGAGAGGAATAAGCAGATTCCCTAATGAGCAGGGATCCGGATGTGGGGCTCAATCCCAAATGAGCCACCGAGGCGCGTCTCCTTGGGATTCTGCCTCTTCCTCAGTATATCCCCACTTACGCTTTCTCTCCAAATAAATAAATAAAAATAAAAGCCGCATTGTTTTAGAATTTACAAAGTACATGCCACTTACCTGTAATGTTAGAGACCACCAATATAAAACCTTTTGCATGGTGACCTGTACCCCCGACCCTCCACATGCACGCAAATACACAGCCTGGACTAAAAGTATTAAACTGTGGGGCGCCTGGGTGACTCAGTGGGTTAGGGCCTCTGCCTTCGGCTCGGGTCATGATCCCGGAGTCCTGGGATCAAGCCCCGCATCGGGATTTCTGCTCAGCGGGGAGCCTGCTTCCTTCTCTCTCTCTGCCTACTTGTGATCTCTGTCAAATAAATAAATAAAATCTTTAAAAAAAAGTATCATTAAACTGCACTTCCCCTTACTACATTCAGCTAATCTGATATTTTCTATTCTTTTCTATTTCAGTTCTTTTCAGTGCCGGCCACAGTCCACCACACTGACTTCACAATCCAGTAACTGGCCTTGAGCCACAGTTTAAAATGCTTCCGAACCTCCCTGGGTTAGCAGATAACCCAGTTTTGCTGGGATCTGTGGCCAGCCGAATATTGCCCAAACAAGTGAGCTCTGTAAACTGTAGCCAAACCTTGTGGCTGGTACCCTGCTCTGTAAATTGCAGAGTCCCTGGGCCTCTGTCGCTCTCTCCTGCCCCCCCGCCCAGAATGGATCCCCAGGCCCCGCCCACAGCGCCCACCTTTCTTTTTTTCAGGGGCCTCTCGCTCAGTCGGCCGTCCGCCACCCGACAGGCGGAAGGAGCCCTCGCGGGCGAAGCTGGTGCGGCTGGCATCGAAGGCGGCCGTGACCCCGCATTCCTTCTCCCGCCGCTGTTTCCGCTCCAGGCAGGCGGCGAAGGCACAGCCCACGGCATGGCTCAGCCTCTCGCCCTGTGGGAAGAGGGGTCAGGCCGGGCTTGGAGAGGTGGCATTGTGCCGGCTGGAGGCAGAAGCCCTGGTGCCACCAGCTCAGTGTCAGGTCATCCTGGACCAGTCCCCTGCACCCGTGCCTGCCCAGAGCCCCAGACTGCATCTGCACCCAGAGGGAAACAGGACAGCTCGGAGAGAAAAAAAAAAAGCCAGAAACAAGAGTGCAGTGCCGTATGGCTCTCTTGATAGGAAGTTCAAGAACCAGTAAAACTAATCTGTGGTGAAAAAAGCTGGAAGCCTGGCTGTTCCTCTGGGGGCGGGGGTGAGAACTCACTGGGAAAGGGCAGGAGGCGTTGGCTGGGGTAGAGGAATGTTCTAGGTCTTGATGGAGGCTTGGGTTGCATGAGTATGTACAGTTGTTAACACCCCTGGGTCTGTGCACAGCAAGCATTTGACTTCAAAAGAAAAAGAGCTGGTAATAAATGCGTTCAACTGCGGGGCAGGCAGGCTGAAGTGTCCGGGGGAAGTATTCTGATGTCTGCAACTTTGAAATGCATCAAAAATGGGACAAATGAGCAACAGAATAAGGGCAGACACATCTAATGGCGGGATCTGGGTGATGGTGTCCAGGTGACTGGTTATACAAGTCTTTCGGCTTCCATGCGTGCTTGGAAGCATTTTGTCATAAAATGCTGGGGGTGAACACAACAGCCCTGTTGAGTGCCTACTTGGGAGGCTGCAAGGCCACAGTGATGCTGGCTTCCTGCTTTCCAGCTGTGTTTCTCGAGAAATCCACATCACCTCTTAGTGCCCAAGCCTCCTGGTCTATAAAATGGGGATCCTAACAGCACTTACTGAACCGGATTGTAGCAAGATCTATCTATGAACTAATATGCAAGGCATACAGCAGAGGGAGGCAGCCCAAGAGCCAGGCACAGGGAAATACCACACAGGTATCTCAGTGTATCTGTCCATGCAGGACCCTCCCAATCATGCCAGGAGGTGGCTGTGCTAACGAACCAATTTTACAAAGAAACTGAGCCTTAGTCAACATGCCCATAACAATAAGCCAGTGGCAAAGTTAGCATAAGAATGAGATCGATCTGACTTCCGTTTCTTTTTTTTTTTTTTAAAGATTTTATTTATTTATTTGACACAGATCACAAGTAGGCAGAGAGGCAGGCAGAGAGAGAGAGGGGAGAAAGCAGGCTCCCTGCTGAGCAGAGAGCCCGATGCGGGACTCGATCCCAGGACCCTGAGATCATGACCCGAGCCAAACGCAGCGGCTTAACCCACTGAGCCACCCAGGCGCCCTGACTTCCGTTTCTTAATCAAGATTCTCAGCCACCTGTTAAACTTGGGGACAAAAATCGTCCACAAAATACCAGCACAGGAAAAGGGTTATACACCATGATCCAGTCAATTTATCCCAGGAATGCGAGGTTGGTTCAACTTACGAAAATCAATCAGTGTAACACACCACATTAACAGAAGGATGGAAAAAAGCCACACGATCATCCCCATGAACTCTGAAAAAGGATTTGACAAAATCCAGCCCCCTTTCATGATTTAAAAAAAAAAAAAAAAAAAATCAACAAACTTTGAATAGAAGGGAACTTCCTCAACCTGATAAAAAGTCACAGCTAACATAATACTCAACACTGAAAGTGAAAGCTTTTCCCAAAGAACAGAAACAAGACAAGGATGCCTATTTTCATCACTCTATTCAACACTGTGCTTGCTGGAAGTTCTAGAGTAATTGGACAAGAAGAAGAAAGGCATCGGGACGCCTGGGTGGCTCAGTTGCTTGGACGACTGCCTTCGGCTCAGGTCATGATCCTGGAGTCCTAGGATCGAGTCCCGCATCGGGCTCCCAGCTCCATGGGGAGTCTGCTTCTCTCTCTGACCTTCTCCTCATTCATGCTCTCTCTCACTGTCTCTCTCTCAAGTAAATAAATAAAATCTTTAAAAAAAAAAAAAAAAAGAAGAAGAAGAAAGGCATCCAAACTGGAAAGGGGAAAGTAACATTATCTCTGTTTACAACTGCCATAACCTTATATATAGAAAATCATAGAGAATCCACAGAAGAACTATTAGTGATAATAAATGAATTTGGCAAAGTTGCAGGATACAAGATCAACACACAAAAATCAGTTATACCTACCTACGCTAACAGTGAACAATTCAAAAATGAAGTTACAACAATCCCGCTTACAATAGCATTTAAAATAAAATGGGACACCTGGGTGGCTCAGTCGGTTAAGCATCCCACTCTTGATTTCGGCTCAGATCATGATCTCAGGGCCGTGACATGGAGCCCCGTGTTAGGCTCTGTGCTGGGTGTATAGCCTGCTTATGATTCTCTCTCTCTCTCTCTCCCACTCTCTCTGTCCCTCCTGTTCCCCTCCCATTCATGTTCATGATTATGCTCACTCACTCTCAAAAATTAAATAAAATAATGGTTATGAATAAACGTAACCAAGGAAGTCAAAGCCATGTATGCTGGAAACTACCACACACTGTAAAGAAGACCCAAATAAATGGAAATGCATCCCATGCTCATGGATTACGATATTGAATACTGTTAATGACTGCAATATTTCCAAAGTGGTCTATAGATTCAGTGCAATCCTCACAAAAATCCCAATAGATTCTTGTAGAAATAGAAAAGCTGACCCTAAAATTCACATGGAATTGCAAGGGACCCAGGAGAGCCGAAGTAATTTTGAAAAAGAACAACATAAAAGAACTCACACTTTCTGATTTAAATAGTACTCCAAAGCTACCACAATCAGAATAATGTGATACTGCTGTAAGGATAACATACAGATCAATGACACAGAATTGAGAGCCCGATATTGACCCACACCTCTATGGTCAATTGATTTTCAGTAAGGGTACCAAGACTTCAATGGGGGAAAGAACAGTCCTGTTAACAAATGGTGCTAGGACAATAGCCACATGGAAAAAATAAAGTTGGACCCCTTCTTCACACCATTTACAAAAATTAACTCAAAATGGATTAAAGTCCTAAATGTAAGAGCTAAAACTATAAAACTCTTAGAATAAAACATGGAGTAAATCTTCATGATCTTAGATTTGGCAAAGGATTCTTAGATGTGACACCAAATGCATGAAGGACAAAAGAAAAAAATAGATAAACTGAACTTCATCAAAATTAAAAACATTTGTATCTCAAAGGACACTACTAAAGAAAGTGAAAAGACAACTGAAGAGAATGGGGGGAAATTTTTGCAAATCATACAACTGATAAGTGTCTAGTATCCAGAATATATAAAAAGTTCTTACAACTCAACAATAAAAAGGCAACCCAACTTTAAAAAAATGGATACAGAATTTAAACAGACATTTCTCCAAAGATATACAAATGGCCAATAAACATATAAAAACAGTCTCAATCTCCTTAGTCAGTAGGGATATACAAATCAAAACTACAGTCAGGTACTACTTCACACCTACTAGGATGGCTATAATTAAAAAAAAAAAAAAAAAGGAAAGTATTAAGTGCTAGCCAGGATGTGAAGAAACTGGAACCCTTGTACTTAGCTAGTGGGAATATAAAATGGTGCAGCCTCTGTGGGAAGTGGCTTGGCAATTCCTCAAAACTTTAAATATAGATATAGATTTACTATATACCTATATACCTACCTACCTACGCTAACAGTGAACAATTCAAAAATGAAGTTACAACAATCCCACTTACAATAGCATTTAAAATAAAATGGGACACCTGGGTGTGATTTAGCAATCCAGCTCCTAGGTATGGACCCCAAAGTATTAGAAACAGGTATTCAAACAAATACTTGCACATCCATAATGCTGTCCATAACAGCATTATTCACAATATCCAAAAAGTAGAAACCACCCGAATGTCCATCAAAGGATGAAAAGATAAACATGTAATATATCCATACAGTGGAGTATTACTCAGCTATAAAACAGTAAGGACTCGCACTACAAGGATGAGCCTTGAAAACATGATGCTAAGTGAAAGAAGCCAGCCATAAAAGACCACATACCGTACGGTTCAATTTGTATGAACTGTCTAGGAGAGTTAACTCCACAGAGACAGAAAGTCACTAGCCGTCAGGGAGGAAGGTGTGTGGCACAGGGAATGACGGCTTAATGGGTCTGAGCTCCCTTTTAGGAGCGATGAGGATATGGGCAACCAGAGAGAGGTGATGAAGGAACAAGGTTAAGAGCCTACTAAATGCCACTGCAGTGTGGGCTTTCATATGATCAATTTCATGTGAACTGCACCTCAAAAAGTGAAGTTATGCTTGGGGAATCCTGGGAGTTCTACCACCTAATGCTTCAAACCCGTGGCTCAGAAGTAGAAGGGAAAGCAGAAGTCACGCTCTCTACACAGAAGAGATGGCCTTGTGCTTTTCTTGCTTTGATTCTCACCGCCAAGTACTTTTCAAGATTTTATTTGAGAGAGAGAGAGAGCACACAAGGAGGGGAGGGGCAAAGGGAGAGGGAGAAGCCGACTCCCCACTGAGTGAGGAGCCCCATGTGGCACTCGATCCCAGCACCTTGGGATCATGACCTGAGCTGAAGACAGAAGCTGAACTGACTGAGCCACCCAGGCACCATCCCCCACCCAAGTACTTTTCAAATGATAGTAACTGTTCCTAGTGACTGAACCTGTGTTATACAACTCTGTTCAGAACTTTCTGGGTTTGATCCTAACAAATGCTTCCCCAACACACCTGGGAGCAGCCACTGCTAACACCCCCATTTCATGGAAGAGGAGACTGAGTCCCCAAGAGGAAAGTCACCCGGGCCTCATGTCCCACAGCTGTTGTTACAACACTGAACCCACACTAACCATGTGGCCGTGTTTTCCCTAAATAGCCACAGCAAATTTCTGGCACCCGCCCACTCCTCCAGAACTTTGTCACTCCCCTGTCAGAGGTGGAGTCTGTGTTCTCTCCCCTTAGCCTGGGAAGACCTCTATGACCACCTGGACAGACACAATCCCACAGAAGCAAGGCTGTGTGTGTGGTTTCCAAGACCAAGACCAAGCAGGTGTGAGCTCGGTCTCTCTCGAACTCACACTGGAGCCCAGCGCCACCATGGAAGAAGTCCAGCTCTCCTGAACCCCCTGCTAGACAGCCCTTGTGAAGAGGTCCTGAGATCCGTAAAGAGTGGGGCTATCCGGCCAGGCTCTTGGGGTCACAGTTCCAAACACCATCACATTGTAACAGTACAGGAGACCCTGGAGCCAGCCCCACCCAGCTGAGCCTTGTCCAAATTCCTGACCTATGAAACCCCTGAGAAATAGTAAATGACGGTCATTTTAAGTCACTAAACATTGGGGCAATTTGTTCTATAGCAACAGATAGCTAATACAACTTAGCCTGCTCTGCTCAGGAAATCTGCAGTCGCTCGGGGCCCTGGGTTTCTGCTATCTCCGTACTAGCCCCTGGCAGGCGCTTACCCATCCTGACTAATCCATCCTGATACTCTCATGCTAGTTTTCCACCCCCGGTTTGACGTCTGAGATTGTGTGTATGACAGAGGAGGTTGGGGGTGCTGAGCAGTTTTGGGAGTCCAGAGTCCTTAGGGTGGGGATTTCTTTTTCTTTCTTTCTTCATTTTTTTTTTTTTTTAAGATTTTATTTATTTGTTTAAGAGAGAGACAGTGAGAGAGAGCATGAGAGGGGAGAAGGTCAGAGAGAGCAGACTCCCCGTGGAGCTGGGAGCCTGATGTGGGACTTGATCCCAGGACTCGAAGGCAGTTGCTTAACCAACTGAGCCACCCAGGCACCCGGGGTGGGGATTTCTGAAATATGAAGGAATCCCGTGAAAATCTCAGAGGGATGTGTGTTATTTTACTTGCCCAGTATCTGTTCCCCTTGCTTTTGATAACAGCACCCCAAGTTCCCTTTGGGGAGCTCCTCGTGCATGTTGGATAAGTCAGTCTGTATGCTCCACCCTCCCCTGACCAAGGGGAGGTCTTACCCAAGACAGGCCAATCCCATGCCTTCTTGTTAGAATTTTAACCCCTGGGGTGCCTGGGTGACTCAGTGCATTAAGCCTCTGCGTTGGGCTCAGGTCATGGTCTCAGAGTCCTCGGACTGAGCCCCAAATCGGGCTCTCTGCTCAGCAGGGAGCCTGCTTCCCCCACTGTCTCTCTGCCTACTTGTGATCTGTGTGTGTGTGTATGTGTGTGTGTGTGAAATAAATAAATAAATCTTAAAAAAAAAAAAAAAAAGAGGCTGGATTCATTTCTGCAGCAGTGCAGTGGAAGGAACTGTCCCCTCTGTGGTGCCCCCAGGCTGCTCAGCTCCCTGACTATCCTGATGCTTAGTGCTCTGATTGCCCTTTGATTTTTTTGTGAGATTTCCCCCCATTATAGCATTTTGGAGTTAAATCAGCCAGAGTGGTTTCTGCAGCCAGCCACCAAAAAACACTGGCTAATGCAGGGAGCTGAGACCATGCCTTCCTACCAGGTGGTCTGAGGTCAGGGTTCAGGGGATAGGGCAGAATAAAGAGGCTATTTTCCATTATCTTTTGTGGCAAGGGATATCCATGTGACTACATGCTGACCAATGGGATGTAATTGTTATGTAGCTCCCCAAAAGGAGAGGGTTTGTCCCTTTGCATGCCTCCCTCCTTTAGGTAGCTGGAATAAAGATGCAAGGGCTGGAGCATGTGCACCCATTTTGGATCATGGAGTGGAGGCCACACTCCAGTGCCACGACAAGATCATGGAGCTGCAGCCCTTGATGGGAAGAGAAGAGCCCCCCAATCCTGCACTGCCTACCTCTGGATATCTTTCACACAAGCCAGGAACAAATTTCTATCTCCTTGAACTGAATGGCAGCTGGGGATTTACCGTCACAGCTTCAGAATCCTAACTATGAGAATGTTTCTGAGAAGACAGACCATTTGTGGCTTCTGTCAGATTCTCAGAGGGGACCCTCATGTCTCAAATATATGAAGAACCGCAGACACATTGAATCAAGGTTGAAAAGAGTGTGTACCCTGGGAGTATCACAGGGGAGGGCCTGAGGGACCAGGTGGGGTTTTTATGTAAGCAAGAGTTTACGGAGCTGTGTCCTGGACGCCTGTGCATGTTACTTACATGCGTGCGACCCTCATAAAAAAGAAAAATAAGAGACACATGCACAACTATGGACAATGAGGATGATAATTAATGTGTCCCTGAGCACTTCTGATGTGCCAGGCACTGTTCCAGACACTTTGTATTAACCCCTCCAGCCTCCCTGTACTCCTCTAAGTTAGGAGCTGCGAAGGACACGGGCAACAGAGAAGAGAGGTGAGGGTCTGACCTGAGGCCGCCGAAGAGCAACCAGCCAGCTTCCTCCCAGCTCCGGTGATACTCACAGAGTCCTTGAGCGCCAGGAAACAGTGGCAGATCCAGCGGCGGGTGGTCCCATCCCGGCAGATGTAGGAGAAAGCCTTGTCCAGGTTGCGGTCAGGGGCACAAAAGGAGACCTTTTCTATGGTCTGGTCTACCAGCAGGTCCTGGAAGGGGACCAGGGAAACCAGGAGAGGAACTTGAACAGTCTTTCCTGTATTCATTCGGTGCTCCTTTATTGTCTGTTCTCTGTCTTGTCCTGAATGGGTGGGGACCCCGCACTGATTGAAACAGAGGTGGGCCCTGCTCCCATGGGGCTCCCCAGTTAGCAAGGCACTCAAGGCCCATAACCAGAGAAAGACATAGGCGAGGGGTCAGGGCCAGGATTGAGGGAGACACATGGACCCATGGGAGCCACAAGCAGGTACCCAATTCCACTTGATCAGGAGACATCAAAACCTTCCTGGAAGAGGTATTAACTAGGCAAAAAGGCAGGGAACAGTCTTTTGGGGCAAGGGAACTGCCTCTGCAAAGATGTCAATCCTGCTTAGTCGTTAACCTAACCCTTGTCATGTGCTGCTGCCTCCTTGGGCAGTTTCCGGGCAGGGAAGTCAACAGTGAGCAAACAGATGATCTGATCCCAGCCGCGTGAGGCTCCCCTCTGGCTGGGAACAATGACAATAAACCCAGAACAGCTAACATCCACTGATCTGCGCAAGTATGCTGCCCCAGGCACCGTTTTACACGGCATGCACCTATCCTCTCATTTAAGGGCAGGGTCCGTGTTTATCCACATTTCACAGATGAGGCAACTGAGGCTTGGAGGGGTTAAATCTCATACTCGGGGTCACCCAGCAGATGCATGGGGGAGCTGGGATCCGAGCTAAGGCTCTGCTCTACAGCCTGTGCTCACACCCACCATCTGTGCCAGCTTGTGATAACTGCAGGACTCAGCCCTGAATTAGGACTATGAGGTGTGCCAAGATGTTGCGGGAGCACATGGTCTAGGAAGGCCCGGGAGGGAGGTACATCCTGGAGGTGGGTGGGAAGGCGTCCTAAGTCCTGATTCAAGCCGGTGGGGGAGGTGAGGGGCCCACCGGTGCCCCCTCCTACCCCCACAGGCCTCCTACCTTGGTCTTGTCATCCACCACTCGGAGTCCGTCGGCTGACACCCAAAGGACAGACTTCACGGACTTCCGGCCCATCTGGGGTGGGGGAGGAGGACAAAGGGCCTGGTCAGGGCTGCCTCCTGGGGTCTGAGCCGGGGTGGGGGGGTGATGCCTTCCCGGCTCCAGCCTCACTCACCGCCTTCAGCTTCTTCACAGCATCTTCACACACGTGCATCCCCCGGGACTCCTCCACCTCCACGTGGCCCAGGTACTTGAGGGAGAGGAAACCGGAGGACAGAAAATCAGCACAGTAATCAGTACCCTTCCCAGTGTGCCCTGAGCAGCTGCGACCTGTCCTGCAAGGTACCTAGCCCATCATACATATTAATCCACTCTGCACCTCGGCCCCATGAGGTGGCTACTCTGCTCCCATCCCAGGCATACAGACAAGGATGCTGAAGCAGGCAGGTAGTACTGAGTCCCATCTTGCCCCATTCCTGGGCCTTAACACGTTATCCTCTTCCCTTTGGGCCCCAGTGTCTGCAAGCCCCAGAGCCCCTGTGAGCCCCAGGACTGGCCCACTGATGAACTGATGAGAACCGGGGTACACTCGCTCCAGCTCCCTTACCCCATGGCTAGGATGGCTCTATTTCCCAGCATTTTCCCCAGTGGCATGAAGCCAGGGCTGAATAGTGGAAGGGAGGCATTGGCCTCGCGTGCGCATCCTCTTAGAGGGCTTTCTCGCAGGGTTCGGGCCAGAAGTACTCAGGACCCCGGGCCAGGGCCAGGTGGCTGCCCTACGGGCCCACAGCTGCAGGTTAGCCAAACACCCTTTACTGGCCGCCTACGCTTCCTCGGCCCCACAGTGTTTCCCACACCACCAGATGGACCACGCACACTCCATGTCTGCTTATGGGAGAAGGGAAAAGAAAATGGAGGGTTTGTGACCATCGGCTGTGGTCACCCCACCAGGAAGGGACTGAGTGGGATTTGAACCCTAATCCTGCGTTCTCCCTCACAGAGGTGCAGTATGTGTTCTGAAAAGTCGTCCAGTGCCTTTTGGAAATTGTGAGCTCCCACAGAATAGGGTGACATTAGGAAGAAGGTAACCCCCCCCACTCCCCAGGTAATAACTTCATGGTACAAGAGAATGTGTGTTGGGTTTTGATCCTGCCTTTGAAGGGCCCAGGCCGTGGGGTCCTGCTCTAGCAGGACAAACCTTCAGCCATCCCTCTGTACAGGAAGAGCCCTTAGCCCTCTCACCCAGCACCAAGGACCGGAAGCTCACAGCACCCCGCCCATGGCCCCACCCACTCACCCGGACCGGGAAGCTGCATGTGCCCTTGCGCACAGCGTCCTCGTCTGCTTGCCACTGGTGGGGGCGCGATGCCTCGGGCACGTAGGCTGGTTTCCGCCGTCTCAGGCTCTGCCGTAACTTATTCATGGTGCCCGCCCCTTCTGGTGACACAGGACAGGGCCACGGGTCAAGGGCGGTGGCTGGAGGCATGGGTTCCAGCAGGATGGATAGAGTGCTCAGGGAACATGGGGTCAGATAACATGGGATCTGGGTTACAGTGGAGGGGGGGGTCACTGGGTCAGAGGGCATGGCATTTAGGGGACATGAATCAACAGCAGTCAGGGGACACCGGGAAGGCAGGGTAATGCCAGAGTAAGCAGTGGGGTTTCAGAAGAAAAACTTATGGCCAAGGTACATGAAGGTCGGGGATGGAGAGGGTCATGAATCACAGCTTTTAGCAGTCTGGAGATTAGGGAGGTGACAGTCAAGAGGTATGAGGATCCAAACTAACAGGGAGTCAAGACACTAGAGGGCACAGGGCTTAGAAGGCATAAGGGCCACAGGTCATGTGGCCAGGAGTTTTGGGGGTAGGAAGCCAGGGGAGGAGATGGTCAGAGAGCACAAGAGTTCTGAGTTGCCGGGGTTCGATGTGGGGGGGGACTCAGAACATCCAGGGATTGAGGTCCAGAACCCAAGCCAGAGGGTGTGGGGGCTGGGGGCTCATCTCAGATCCGCCCCTCTGTCAACTGTGTCTAGTCAAAGACAGGAGACCCTGGGGCAGTGTGCACCTGCGACCATCAGATGAAGGAGGGGGTGTGGAGGTGGGACAATCTTCACTGACTGAGACAGTCTTCACAGACTGAGAAGCCATTCTGACAGTCCCAGGAGCATGAGAGCCAACTAGGACAGAGCACCAGAAGCAGATGGGGACTGTGTATGTGTGTGCGTGCATGCAAGTGTGCAATTGGTGTACTACCAGTGTCTAGATCTGAACATGCAACCATTGTGAGTGTGTGTATTTCTGAAGACGGTGTGTACCAAAGGCCACAGGTCTGAGAATGGTTGTCTGTGAAAGTGTATGTCTGGGAGTGCAGTCTGTGAGGGGGTCAGTGTCCAAGAGTGCGGTTGTTGTCAAGTGAAAGTCCCAGAAGGTTGTTGCTGAAGGCTATCTAAGCGTGAGATGGTTGTGGAATGTGTCTCGGGAATGCTGCCTGTGGGGATGTGTCTGAGCATGAAGCTCTTGGCTCCGAAAGGGTGTGTCCCTGACTGTTGTCTTGGAAGCTGTGTGTCCATGTGAGAGTGTGGCTACTGCCTTCGATGGCTGTCGCCTCTGACGGTGTGTGCCTGTGACTTATCAGATAGTCTTTGTCTCTGGCCGAGAGTGCTGTCGGTGGTGAGGCTGTGTGTCTGTGGCTTTTGTCTGGGAGGATATGTGTGTGTGTCAGAGTGTGTGGCTGTTGCAGAGACTGTGGGCTCATGAGTGTTGTGCTGAGGCTATGTCTATGCAACCAAGTATCTGGGTAGATGTGGGATAGCACAAGGTTGTTGTCTGTGAGAGTGTATTAGTGTTATTTGTGAGGGTGGGCCTGATGGTCACTGAGTGTGCAGGGAAGACACTTGAGGGTGCCCACTCCTGAGTGTGATGAAGCCCGTGTGAGTGCAGGGACAGTTCCTCCCGTCGTGAGAGGCAGACCCAAGCACACACTCAGCCCTTGCCCTGGCCCCAGCTGGTCACTCACCTGGCTCCGTCCTGGAGGTTTCGGGGGGCCCCGGGGCCCCACAAGGGGCTGGGGGCAGATGCTGCTCAGGCCTCCTGGGTCCGCCCTGCCCAAGGAAGGGAGGAGAAGGTGAGAAACTGGCTTGGGGTGGGGCTCAGTCCCCTACCTCACCCCCTCTTTGGACAACAGCCAAACCCCCCTCCATTTCAGGCTCCCTGATGAGAGCCCCAGTTGTCATAGCAACTGTTACTAAGGAGACCAGCCACCTGGTAGCAAGAGCCCAGGAATGAGTCGGTGCATTTCCGGGGGCATGTGCTGGGGATGTCCTGGCCTCAGGAGGCCCTCAGTACCCAAGGGGATGGTGTGAGGAGGGAGTGGCCTTGACCTCTAGACACCTGTCCAGGCTGCACATAAACATACAGTCACATGCATGCACACACACAACTCAGGTCTCCGGCTATCCCCAGCACCTGGGCACAGCTCCACACGTGTGTCTGTGCAGACACCACAGCAGGGGCACACACGGGGTTCCACAGACACACAAAAGTGGCGGCAGCCGCTATAACCAGCTGGTATCCTATCCATGTTCACAGACACAGACATCTGTCCACGTGAGTTGCAAGTCCCAGCCTGCCCAGGCACGGCCATAAACACCCGGGCACACCAGCTACTGGATGTTTGGTCCTTCCTTATTTTCTCGGCCATGTACGGACAGCTGGGCCCAGGCACCCCCACCAGAGCAGCGCTCACTCCCAGTGAGATCTCCTCAGGCCCCCGCCTGACACACTTGCGTCGCTGCCTCTGGAGTCACACCAGTCAGAGGTCGCCCACTAGCACAGACAGGGTCCCCATCACACACACCTGTCACATGCGGCTCCACTGCTGTGCAAGGACATGTGGTCATGGGGGCATGCAGACACATGGCCACACATTCGGTCCCACGCTACCACCCCCAGCCACGGCCACAGGTGCCTCCTCATGTCCAGGCACACAGCAGCCCACGGATTCCTGGCCCCAACTGCAGCAGCCACACCAACATGTTGTTTGGGTCACGTGCTATCACAGTCACACACACACCCAGTCACAGGGACACACATGTGGTCACCATATGAGCCACCCTTACTTACATGGAGAGCCCTCCCTGACCAATCACACACAGAGACACGGATGGCCACGGTCTGTGCCTGGTTGAGGACTAGGCATACACACTGAAGACATGCACAGACCCACCCAGAGACGACTGTCCCTCAGGATGGCTAGGCTCAAGTACGGCCAGATGGATGCTGGCTCAGAGTCCCAGCCACATGCATTTCAGAAATGGCTGTGTGTGCCAAGTGACACAGCATCGGTGTCCCAGTACCCAGCCACATGCCCTGGCCATGCTACAGTCCCGCAGTGCCCCCACCACCCGGCTGCACCATGTGACCCCCTCACCAACACATGGCCTCTCTTCATGCAAACACATGAAGAAGCCTGTGGCCACATACAATCACAGTGCCTGGGAGAGTCACTGGGACAGACACACAGCATCTCACGCAGGGAGACATCGGCACACAATTTCTGTGTCACACGTCCTAAGCACACAGTGATGATGAGACAGAACTCAGAAATGCGGTGATCCGGACATGGCGCTTATAGCTGCATCCACCCAAAAGACACGGTTCCTGACAGAGCCATGTACGCAGTCAGGAGAGTCACCCAGTCACCAAACCACCCAGATGGAAATACAGTCCAGCACGCACACATAGACAGGAACATTCACACCAGCCACACGGCTATAGACATGTACACTCCCATAGGCCACGACATATAATCACCCAGGGTCGCAGATGTGCAGGCCCGACACAAATCTAGAAGCCACCATCACCTCTATCCACCCCCCCCACAATTCCCTGGGGCCACCACACACAGCCATAAGCAGAGCTTGAGTCACACATGATAAAATAGCCCTCTATTAATAATCAGTCAGGGGTTCAGACCCCTACTCCAATCTGTCACCCAGATCACACGCAAACACAACTATAAATGCGCACACTTCGTATCAACGGAGCTAGATGGAGACCTTTCTACAATCCAAGTCAACATACATAGATGTGGCCATGGACACACAATCGCTGTCCTACACGTCACAGGGCCATCACACAACCAGGCATGGGGTATCTTCGTATACGATGGCAGTTACACACCCAGAGTTGCAGGGACAGTTGTGTGTCAGAGACATATGTGTGACCCACATATACGATCAGTTGTAGACGCAACCACAAACATTCGCAAGTCACTGGGAGAGCAGCACATGGCCACAGAGTCATAGACACAACTCCACGTACCACCATCCCAACTCCACCCACAGCTAGTCGGCCACACATTTGCCTAACCCCAGACCCAACACACACACTGTCACAACCCAGTGATATTTACCAAAGCACACGCCTAGGGTCACAAAAGATGTAATCACAGACTCAACCACACAGTTACAACCATGCACACGCACACTCGAACAGACTAAAAAGTACAGGGTTCAGCATAAGGAGCAGCTGTCTCACACACACACACACACACACACACACACACACACAGAGTCACACCAATGCCGGGGTCACAGACACCATCACACACATTACCAGACACTACCATAAGCACAAAACACAGACACACGCACAGGATTCCTTGGCCCCCAGCTCTAGCGCACACGGACACACACCCACAGCCATAGTCACAGTCACAGTCACACAAACACCGGGTCACACTCTTAGCCACCTCCCTATCCCTTGCTTTCCCCCTTCCCCCCAGGTACCACACACAAAGCCGCTGTCACCCGCAGTCGCTGCAGACAGATAGGGCTGCGCTTGGTCCCTGGGGAGCCGCCCCCCACCCCCAGCCTGAATCTTGGAGCCTGGGGGGCCATACCCAGGAGAGGGAGGCGGCGCATTGTCTGCGGATGGGGCTGCTCCCAGACAGCTGGGCAGCCCCAGGGATCCATGACCAAGCCTTTGGGGGTTGCCTGAAATTTCCCTATTTTATTCAGGCTGGGTGGGGGGTGGAGTCCCCGGAACAGGGAGCTTGTTTTGAGAAGGGGCTGTTCCTGGTACGCCGCCCAGGGATTGGTGGGGGGATGCTGTGCTCAGGACGTCTCTGAGGCCTGGGTACAGACTGTGCCTGGAATCCGAACCCCAGGCCTTGGCTTGGTGGGGGAGCTGTGCCCAAGGACCCCCATCCTCAAGACCTTGTCTAGAGGGTTGTTGTGGTCAGAGACCACCTCAGGCAGGGAGGAGTGGGAATTGCGTCTGCTCTGGAATGGCCTCCTGGAGGCCTTGGCCTGATGTGGGGGTTGTGTCCTGGACCCCATCCCTAAAGCCTTGCCCAGGGAGTTGTACCTAGAATCTATCCCCCTGCCCTTGATTTTTTTTTTTTCTTTTGAGGGGCAGGTCTATGTCCAAGATCTCTATCTCCAGGGCCTTGGCAAGAGAGGGCCTGTGCCCCGGACCCCTGTCTCTCAAGCTTTGGCTTAGAGGGGGCCTGTTCCGGACCCCCACCCAGGCCCACCCTCCCCACCCTCGGCACCCTTTCTCCATCCGGGCGCCGCGGCCGCCTCCCACCCTTCGCCACATCAGCAGCGGCGCCGCCCCCCACCCGAGTCCCCCTCTCCCGCCCTTCTCACGCTGGCCGCCGCGCTGCGGGACATCCAGGGCCGGGGCACCCCCGCCTCCCGCGGCCCCAGCTGGGCCCGGATCCCCGAGCGCTGCTGCTGCTGCTGTGGCGGCGGCGGCAGCTCGGTCTGACGCGGGCCGGGGCCGGGGGTCGGGGGATGGTGCGGGATGCACGCGCTCGAGCCTGCTCCGCTCCCGGGAGGATTCCGTTCCAGGGGCGGGGGAGCGCCCCTCCTGCCTCGGCTCGCCGCCCCAGCCCCGCCCATTGGCCCACCGCCTTCGGGATATGCAAGAAAACCCCGCCCCGGCCCGGCGCCTGGCCGGCCTAAGCCCCACCTCCTGGCCTGCAGGCCACGCCTATACGCAGATATGACCCCGCCTTCTCTGGTGCGGCCACCGCCCCGCCACGCCCATTGGCCAGTCCCGGGCTGAGCCAGCACGTGAGCCTCGTAGAGACCTTACCCTAGGCCTATCCAGGCGTGGGCTCTCTTCCCCTCCATGAACCTTGGCCTCAGGTCGCCTTCTGTTCCACGTCCGTGAAAGAGTTGCTTCGGGAAGCTCTTTGCCGCCCCACATACCCAAATCTTCCAGCTAACCCCACGGTTCTCCCAGCCCAGAGGGGGCGGGCAGAAGCGGTGACGAGGCACTTTTTGCGATGAAGGGGAGGGGGAACGAAGAGACCCAGGCGTCCTAGTGCGCGAGCGGTTCGGCTTAGGGGGTGGGGGTGCCGGGCTGGGACCAGGGTGCTGTTCTGGCCATCACTGCACCCCCGCTCCCACTCAGTCCTGTGGGTTTGGCAAAGCAGCTGGCAGGGGCATTACGGTCCATTAGCAAAGGCGATGTTGCCGGGAGCCGAAGCGAGGGAGCACGGTGCCCGGGAGGTGTGTGGGGCGGGGGCAGGCCTTCTCAGCTGCCGCGGCCTTTTGAGCAGGTGGTCAGCACGTGTGGGAGGGGCTGGAGGAGGGGCGGGTGGGAGGGAAAGGGTAGAAGGAGGATCCCGGCAACAGATGGCCCAGGCTGGGCTGGGGCTTTCAGACCAGAGGATGGGAGGGGGCTGGCCATCTGCACCTGGAGGCAGGCTGAAAGCTCCTCCACCCCCACCCCTCCCAGCGCAGAGAAAAGAGCCGGGAAGGGGAGCCGCTTTTATTCCGTCTGAAGTTTCAAACACCCTCCCCTACCCCCTCCCCAACACATAGAAAAGAGGGAGCGGAGAAGAAGGGGGAGAACGCAGCTGGTGGAGGGGTGAGGGCAGCAAAGGTGAGGGCTGCCTTCACTAACTCCCTTCCCCTTTCATTGGCCAGATAGATGGGAGACCTGAGGCAGAGAGAGGTGAGGGGCTCCCCATCTACAGGAGTCTGGATCTGCATGCCTACGCGCAGGGGGCCTAAGGCTCTTAAATGTGGACAAAAATAAGTTAATTCCTGGCGCAGAGTTCCTGGATGCCCGCTTTGGAGTGGGGAGAGCAGGAGATGGGGGTGTGAAGCTGGGAGTTCCCTAGCCCAAGGGTTCCCCAGCTCTTAGGAAAGGAGTGAGGCAAGACAGGGAAGCCGGAGGGGGTGGTCTCCCAACCTGCAGGAGAATGGAAAGGAGACATCACAGCACCACCTCCCCTCCATGGCCTGCTTTGGGGCCAGAATCCCTGGATGAAGGCTGTCTAAGGGGTCTGACCAGGCATCCCCTTTGGTCAGGAGGCCGCAGGCAGCGGCTACGCCTGGCGACTGGCCCAGTAGCGGTGGTAGGTGTCCTGGAAGAGATCCCGGCAGGCGATGTGGGCGCGGAGGCGGGCGCAGGCCAGGAAAGCCCCTGCCAGCTTGCGGTGCAGGGCGTAGGTCTCCTCGGGCGGTGGGCGCAGCCGGTGTCGCAGCAGCACGGGGATGAGGCCCTGCACTCGGCGGGCAGTGTCACCAGCCCCAAAGTCATAGGGGCCAGGGGTGGCGAAGGGTTCCCCCAGGATCATCACTGCCTCCACGTGGGCCTCCGAGAATGCCTGTGCATGGGGGAGAGCAAGAGGCACGCAGGGTGGAGGGACGGGCCTCCACTCAACCCAGAAGGGACAAACCCCCTGGTCTCCCTTGTCCTTTCAACTGTAAACACAAGCCCCCCACTCCCTGATGAGTCGTAAGCAGACTCCCCTCCTTCTAGAGCCCCTAGGCCTCCCCAGAATGGCCCTTTACTTCCTCTCAGAGTCTCAGTAGACAAGCAGCCCTCTCTCTCTCTATAACAAACAGCTCCACTTCCCCACCCCCAATAGCTACCAGCAGCCCCCCACTCCCTCCCTCTAGAATAAAATGGGACCCATTTCCTTCCGGTTTCTGAGTAGCAAAGCAGCCTTCATTCCCCCGACTCCTCCCTGGAGCCCCCCAGTAGAGATAAGCAGTCCCCAACCCCTCTCTAGTGTTTCCAACCTTGGTTTCAAAGCCTGTGAGGAATCTGAGATCCCGGGATTTCTGCAGGACCCGGTCTCTGTCTCCATTGGCTGCTGCCATCACCACCTGGGGAAATGGGTGTTTGGTAGAGGTCAAAGGCCAAGGGAGTGGGGTTCAAGGAGGGCTCTGGAAAACTGGCCTGTTACTCCCTACATTCTGGTCTACTTAAGCCCTCTCCCCTAGAAGCTGCTCCCTCCTCACCTTGCCCCTGTCTGTATCTCCTCCCTTGGGCCTGTTCCAGAGCCTGGCAGGGATGGAAACAGGGTAAGGGGCTGGTCAGGGGATTTTCCCACTTGGCCTAGAATGTAGAGCCTGCCTGGAAACTACAACAGTGAAACAGCTGGAGGAAAATAAATGTCAACTGTTATTCGTGGGTCCAAACACTCAACTGGACAACTATGTGACCATGACCCAGAACTCCATCTGAGGTGGCCACTGGGCCATCTCTGTAACGGCCTGATTGATGTCTGTCTCCTGCACTGGGCTTTGCACCCCCGAGATGCCAGACTTGTAGCACGAGGCCTGGCATTCAGGTGGCCCTCGGTGAACCTGTTTGGCAAAGAAGCACGTGGAGCACCAGCCATGGGGGTGCGTGGGGAAAGCAGGAGTTGAGCTGAGGGCGCGGACAGACAGAAGTGAGAGCCAGCCTGTCAGGGGTCCATCCCAACTCTGCCACTTGCTGGCTGAGAGATTTGGGGCAAGGCGCTCAGCCTTGGCCCTCGGCATCCTCATCTGTGGAGCTGGGACGATAGGAGGATTGTCCTCATGGAGGGGCTGTCGGGAGGCAGGAAGAGGTGTGTGTGGCGTGTGGTGGGCTGTGCCTGCATGTAGGGTCTGCCACGACCATGAGGAGCCATGACCGTGAGGAGCCACCGCTATCAGCAGATGGATGGTAAGGTCCCTACTTCACGGAACAGCAAGGCCAGGAGGGAAAACATTAACCACTTTCTCGGGAGGATGGGGAATACAGGATTCAATCTGACAGTTCCAGTCTGTCTCAGCTCCCCCTGCCCGAGCCTGTCTGGCCATCTGTCAGGCCTGTGGTCTTCGGGGACTGATGTGACAGGGCTTTTTTAGACTGGAAAAGGCTGGGGAGACCAGAGGAGAGCCAAATAGGCCTGGGGGCTGGGTTAGGGGAACACACAAGATGTCCCACCCACCCAGAGAGAAAGGCCTTGGCTTTGTGCATCAAGGGATTGGAAGAGAGGGCCCAAGGTGCCTCTGTATGTGTGTGTGCACATGTATGCGCACATGTGTGTATGCACAGGTTGGGGGTAGGGACTCCCAGCTTCTCTTTCCTGTCCCTATGTCAGGGGTGGCCCCACCATCCCTGAGTCCCCAAGCCAGAGCCCTGGGCCTTGTCCTCTACTCCCTTCCCTGGGCTCCCAGTCCCCCAGTCTCAGGAAGTTTTCTAATTCTGTCCCTCCCCTGCTCAAATCCCTTCTGGGAGTTCCCCCAGCACCTGGATAAAGTACAAGGTGCCCAGCATGGCTTTTCAGACTCAAGAGTGATTTGGCTCCAGCCTCATCGCTGGCTCCTGCTCCACCCTGCACCTGCTGGCCCAGTCAGAAATGAACTTCCTTTTGGTCCTCGAGGACTGACTATTCAAAGTGTGGTTCCTATACCAGTCACTCTGGCATCAGCTGGGAGTGTGTTAGAAATGCAGCATCTTAGGCCGGACTCCAGAGCACGATCTGCACTGAACAGGCATGGGGGGCCGGTGGGTGTCTCACAGACACTGAAGTTTGAGAAGCGCTGCTCTAATGGGAATATCCCTTCTCTCCTCTTGGCCCTTGTATGTTTATCAGTTTGGGATACCCTCCTTGCCTCTTCCTGATTGGTCTCCTTGTCCCTCAGGTCACAGTCCTGATGCCTCTTCCTCCAGGAAGCTCTCCCTGACCCCCTAGACTGGCCCAGGCTCCCGCTCTGGGCTCCTACCATCTCCTATGCTCCCCAATTCCAGCCCTGGCCGCTCTGGGTTCTTACTGTCTCTCCCTGTCCTGGGCTGTGAGCTCCGTGAAGGCAGAGACGGGGCTGGGTTAGTCACCGGGTTGGTATTGCCCAGAACAGGGCTTGGCACAAGGGGTTGTTAGAGAATGCTGAAACTGATGAGTAAAGGAGTAGCAGGCCCCCGTCAACTAGTCCATCTCAACAAATTAATGAGATGCCTTAGCTAGGTGGGTGGGAAGAACAGGCAGCAGATGTTCCTGAGGAGAAAGCTGCCCCTAAGGGAGCAGCCGGCCAGAGAGATATGTGAGTGTGAGGCTGAAGGCCCGGGACAGCCTGGGGTGTGGGGAGGTGGCAGGATGGCCACTGTGGGCCATCAGGGGCTAGTCAGGGTTCGGTCGGGAACACGGGCTCTGGGCCCAGGCTCCCAGAGTCTGAATCCCAGGTCTGCTGTCACCTAGGCCAAGTGATTTCACCTCTCTGAGCTCTAGTAACTTCATCTGTAAAGTGGGACTAAAAATGGTCTTAACCCGAGGCACCTGGGCAGCTCAGTCAGTTTAAGCCTCTGCCTTCAGCTCAGGTCATAATCTCAGGGTCCTGGGATTGAGCCCTGCGTCAGGCTCTCTGCTCAGTGGGGAGTCTGCATCTCCCTCTGCCCCTACCCCAACTTGTGCACCTGTCTGCGTGTGCTCTCTCTCTCAAATAATTTCTTTTAAATAAATACATTTTTTAAAGATTTTATTTATTTGGCAGAGATCACAAGTAGGCAGAGAGGCAGGCAGAGAGAGGGAAGCAGGATTCCCTCTGAGCAGAAAGCCTGATGCAGGCCTCAATCCCAGGACCCTGAGATCATGACCTAAGCCGAAGGCAGAGGCTTTAACCCACTGAGCCACCCAGGTGCCCCAAAATAAATACATTTACAAAAAAAAAAGCCTAAAAATGACCCTGACCCCATACAGTACTCTGTGGTTTAAATCAGTTACCACATGGACAGCACCTCAAACAGTACCTGACATTATTTTAAGGGCTTTTTATTTATTCATTATTACTATTAATATTATATATTATTTCTTAATTCCAGATACTGTACTTCTCCTTCTCACCCTCGCCTCAGTATCGGGCTTGAGGCCCTTCAAAGACCTCAGGGTTGGGGGGACTCACCTCGATGTAATGGTCTGTGAATTCCGTCCCAAATTCCCGGCTTGCACCGAAGTCCAACAGGGTCACCTGGGACAAGGGATGGTGAGAGGGAAGCTGGGAGTCCACCACCACTCCCCACCGGCTGAGGTTAGGGGGGACCCAGGTCCATTCTCACACTGTGCCCCTCATCAGAATCCCTGCCCTGCTGACCCCCTGGATTCCTGGCCTCCCATCTCCACACTTCTTATCCACCCCCATATGAAACTGAAGGGACCTGGCTTTGTTGATTCTATCTTTATAATAATATGTGTTAGGCATAGAAAAAAAAAATCTAAAGAATAATAAAATATGGGGCACCTGGGTGGCTCAGTAGGTTAAGCCTGCGATCAAGCCCCACATCCAGCTCTCTGCTCATCAGGGAGCCTGCTTCCTTACCCCCTCTGCCTGCCTCTCTGCCTATTTGTAATCTCTCTGTCAAATAAATAAATAAAATCTTTAAAAAGAAAGAATAATAAAATATGTGGGGAAAAAATGTACATCCAAAATCCCAGCAGCCCACTTAAAATGTTCAATATTATCAAACCAGGTGGAGCCTCCCATGGACCCTGGCCTGATCCGACCTCCTCCGTCCTCTCTTCCAGGGTCACCACTTTCCCAGGATTATCATTACCAAACTATTATTTTCTGAAATTCCCATGTGTGCATTTCTACATTCTCTACATATGTGTGCACCTGTGAACAATAAGGAGGCATGCTACTATGTGTGTTTTAAAACTTCATATAAACAGTATTTATGATAGTTATCCTGCGGCTTATTCTTTGTGTCCAACATGGTTTTGCAACTTATCCCCGTTGCTATGTGCAGCCCTGGCCCATTCATTTTTTCTTCGCTGTGTAAGGACTTCATCATGTAAACATATCAAAGTATATTTATCTGGCCAGTGGACACTGTGGTTGTTTCTGGGTTCTGCTATTAGAAACAGTGCCCGATGGGTACATGTATGAGAGTTTTGCTAGGGCAGTGGAGTTCACACTATTGATCAGAACCCACAGCAAGAAATACACCTTATAGGGGTGCCTGGGTGGCTCAGCCATAAAGCTTCTACCTTTGGCTCAAGTCATGATTCCAGGGTCCTGGGATCGAGTCCCACATCAGGCTCCCTGCTCAGCCAGAAGCCTGCTTGTCCCTCTCGCATACCCACTGTTTGTGTTTCCTCTCTCTGTCTCTGTCAATTAAAGAAATAAAATCTTAAAAAAAAAAAAAAGAAAGAAAAAAAGAAAGAAAGAAAGAAAGACAGACACATTGTTTTTGGGCACCAGTACCCAGGCACACCCAAATATAAGGTCAAACAAAAGCATCCTGAAATAATATGGATCCCTCCCATCTGTGACATACTGTTATCTTCTATTCTATGGCTTTAAAACAAAAGATCCTGTTGAGACACAATAAATTGATGTCAGGACTCATATCACCGCCCCTCTCATTCCAAGTTACAAAAATATTTCCTTGTGGTGTGAGCCTCACAGCGACACAGGCTATCTGTGCACTTGGCAAGGAGGGGGTGGCAAGGGACTGAGGCTGGGACTCAGTGGGGCCACATCACACTCAGCAAAGGGCTCAGACTTGATCCTGAGGTGGACATGGAGCTATGAAAGGGACAGTTCAGCCAGGTTTCTGTTTTCAAAAGATCCCTCTGGGGATGGGATGCATACAGACCATGTTAGAGAGCCGTTTGGCAGTCATGCTCACTGAGTCTTTCAATCCAAACTCTTACTCCAGGCCTTTGGCTACCCTGTGTCCTCTGCTGGGAACACTCTTCCCTTTTCTTCAGGTGGCCGTTCCCTTCTCATCTTTCTGGTTTCAGCTTTTTTTTTTTTTTTTTTTTTAAGATTTTATTTATTTATTTGACAGACAGATCACAAGTAGGCAGAGAGGCAGGCAGAGAGAGGGGGAAGCAAGCTCCCTGCTGAACAGAGAGCCCGATGCCGGGCTCAATTCTAGGACCTTAAGATCATGACCTGAACTGAAGGCAGAGACTCAACCCACTAAGCCACCCAGGTGCCCCTGTTTTCAACTTTAATGGCACTTCCTTCGAGAAGCCTTACTTGACCTCACCTACCCTGTGCCGGGTCAGCCATTTCCCTGGCTCCCTGCAGCCCCCTGTGCCTCCCCTGTCACTGACCACTCCAACCTGCGCTTCCCCATCATGGTACTAACTACTCAGTCATCACTGTCTGGTCACGGGTCCCTCCACAGGACTGGGAACTCTGAGAAGGTGATGATCAGGGAAGTCTTGGCATCACTGTCAAGAGGCAGTAGATGCTTGGTGTGTTAAATGAATGACGGGTGTGGTAGCGATGACTAACTGCCTTCCTAAAGCTGTTGCCGCTAGGGAACCATTGCGGAGATTCCATTTCCCAACGTTCCTTGCGCCTAGCCAGGCCGTGTGACCAGTTCTTACCAATGGAATGGTACGAGGGCGGGCAGCAGCGGAGATAATGTGTCACTGCTGGCAAAAGCAATTAGGCAGGGCGCTACCCTCTTAACCTCTCTTTCCCCCTTCACTGGAAGTAGAGCATTTCAAGGCCTAAGGGATGGTGCCATCACAGAAGGGAAGGAGCCTGGGTCCCTGAGTCACCATATGGAAGAGGGCCACTCCAGCCTGTCATGTGGGTCATAACTACTGTTGGGCTGAGCTAAAGAAATACAGGAAACTGTCTCTTAAAGCAGCTAATGTACCATGAGCCACATCATAGGGAACCAACCTGGTGGCTGGAGGCATCATAGAGGAAGTTGGCCCAGTTGGGGTCTGTCTGCATGAATCGGAACTCGAACAGCTCCCGCAGACACAGCCTCAGGAGCTGGAAGCAGATCTGCAGTGGGGAGCAGTAACAGACATGTCAGACCCGTCGGCCCCTCTAGAGCACTCTCTGGCCAGGAGGCGGACTGTAGGCCCGCCAGCCCTGCCCAGGGGCAGCGCTCTCCCTACTGTCCCTCGAGCCCCTGTACCTGGTTCCGGATGTCCTGGCTCAAGCTCTGGCACTGGTCCAGGGGCACCCCTCCGGCCAGCTCCATGCCCAGCACCCGTGTTGTGCATAGCTCGTTAATCACAGCTGGTACCCGGAAGAAGGGATCATCTGCCAACAACTGCCTGGGGCAGAAGGGAGGGGAAGGGACAGGACTTCAAGCTTCAGGCCCCTGTGGCCCACCTTGAGGCCTCCTCTTCCTCCTCCTCTGAGAAGTGCTCCCAGAACAGTCTCTGTCTTGCCTTCCCTCCTCGCACCTGTCTAGCTTGAGTGATGGCCAATAGCTGGCCAGACTGACATTCATTCAGACACTTCATTCACTCATTCATCAGATTATCTCCATAGTGCTACTCTGTGCCTACCCCTAAGCTGGCTGCTGTCGGAGCCCCAGTTACCATTTCCCTACTGGGAACACTTCTATGACTTCTGGTTGCTCCAGTATAGAGCTCAATGTATTAAGCTTGATGAACGTAATTTTTTTTTTAAGACTTTATTTATTTGACAGACAGAGATCACAAGTAGGTAGAGAGATAGGCAGAGAGAGAGGAGGAAACAGGCTCCCTGTTAAGCAGAGATCCCGATGCGGGGCTCAATCCCAGGACCCTGGGATTATGACCTGAGCCAAAGGCAGAGGCCTTAACCCACTGAGCCACCAAGACGCCCCTGACCATTACTTTTTCATCAATTTATTAATTAACCAACCCAAAAAAAAATTGCTGATATACCAATCTCCAAGTCCATAGTGATATTCATTGGCCACTCCTTGGAGGCATTACTTTGAATACTGGTTAATACTAACTTCTTCTTGGGACACCTGGGTGTCTCAGTTGGCTAAGTGTCTGCCTTCAACTCAGGTCATGATCCCAGGGTCCCGAGATCAGGTCCTGCATCAGGCTCCCAGGGAGCCTGCTCAGGGAGCCTGCTTCTCCCTCTACCTGCTGCTCCCCCTGCTTGTGCGTGCGCTCGCGCACACTCTCTCTCTCTCTCTGATAAATAAATAAATAAATAAATAAATAAATAAATAAATAAATAAAATCTTGAAAAAAGAAAAATACTGCGGCGCAGTCCTGGGATCGTGCCCCGCATCAGGCTCTCTACTCAGCAGGGAGCCTGATTGCCCCTCTCTCTCTGCCTGCCTCTCTGCCTACTTGTGATCCCTGTCTGTCAAATAAATTAAAAAGAAAAAAATACTGACTCCTTCTTGGTGTTTGTCCCTGAATGGGACAATGCGGGGTGACAGAGCAGTGAATGAGTTCTGGGCCTGCCCTCCAGACACCAGAGACCGCACTCTAACAAAAACACACACAGACCAATAATAGACTGAGTTCAGTGTAAGATTTGGGAGGCAAAGAATATGAGCAAGATCCATGGCTGAGATCTATGGGATGATTGGGGCTGGGGGCAGGGGGGGTGGGGAGGGCCAGGGGAATGATCCAGGATTTATTCTAAGGGCACTGGGAAATCCTGGAGGGAACGGGGCTACCAGATCCCCCAAAGGACTGCCCTGGCCCAGCCCACTTCATCCTCTTCTCTTCATCGTCCGTCGGTCCCATTTAGGGGCTTGTATTTTTGTCCTTGTTTGTAAAATCTCTGATGCTCATCCTGGGCCAGGCCTGAGCCAAGCATTTAATTAACACAATCCCCTTCCCTCCCTCACTCTCCTATGAGGATGCTGCTCTCCTGAGGGTGCAGATTCAGGCCACCCAGCCAGTTAAGGGCTGACCTGGGACTGGATCCCACTTCTGGGTCCAGGGCCCATTCCGGGAATCACCGCCCTCTGCTGTCCCTTCTCTCGCTCTGTATCTACAGACCTTGGCTCAGGGCACCCACGGGCCATGCAGCAGAGGACCTCCTGGAGTGTAATTAACTGCTGGACACCACAAAGCTTTGAAGATACAACCACTTTGTTCCCCTGTAATGAAGTTCATTCATTTTCGCTGCTATATGACATTCCGCTGGTGAGCGGACCGTCGTTTATTATATACCTTGCTGAATTCAATAGATTTGAGTTGGGTCTAGTTTGGGGCGACTGCTGCTCGGAGCGTTCTGGAAAAGGCTGATGGTGTATACCAGCCTAAGTGTCCCTACAACATCTGTTTAGCAAGGAGGGCGTTTACAGGGTTGCATATGGATGCTGGGCCTTAGTGAGGCCAGACTGTTCTCCAGTCTGGTTTGCTGATGGCAAAACCTCCTCCTTCCCACAGCAGATAAGAGATGACCTGGAGCCCCGTTCTCTCCCACCAGTGACACTGTCGGACTGTTAATGCTTTGTCCGTCCATCGGTGTGAGGGTATCTCATGCCTGCTGACAAATCCATCTCCCCCACCAGACTATAGTGGTCATGCATCCCATTTGAAAGATGAGAAAACTGACAAGAGAGAGAAAGTGACGTGCCCAAGCTCACAGAGGACACAGGGGATAAATCAAGTCAGAAGTGAATGGAGGGAGGAGGGATGAGCAAATGAAGAGACACAGGAGTTTGCTGGCTCTACCCCAGGCCTCCAGCTGCCAGTGGCTGTGGAAGGATCCACTTCCCACTCATCCCGGGAGGGGAGCTAGGGGTCCTGGGTGGCCCTCAGGGTGCTCAGCTCACCTGAAGCTCTGGGCACAAGCCGCTTCACGACGGTAGTCACACTCCCAAGCCAGTTCCTGCTGCAAGGCCCGCAGACTCTGCTCAGCGAACAGGCCTGAGGGGACAGCCATGTTGGGCAGGGAAGGCCATAGCCTGTCCCCATCATGACAGCCTCCCCCCTGGGCTTTCCATTCAGGGATGTCTTCTCTTGCCAGTCATGTCTCTCGCTGTCTGCCATCATCCCTCACACCTCCCCCAGGCCTTTTACCACATCATCTACCCACCCTCACTCACCTCCACTCCATCCCTCACACAGCTGCGGCCTCTCCTGCAGTCTCCCCCCTGGGGTCTCTTTCTCGGGCACTCGTGCCAGGCCCCAGGCATCTCTTTCACAGTCCCACATGCCACTGACCCTGTCTCTTTTTCATCATTTCTCATACTGTTCTCAGGGCCTCAAAATCTTACTTCCATGGAGGTCCCCTTCCTCCCCAATACACACACACAAGGTCCCGCTTACATGCCCTTCCTGCTTCTGTGGCTCTTTTCCAGACCTCCAGGCCCTCTCTGGATGCCCTGTGTGTCTGTTTCTGACACATTTCAGTGTGGGCTTCTGTCTCTGGGTCAGTCAGAATGTCTGTTTGTCTTTTTCTCATACGTTCAGACTGTCTGGGCTCTCCCTGCCTGGGTGTCCCTTCTTTCTGTCTCACACTCATGGACTTGCACATTCACCAGCGCTCACACCTAAGAGCACACCCTGCCCCCAGCTGGCCTCTCCCCACCCCATCAGCCCCACTTTCTCCCTGCAGGGGGTCCCTCCCGCAGTCAGGGGTGTAGTGGCCCCTCACCCTCGGGCAGGGCCACACTCATCTTGAGCACCGCCAGCAGGTTCTGGACATCACTCTGGATGCTCTGGGCCACGCCTGGGTACTGTGAGCAGGGAGGGAAGGAGGGCAGGAGTCATGCCTCTGGGACCCCAGGGTGCCCTCTCCCACCCCTGCCGCTCCCCCCTCCCCCGCTCACCTGGATCTTCATGGCCACCTCTGTCCCATCCCTCAGTGTGCCCTGGTGCACCTGCCCAATCGAGGCTGCAGCAAAGGGCACCTCCTCTAAAGAGGCTACCTTGGCCTGCCAGTCCTTGCCAAGCTCCTCTTCGAGAACTTTCTGTAGACAGTGGTTGAAACAATCATCGTTGCAGTTAAGAACAGGGAGATTTATGGGCTGGAACCTGTCCACGGTGGCTCTGGGAGGGGCAGTCATGACCCAGGGCCACAGGGCCAGTGAGCAGAGAGATCAGAAGGCAGGCAGGCAGCTCGATCAGGATTCTGCACCCTCACCCAGTCACTAGAACAGTTCGTGTCTTGGGCACTTACTTGGGGCTGGGCACTGTGCCAACCTACTCACAGACACAATCGCTTTTAATTAAGAAAACTAGTACTGGGGTGCCTGGGTGGCTCAGTCAGTGAAGTGTCTGACTCTTAATTTCGGCTCAAGTTACAATCTCAGGCTATGAGATCGAGCCCCGCATCAGGCTCTGCGCTCAGTGCAGAGTCCGCTTGAGGTTGTCTCTCCTCCACCCCTCCCCCACTGGCCCCACTCGCATGTGTGCTCTCTCTTAAGTAAATAAATCTTTTAAAATAACTAGTAATAGAGGCGCCCGGGTGGCTCAGTTGTTAAGTGGCTCCTTTCAGCTCAGGTCATGATCCCAGGGTCCTGGGATTAAGTCCCACATCGGGCTCCCCGCTTGGCGGGCAGCCTGCTTCTCCCTCTCCTGCTCCCCCTGCTTGTGTTCCCTCTCTTGCTGTCTCTCTCTCTGTCAAATAAATAAATAAAATCTTAAAAAAATAAAACAAACTAGTACTAATAACAGTCAGAACTTGCTTTCACTTGTGGTGTGTCAGGGTCCCTTTCCCAGTGCTTTACAAACACTCACTTATATAACCCTACAATGCAGGGGTTCCTATCACTATGGCCAGTTACAGATGAGGTAACTGAGGCACAGAGAGGTGAGGCCACATGTCTGAGATTATGCAGGCAGGACCGGGCAGAGCCAGGATTTGAATGCACAAAGTCCAGGCCCCTAACCACTGCACCCCCTGCCTCTTTGGCAACTGTGATGAAGCCCTGAGCCTGCCCAGGACTGCATGAAGTACTCCACGTCATTCTCTCATGTCATCAACTCAATAGCTCTCTGAGATGTGTGCTTTAGTGATGCCCATTTTACAGCTGGGGAAACTGAGGCTTCAGCAAGGAAGCCAGGGCAGGCTTCCCTGATGGGGCACTCACCAGCATCTGCCAGCGGGGCATGAAGTCGGCGCTCTGGCGGACGCGCTCGAAGATGCGTTGCAGCTGAGGACTGATGAAGCTGTTATCTGGGAAGATGGGGGTGTGGAATGAGGGAAGCGGTGAGGGAGGAGGCAGGGAGGGGCCCCTGTGGGGGGTATCTGAAGTCAGAACTTGCAGGTGGGTGGGAGTGCTGAAGGAGTGAGGTCAAGAGTCAGGGGTTGAGGGTCATGGCGTACCCTGGATGCTGAGCATTTGGCCGACCTTGAGGGCGGCCCCCCGCACTGTACACAAGGTCTGCACAATCCGCTCGGCATTGGCCTCTGACAGGAAAGGGCTGGAGCCTGGCCGGGAGCTGCTCTCTGGGGTGGAGAGAATAATCACTGGTATTACACCCACAGAAGAAGTCATTATAGCATCACTGCATAACCCCCAGGATGGCTAAAATGAAACCGACAATACCAAGTGTTGACAAGGATATGGGGCAGCCTAAACACCCATAAAGCTGATGAGCGTCGTGGCTCAAATCCTTTGGGAAGTTTCCAGTACAGCACATGCCTAAAGCCAATGTCACTTCTCTCCTAGGTATGTACCTAGGAAAAGGCAGATGTGTGTCCACTGACAGTTATCCCAAGATGGTTCACAGCAGCACTATTCATAATGGTCCCTAGCTGGAAATAACCTAATGACTGTCAACAGAATGAACAAAGGCATGCTGGGAGAGTCACAGAGTGTCTCCTACAGCACTGAATATACGACCTCCCTCTAACCACAGCAATACAGAGGCATCCCTCCGACAGAATGTTGAGCAAATGCAGCCAGATAAGTATGAGGACATGCTCTCTGATTACACTGGTATAAAGAGCAAAACCAGTCAAAATTAATCTTGGGGGTCAGAAGTCCAGAGAGTGGTTTCCCTTGGTGGGGATGAGTAGCCAAGACAAGACAGATAGGAGCTTCTGGAGGAGACAGTGATTCTCAAAGTATGGTTCTGGGAACCCTGAGAGTCCCCAAGACCCTTCAGGAGGCTCTGTGAGATCAAAACTATTTTCATAATCATATGAATGTTATTTGCCTGTTTTTCTCTCATTCTTCCATAAAGGCTCAGTGTAGTTTTCCCAGAAACTCCATGACCTGGGATGATGCCATTGCTCTGATGACTGATGGAATGCATGTGTGTGTGTATTCATGCATTCAAAAAATATCTTTTCTCCTGAAACTAATATTACACTATATGTTAACTAATTAGAATTTAAACAAAACTTGAAACAGAAAAAAATTGTTTTAACCTCTAATGCACTAAATATCCATAAATATAACCCCAAAATATATACAACCAGGTTCTTTGGGGTCCTCATTCTATTTTTTATGGCCATGTATTTCACAAACCAGATAACTCACCAATTTAAGGCATATAGTTCAATGGCTTCTAGGACATTCAGAGCTGTACAACAATCACCACAAGCAATTTTGGAACATTTTCCAGCCCCAAAAGAAACCCCGTATCTATTACCAGTCACCCCCCCATTTCTCCCAACCACCTGCTCCAGCATCCCCAGGAACCATTAATCTGAACTCTCTATGAATATACTTGTTCTGGACATTTCCTATGAATGGAATCATACGGTATGTGTCCCATTGTGTCTGGCTTCTTTCACTTAGGACAGTTTTCGAGATTCATCCACATTGTAGCAGCGATCAGCACTTCATTCCCTTTTCTTTCTTTCTTTCTTTCTTTCTTTTTTTTTTTTTTAAGATTTTTACTTATTTATTTGACAGACAGAGATCACAAGTAGGCAGAGAGGCAGGCAGAGAGAGAGGAGGAAGCAGGCTCCCTGCTGAGCACAGAGCCTGATGTGGGGCTTGATCCCAGGACTCTGGGATCATGACCTGAACTGAAGGCAGAGGTTTTAACCCACTGAGCCACCCAGGCGCCCCGATTCATTCCCTTTTCTAGCTGAACAGTATCCCCCCTGTGTGACTATTAGATATTTTGTTCATTTATTTCTACGCTGTAAGGGTGTGCAGGGATCCTATGGCCAAGTTTGCCAACTGCTATCTCAGGGTTTCCTGATCTGGGCACACAGATGTATCCATTTGGTGAAAATGAACCGAGCTATATGCTTAGGAGATGTGCCTGGCTCTACATGCAGATTATAGGATTATTCAATAAAGCATTTATTAAGCTTTTATTTATTTGATAAAAAAAATTACTGAGCTCTTTATCTAGCTAGGGCTCACTCTGTGTAAAGCAGAATTCCAAGTGTCTCTGTGGCTTCCCTGGCTGAATCCCCACAAGGAGCCCAAAAGTAAGAACTACCAATGCCTCAGTTTTCAAGGTGAGGAAGCAAGACATTCAGAGAGGTACAGAGCCTGGCTGGGGGTCACACAGCACAGAGGTGGCAGGGCAGGGGACAGACTCAGTTTGGGCTTACCTCAAGCCTAATCCTCCACTTCTACCCACCTTTTTATTTTGGGGAGAAAAAAAAATCCAAATGAACAGAAAAGTCACATGCCCAGTATCACGGACACCCGCGTATCCAGCTCAAACTTTTTTTTTCCCCCCAATTCAAACTGTTGACCTTCAGCCTCACCTGCATAATTTATCTGTGTGTATGTGCCCAAACATTTGCCCTTATTTTTCATGGGCCCACTTCATGCAGTTGCATACAAACTGTGCTAAAAATAAGGATATTCCCCTATTCAATCACAGTGCCATCACTGTGCCTATAAAAATGAACACGAATTCTCTCCTATCTGCTCTTCAGTCCAAATTCAGATGTTCCTGGGGGACAAAGGAACTCCCCAAAAGTCTTTGATAGTCATTTTTTCTCAGGCTGCCATTCTATCACGGGTCACACATTCCATTTGTCAGTTCCTATGGCCTTAGTCTCTTTTTCATCCAAAACATCCAACCCCATTTTTGCTTCTAGACGTGAGCTTGTTGGGAAATCTTAGCCACCAGTGCTAATCTCTACTCGTGTCTTTCCGTTTCTGTTGTCCACAGACACTGCCCACCCCCAGACACTCCTATTCTCAGCTTTCCTCTCCTGCTCTGAGTTTTAGGAACTCGACTCCCAATTCTTTTTCTTACACAACAGGCTTCTGCTCCTCATGACCCTGACGGCAGCTTCATGATGACCCTGAGACGGGGGTACATGATCATCCATTTTCCAGATGAGAAAACGGGGCTTGGAAAGGTGAAGCCACTCAGCCCAGGTCACGTAGCAAAGCCAGAATCTGAACCCAAGCAGTGTGGTTCACTCACTCACCTGATGGTAGACGTCCTCCCAGCAGAGACTTCTTGGCCACCTCTGCCAGTGCTCCTAGTCCCAAGCCCACAGCCAGTCCTGGGGAATGAGACAGGAGTCTGGGTGCCTGCCTGCCCCCGGGCCTTGTTACCTGACCCCCGACTGCTCTCAGCCTCTCCCTAAGCAACCTGTCTCCCAGCTCTTTGCTGGCAACTCTCTGGTTCTCTCTTGTCCCCAACTCAGTCTCTTACTTACTCTCTCCCTGCCCAGAGTTCCCTTCGAGGTGCGGCTACCTCTTTCTGCATCACTCTGTCCATGTCTGTCTCCTGGGTCAGCAGTTCTCACCCCTGGCTGCACATCTGAGTCATGTGAGGAGCTACAAGGCCCACCCAGGTACAATAGGAAGTTGAGGTTCTATGGTCTGAAATGAGCCTTAGAATTTATATATATATATAAATATTTTTTTAAGCATCCTGGATGATTCTACCATGCAGTTAAGGGTAAGAAAGCCCCGAAATGATCTCCCTGGGTCTCTGTCTTCCTATGACTCCCATTTCTCTGTTCACACTTTTCTTCATGCTCACCTCTCCTTGCCTAAGTTGGGTTTTCTCCGTCTCTCTGCCTCCCTCCACCTGGCATACCAGTTCAGCCTTCCTCTCTCTGTCCTTTTGATGTTATCTCTCTGGCTTTGATTTCCTCTTCCTCCTCTGTCTCTTTGTCAATAAGACATCTTGAGTCTCTGCCTCTTTCACTGTCACCATCTCTGCAAATCATCATAGCAGCATTTTCTGGGTGCTTGCTACACACCAGGAACCATCCCTGGTGCCTTAGACACATAAACTCATTTTATCCTTACAGAAGGAAACCGAGGCTTAGAGAAGTTAAGTAACTTGTCCAGAGTCACAAAGCAAGAGTATGGCAGAATCACCCCTGGAACTCTGGGGCAGCCTGATATCAAAGCTCTGACCACTGCATTTAACTTCCTCTTTATACTGTGAATCAGTATCATTAAAATTTGAACCATAATCCACACTAAAGAAAACATATGCATTATAACAGTACATATACATATATTTCATGAAATAAGAACTTCCTTTCTTTTTTTTTTTTTAAGATTTTATGTATTTCTTTGAGAGAGACAGAGCACAAGCAGACGGAGGGGTAGAGGAAGACAGAGAAGCAGCCTCCCAGCAGAGCCTGGGGCTCCATCAGAGGACCCTGGGATCATGACCTGAGCCAAAGTCAGATGCTTAACACCCTGGCCACCCAGGCACCCCATTCTATTCTTTTTTAATGCTGGTTGCAACCCCCTGAATTATTTCATGCAGACTGTGACCTGAAGTTTGAAAACTCCTGCTGCATAACCTGGCGTCAAGTCACTTCGCTTCCCTTTGCCTCTTCTATACGGTGTTTCCTCGTCTATATGGTGGAAATTAACACGCACCAAATTCAGGACAGAAAGATCGAGTGTACATGAGGCCTTGCACATTCCATGTGCCCAATAAATGTTACCTTCCTCTCTCTTTCTCTTGGCTTTGCAGGCCTTTGCCTTCCTTCTCTTTCCATCTCTCACTTCTCTCCCTGTCTCTGATTCACCCTCTCCCCCTTGTTTCGTTCTATAAACATGGCCTCCTCTGATCTAGGTTACAATCTCCCACAGTCATACCTACCCCCAAAGTTGGCCAAGCGGCTGACGCGGGAAGCAGGCACCTTGCGTTCTCGAGAGCGGTCGCTCAGCTGGGAAATGGGGAGAAGGTCTGAGGGTGGGAAGGTGAGCACAGCACCCAGGGAGTCCAACCAACCTGCCACCATACCCTTCCCCAAGCTTGGGAGGCCAGCTGCCTTCAGGGGGTGCTGCTGAATGGGTGGGAGACAATGATACCTGGGGCCGGGGTGTCTTCCTGATCCGGGCCTCCCGTATCCTGCGAATGTCCTCCTCACCCAGGCCTCTGCTAAGCCCATCCTTATGAAACATTTGGGGCCGAGAACCCCCACATGGCCCCTGCAAGAAAAGTGGATATTGGTAAGGAGTGGAGTACATGGTATCTGCGTGGCCCTTTTGGAGCTCCCCCCTCGTCATTTTACACCCTAAAACCTCCCCCAGCCTCTCCCCCTTGGAGACACCTCTCCAGGCTCTTACCCACCAGTGGGGCCCAGGCCCCAGGGCCCCACAAGGCAAACCGACAGTCCGTCCCAGCTGTCCACAGGTCCCCCGCAGTAAGCCCCCCACCTCCAGCCACATCGCCTGGGGGAGAAGGGAGGGATTACTCGGGTAGGGGGTGGCATTGACCTCCCCGCTTTGCCCTCGTCTTTGCTAAGGCCTCACATTTCTCTGTGCCCACCCTAAGATTCCCACCCACTAAAGACTTCCTTTCCTGTTTAATAGTTCCCCCAGTTTCTCCTGGTTCCCTCTCTGGTTGCTAGGAATCCATAGCTCTTTCTGCGCACCTCCCAAAACCCATTTTCGCCCTGTCCCACTCCCCGCCGTTGCTAGGGTCCTCCCCCGTTGCTAGACACCCACAGATTCTCCAGGGCTACCTCTCCACTCCTCTGAGCCCCCCTAGTTGCTAGGCACTGCCTTCCTTTTTGTTGCTAGGCACCCACAATTCCTACCCCCTACACCCCAGCCGCCCATTACTGGGCACCTCCCCCCGTTGCTAAGCACCCACTGTTCCCTGGATCCGGGTCCGCTACTAGTGGGAGCCTCTCGCGCTTCCGGGAGTCTCTGCACACCTGCCCCCTCCGCTGAGCTAGCCAATGGCGGAGTAGCACCTCACTGACTGGCGCGTAGCTTGCCCCGCTGTGCGTCAGGGGCGGGACTAGGGGCGTGGCCTGAAGGTGGGCGTTGGGGCTTGCTGGGACTGTTGGGACACCCCGGGAGCCGCGCACGTGCGTGCGGTTTTCTGCCTTTCCCCGCACTTCAGAGTGCCTTGTGCATGGCAGACCTTTCTTTACCCCCCACACCGTCGTTTTTGCAAACATCCCTTACGAACTCCGCATCTCTTCTCTGCACGAACATCTTGCCAACCTACTTTCTTATTTTTAAGCCCAACAGACTGGACGTCTTTCCTTTGAACACACATCTTCCCAGCAAACGTTTCCCTTGCTCCGGGAGCCCCTCCACTTTGCACATCAATCCTCTGCTTCAAACACCCACATGCTGGCACCCATCTTCTTCCCTCGCGCATATAAACACACACGCCTTGCTTGCCAACTGCCCCCCCTCATACACCTTCACACTCAGCCCTTTGCACACTGCTCCCCGCTTCTCTCATACACTCTGATCTCTCTCCGCTCCCCGCCCACCCGCGGGATGGTGTGAGTGGGAGCCCTCTGTTTCCTGTAGGCCTGACATTTCCCAGAACACACTCAGCCAAGATTCCCAGTGCTGAGTCAGGAGCCCTGGCATCCCAGAAAACCAGCTCCTAGCCCATCTGGGTGTCTGTTTGGGGGGCGGGGGTAGGGCAGACGGGCCTAAATCCTGCTCCCCCAACAATAGGCTGACTCACCCCTCCTCACAGTCTGGAATAGAAGCAGCTTGCTGGGGCATCTCTCCCACCACTGGGAGAAGGAAGGATGTGACAGGAGGGATGGGACACTTTCCTCACAGAACCCTCCCCACCCCCAACTGTCTAACACTTTTGGTTGGAAGTCTGACCTCTCTGTCTCTCTGTGCTGTGACCTGAGAAGATCTCCAACTCTTTCTGGACTTCTTCCCAGTCTGTGTGACTTGTTAGAGGGCTCCTGTATGATTCCTCACTGGTCTGTGAAGAGATGACTCACTTTAGAGCCTTAGGTCTGTACCCAATGCACCCCCCACCATGACTCAATTTCAGGACAAAACACCCCCTGTCACCCTCCAGACGTAAGGGTCTGACTCAGGAGCCAGGTGACAGCAAACCCTTGGGGGCAAAAATATATAAAAAGCACCTATGTCAATAATTAACCCTATAGAACTGTGGCTGGTGCCAAGGCTTCCCCTTTATGAGGTCATATCAAAGGCTACAAGCAAAGGCTAGAGGATAGCAGATTTCTGAGCCTCAGTGCTCCGCCTGTAAAATGGGGCTGTGTCGTCTTGCTTAGTGTTAGAGAGAAAGAAGTGCAGTGAAATGGTGTCTGTAACGAGTTTCTCACAGGACCTGGTACAGAACAAGAGCTCTACACATGAGAGAAATTTCTTCTGGAATGGTCATTCTTTCCATTTCTTTCCAAATGGTCATTCTAAGTAAGAACTTAGCATGTACTTTTCTAATGCACACAGCAAAGAAAATCCAGGCAAAAATATTTGCTCTCTTGGTGCTGGCTTCTGATGAGGGCCAAAATAAAAAAAATTAATAAATAACTATATTTAATAAGGTGATATGTGTTAAAGAGAAAAATAAATCAGGAAAGGGGGGGGGCAAGGAGTAGAGAGATTTTGAGTTTAAACAGATGTTTGAATGGTCAGGGCAGACCTCACTGAGGAGATAACTGAACAGGAGATAACAGTAACATTTGAACAGAGACCTGAAAGAGGCAGGGAGGGAGCTATTGGAATATCAGAGGGAAAAAACATTCCAGGCAGACAGAACAACCAGTGCAAAGGCCCTATCTCAGAGAAATAGCAAAGAGGCCAATAGGCATAGTTAGTGAAGGGGAAAGAGAGGAGGTCTGCAATGTAACTCGAGGCAGATCACTTAGGGGTTAGTGAGTCACAGAGAAGACTATGGCTTTTACTCTGTGGGTTGAGAACCATGGAGGGCTCTGAGTAGAGGAGGACATGATCCCATTTAGAGAAAAAACTCTGAACTTCTGGCTTTTTCTCTCACATCCCCAGCCTCAAAAGCAAGTTCTATCACCCTGTAGGGACCGTGGGCCTGAGTTCAAGTCTACACAACTTAGATTTATGATCTTGGACTCACTGCTTTGTCTTTCTGTGCCTTGTTTTCCTGTTTGTGCAAGAGAATGACGATGATCCCTACCCCACAAAAGTTGGGCATAAACTGTTAAGTACAGCAGCTGGCACAAAGCAAGTAAACAAATGTAAATGTTGTAAATTAATAAAACTCTCGTAATTCTCCTGTGAGGAAATTATCCCCCACTATCCCCTTTTTGCAGAGATGAGAAAACAGAGGCTCAGAGGAGTCTGCGGGGAAAGAGCACCCCAGAAGTGACTGCTAAAGCCGAGATTTGAAGCCAGGCATCCTAGCTTCGGAGTTAAGGTCCTGGCTTGCCCCTCATCTAACCTCACCTTTAGACAAATTCTTTCATGGCTCTGGGCCTCAATAACCCTGTTGGTAAAAATGCTTGGCTCTTGTGGCATCGAACACACGTTTTCTGAAACAATAAAATAATATTATGTATCCTCATTTTACAGGTGAGAAAATTGAGCCTGGGGCTGGGGCAGGAGGAAGGGAAAGTAAGTCACACACTGCAGGTAACACTGCTAGTCAGTGGGGAGGCTGGTCTTGAACCCAGGTCCAAAGGTTTTCCAAGTCTTTGAAAGTCAGTCCGTGCCCCATCGGAAGAATGGGCGCGCTGCTGGACTCATCATCGAGGATTACAGGAAGGCTAAACTGGTCACTCGAGGGTGTAGGAAGGTCGGATTAGTTGCGGGGGTCTAGGAAGGGGTTCCCACCGCCCCGCAGCCAGGACACCAGTGGCTCACACCCAACCTCGACCAGCTTCGAGCTCTTGGACAGGAACCTCTCCAACAGGACACCAACCTCTCCAACCTCCTGGCACCAGGCAAGGCACGTCCCCCTGGCGTCACGTCCGGGGCGGGGCCTCGGGGCTTTCCCGGTTGGGAGGGGGGCAGAGTATCGGTTAACCCCTGCGCGGCCGGACGGGCAGGACTTCGCGGGCCGGAACCCGCGAGTCGGGGCTCCCCAGCCACACCCCTCGCGGGATTTAAAGGGGCAGGAGGGGCCGGGCCGGGTCGAAGCCCGAATCTAGGGAGCGGGCATGAGGCGCTGCCCGTGCCGGGGGAGCCTGAGTGAGGCAGAGGCCGGGGCGCTGCCAGGAGCGGCCCGCATGGGGCTGGAGGCGCCGCGAGGGGGGCGGCGGCGGCAGCCGGGACAGCAGAGACCTGGGCCCGGCGCGGGGGGCCCGGCGGGGCGGCCCGACGGGGGCGGGCCCCGGGTCCGGATCGAGGGGCCCAGCCTCCACACCGAGCCCGAGAGGGTCGGCCTCGGGCCTGAGCCGGGGACAGACGGACAGGTTGAGCCAGAAGCAGCTAGCCTGGGAGTGGAGACAGAGCGGCCGGGCCAAAAGACGGAGCCAGACGTGTCCAGCCTCCGGACGGGTCCCGAAAGGAGCAGCCACTGGTCAGAGCTGGAGACAGCCGGTCCCTGGGCGGAAACTGGGACAGATGGCTTTTGGACTGGTCCACACAGGTCTGACCTACAGTCTCAGCCAGAGAGGGCCAGCATCTGGACGCAGCCCAGAGTTGATGGGCCCCGGACACAGATAGAGATACATGGGACACAGACCCAACCAGAGAGGGCCAAGACCTGGGCTGATAACGTCCAGACCCACAAGAAGAGGTCCAGCCTCCGGACTCAACCAGAGGGGGGCCATCCCTCCACAGAATCGAGTGCTGATGTCTCCTGGAATGAAGTGTACACTGATGGCTCCCAGATACAACAGGATACTAAAACAGCCTGGAAGCAGGTTGGCACTGAAGATTTCCCAACACAGCAAGATACTGTTGGCTCCTGGACACCGTCTGGCACTGATGGTGCCCAGACACAAGATATTCATGGACCCCAGATAGAACCTGGGACAGACTGTTTTTTGGGGGAGTCCAATCAGGATGGCCCATTAGAGGAGCCAGAACCTGGGGAGTTGGGGACTCACCTATACTCTCACCTGGAGTGTAGCTCCCTGACCCCTGTGCCCCGCCTCATCATCACTCCTGAAACACCTGAGCCTGAGGCTCTGCCAGTGGGACCCCCCTCCCGGGCTGATGGGGGCAGTGGCGGCTTCTCCTCTGCCTCCTCTTTCGACGAGTCTGAGGATGATGTGGTGGCCGGGGGCGGAGGTACCAGCGACCCTGAGGACAGGTCTGGGGTGAGTGGGAACCATCCTGCCCTTGAGCCACACCTCTCCAGACCCCTTATCCCATCCCCTTGCCTTTGCTTTGAGAAGTTTTCCAGTACCCACCAAAAATTTCATCTCCAGTTACCTGCCTCTTCCCTCTGTCAGCCTCCTCCCTCTACCATTGGGGTTACCAACCCACTCCCAGCACAATCCTCATCCTTTCCTTTTCTCTTCCCCCCACTGCCTCTGGTACTGGTGTCTAAAGTGGACAGCCGCTGGTTGACTTAGCGGTGCCCAGGAATTCCTGAAATTGTGTGTGATCATGCGAGTTTGTGTGTGTACTCACATATTTCTGTATCGAGCGTGTATGACTTCTTCGGATTTTCTAGAAAGTATGTAACCTCAAAATCTGGAGTGCTCTAGTATAGAAGGACAGAAAAGGTGCACTTTTCCCCCCTCCGATTTTTTAGTCTAGAGCCTGTGACTGTCTTAAGGGGTCATGAACCTTCATCACCCTTTAGCCATTCATTTTTGTAGGGAGTGATCCCCCAGCTTTTATCAGATTCTCGAAGGGTTGTGTGAGCCCCAAATGCTAAGGACGCCCAGCTTAGCCAGGGAGCTTCTGGTCTCCCGGTTGCCCCCCAGATCTTCATGGCGGGGCCCTGCAGACTCTTGTTTACATCCTCTGCACTCATCCTCGGCTTGGGTGTGGTTCTTCCCTAGTGAATCAGGAGGGCTGGGCAGGGAAGGTTCAGGGAGGGTCAACACCAAGGCAGGTGTGAGAGCCTCAAGTGGGTTGGTCTGCTGGGTCCTCCCACTCTCCTGGGGCCTCTGGCTGGAGTCTGCCCTGAGGCCCCCTCTCCCCACAGGCATCCCTTAGGAACATGCTCACACATGTGGCCACAGGTAGAGATAGACCTGCCTCGACCTGCCTGCGCCCAGAGCAAAGGAGCTGACCCTATGGTCTTTCTGCCTTCGCTGTTCCCTCCACCTACTCTCTCACATTCTTGGCATCTCAGGATAGCTGATCCTGGAAGACAATGGAAAAAAAATAGCAGCTAGCACTCATTTATGCGCAGCTCTGGACTAAGCTTGTTGCTCATATTAACTCATTGAATCTTAATGGCAGCCCTATGAGGTAGAGACTATTATTAATCCCATTTTATAGATGAGGAAACTGAGGACCAGACAGGTCATGACACTTGTCCAAGGTCACACACTTTGGAAGACACAGAGTTGGGATTCAAACCCTTGGAATACCAGGCACTTTCTAGGTGTCATGTACGTGTTAACCCCAAATCCTCAGAACAGCGCTCTGAGATTGGGATTATTACCACGTCCACTTTATAGATGAGAAAACCGGTTTCGAAAGTTTGGCCCCTTGCTTAGGGTCGGTCAAGCCTGGTTGGAGTCAGGATTCTTACTCAGTTCTGGCTGAGTTTAAAACCCAGTTACTTCAGCCTCTGGGACGTATGGGTCGATCTGTCCCTCACTTGCTTTCCTCCCAGACCTCCCTGTGTCCAGTTTTTCTTCATCCTTCCAGAATCTGCCTCCAAGACCCAGTTTTGGTCAACTTTTGAAACTTCCCTGCTTTCCATGCCTTCCATGGATCCCCAGGGCCTTCCAGATAGTGATCAGAAATTCAGTCCTCTGTTCAGAGCTTCCTGTCTCCAGGCTGCTTCCCACGTTCAGCTTCCTTGCTTCCCTCCTGAACCCCTCCACTGCCGTGAAGCCCAAGGGCACACCATCCTGCCCCCCCTCGTTGCTCCCACTGCCCAAAAAACAAACCCTGGCTTTCTTCTCATTTTATTTTGAAATCCCAGACAGACCCACCACCCTACAGAGTAGTCAGGGCTGGGATAGGGGAAGCCGAGTGTTGTGGGAGACCATGGTGGGGGTGAGGGCGTGTGTGATTGGCCACACCTGGGGTATCAGAGAGGGCTTTCTGGAAGAGGGGGCGTGGAAGAGGAGACCATCATGAAACCATCTGAGAAAACCTGGATTAACTATCAGGTCTAAGAAAGAGAAAAGATACTGAATCTGCTTATGATAAAAAAAAAAAAAAAGACCATAACAGCTAATGTTCTTTAGTCCAAGCGATGTTTTTGAAGCAGCTATTTGTGCTAGGCTGTGGCTGGGGACATAGGCATAACTATGAGAACCCCAATCCCTGCCTTCAGAGTTCATAGTCCAGCAGGGGTATAGCTTGTCAGCCCAGGGTGGTGGGTTCCGAGCTGGAACCCCAGCACTGTGCTGTGTGACTGAGGCAACTGATTTGATCTCTCTGGGCCTCTGTTTCCTCTGTAACAGAGACAACAATCCTCCTGGGGTTGTGTTTTTAGGATTAAGTAGGTTATGGCTCACCGAGTCTTTGTCATTGTGCCTGGAATGTTCCAGGTGCTTAGTAAACAGGAACCTTTATTAATCACCTCCTCTCCATGGCTGGCAGCTGGAGGGTGGAAGGAACAGCCATTCCTGAATCCTGCAGTCCCAACACCCTGCCTCTGCATGACCTTCCCACCATCAGTTAGATGTCTGCCAGGTGGCGGAGCTCTGAGGGGGTGGGAGAGAACATGGCTTTAACCCCAGTGTAGTGGGGGCATGGGCCACACAGCTTCCTTCTCTGGAAAGGACCCCTTGTCTTAACACCTGCCTTGGGGCCTGCCATGTGCTTGGAGCAAAGAGTGTGTCCGTGTGTGTTTGCATGTGTGCTCATGCATGTGAACCAGACACTGACCCCGTCCCGAGAACCTCTTGGCTGAGTCAACCCAATATAACTAAATCTTTGTTTTCAGTTCGCTTTACTGGTTTTATGTTGCTTGTTCTCTCTCTTTCTTTGCTTCTGCTTATCTCTTTCTTTTTGATCATTGTTTTGTATCCATGTCTCCCTTTCTGTCTTTCTGTATTTTCTTTCTTTGTCTTTTGGCAGCCCTGTCCCTCTCTTAGTCAGGCTAGGTCGGGGTTTGCTGTAGTAACAAACAGCCCCCAAACTTAGTGACGTGGAACAACACCAGATTATTTTTTTCACACTGCACAGGGACCGTGAGCCACTGGTGGGTGAGGGAGCTCTGCTCCATGCTGTCTTCACTCAAGGCCAGGACTGAGGAAGCTTCTGTTTCTTTTTCCACACTCCCCACCCCGTTTTACAGCAGGGCAAAGGACACGGAGACTTATGTACTGGCTTTCACGCTTCTGCTCACATTTCATTGGCCAAAGCAAGTCAGAAACCCAAGGTCAGGATGGCAGGGATGTCCCTGGAATGGGGGGCGGGTGGGGGTTGGAGCCATTTGATAAGCTGTGCTCATGACTGTCCCAGTCTCCAGCTCCTGTGCCTGTCTCTCTGGCTCAGTCATTACCTTGTCACCTGCTTCTGTTTCTGTCTTTTCTCTGCGGTTCTGCCTCCACTCACCAACTCCTGCTTCTGTCATCTTCTCCAGAAGGTCTGACTTGGTTTCGGGATGGAAGGGAGGTTTCCAAGTGTTTGGTGTGGAGGGGAAAACTTGGGGACTGCTTGTTACTGCAGCGAGATCTGGCCTATTTCTACTCTTTGAGGACAGAAGAAAATGGACAGACTCTACCCCACCTTTGCTGAGGTCTTTGGAGGACCTCCAGGTGGCTGAAGTGGTGGGTGTTGCTCAGCCCTGTGAGCTTGGGAGCAGCGATCCCAGGAAGCCCTCTGGCCCTGGAAAGTCCACCTGGTTCCCCTCAGTGCAGCACCCTATCCCCTTCCCTCCCTGCCCTTGACACTCAACCCTACCCTGCTCTGCCTCACACAGAACAAACCGTGGAAGAAGCTGAAGACAGTTCTGAAATATTCGCCCTTCATGGTCTCCTTCCGAAAACACTACCCTTGGGTCCAGCTGTCAGGACATGCTGGTGAGAGCAGGGGTGTGGGTGCTGGCAGGGGGCAGAGAAGCCTGGGCTGGGGGAAGAAAGCTCCAGAGCCGTTCTCCATAGCTCAGCTTGCCCCATCTGTCACGTGGGCTTGAGGACAGTCTCCCCATCACGAGGCTGGTATGGGACGTGCTTAGGCCTGGGTTGGGCCATCCATACATCAGGACTGCAGGCTGTTCCCTTTGTCTCAGTGCCTGGGGGAGCAAATCCTAACCCTGGGAGAAGAACGGTCCTGGGCTTAAAGCTTTATATATGGGAGATCCTGGGCCAGTTACATTCTCTTACTAGGCCTTGGTTTTCTCACCTGTGTTATGGAGATCACCATACCTCCCTTGCCGGCTTAACAGAAGGGTTAAAATCAAAATGTATATGCACGGGCCACCTAGTTGGCTAAGTCGGTAGAGCATGCGACTCTGAATCTCAGGGTTCTGAGTTCAAGCCCCACATTAGGCATGGAGCCTGCATAAAATAAAAATAAAGTCAGATATTTAAGAAAATATTGATAAACAAAAATGTCTATGAAGATTGAGACATGAGTCCTTATAAATGGAAATAATCCTTCCTTGTTCTCTCCTCATGGCCAGATAGAGTAGGCCCTCTGTAGACAGCAGGTCTGATGGTTTTCCCCAGGTCCTGGCATGATGTCTCTGATAGTAGCCCAATGCCCAGCACAGAGCAGTTTCTGAAAAGAGCAAGATAATAAGTGTGTTAGGTTCTGTGGGCCAAATAGGCTTGGTCACAACAACTCAGTACTATTGTTATACAGCATGAACGCAGCCACAGATAATACGTGAGCGTGTCTGTGTTCCAATAAAACTTACAAAAAACAGTAGTGGGTAGAACTAGACAAATGGGGTGGGTCCACCAGCAAAGGGAGACAAGAAGGGGACATACCTACCTGGTTCGTCACTAGATCTGTCATTGAAAAGGCCAGCTCCCCCAGCCACAGGACCGCCATCTCTCTGCATTCTCATTACTCTGGCTGAGTTAAAATACCAAAAACAAACAAACAAACAAAAAAAAAACAAAAAAAAACCCCTCAGAAGTGAGTGCTTAAAAGAAGACTTAGTGGAATCAAAGGACCATTTTATTGCACTCCCAGGTTTGGGGTCAGGAGTCTGGACGGACCATGGCAGGGACGGCCTATTGCTGCATCATGGTATCTGGGAACCCAGCTAGGACAACTCTTTCGAACACAGCAGGGTGGAAACTTTATTTTAAAGATATTATTTACTGGGACGCCTGGGTGGCTCAGTTGGTTAAGCAGCTGCCTTCAGCTCAGGTCATGATCCCAGCGTCCTGGGATTGAGTCCCACATCGGGCTCCTTGCTCCGCAGGGAGCCTGCTTCTCCCTCTGACTCTGCCTGCCATTCTGTCTGCCTGTGCTCGCTCTCGCTCGTTCTCGCTTGCTCTCTGACAAATAAATAAAAATAAAATCCTTAAAAAAAAAAAAAAAAGATATTATTTACTTATTTGACAGGGAGAGACATAGTGAGAGAGGGAACACAACCAGGGGGAGTGGGAGAGGGAGAAGCAGGGTTCCTGCTGAGCAGGGAGCCCCATGTGGGGCTAGATCCCAGGACCCTGGGATCATGACCTGAGCTGAGAGCAGACGCTTCATGACTGAGCCACCCAGGCACCCAAGGCTGAAACTTTTGAGATGCATTCATGCCTGTGCCTTGCGATCAGTTCTCAGCTGGCTCTCAGCTGGCTCTCAGCTGGGACCGTCTCTGTGTGGCTTCTCTGTGTCGCTGCTTGGGCTTCCTCACAGTATGGTGGCCTCGGACTAGTCCACTTTCTTCCCCAGCTGCTCAGGATGGCAGAGGCAAGCGTCTCTGCCCACAGAATGGAAATCACTTCTCTTGCGACCTAGACTCTGAAGTCCCAGGGTCGCCTCTGTCATCAGTCCACCCAGGTTCAAGAGGAGAAAAAGAATTAGATTCCACTTCTAGATGGGGAGTGGTGAAATTCTAGAAGAACCTGTGGGCCAGGAGCTATTGGTGCAGCCATCTTTGGAGAACATAGTCTGAAAATACACTTTGCCTCAGTAAGAATTTGTAGTTCTAATCTATACACAATCTCAGGGGCCAGGAAATGCCAGATTTGTCAGTTAACTTTTTGAAGACTTTTTTTTTAAGGTTTTATTTATTTATTTGTCAGAGAGAGAGAGAGAGAGCACAAGCAATGGGAATGGCAGGCAGAAGGAGAAGAGGCTCCCCGCTGAGCAAGGACCCTGATGGGGGACTTGATCTCAGGACCCTGAGATCATGACCAGAGCCGAAGGCAGATGCTTAACCGGCTGAGCCACCCAGGCATCCCTACAGCTAAATTGGCCCCAGGTGCTAGCACTGTGGGACTCCAGGCAGAAGCAAATGCAAATTTAAAAAAAAATTTTTTTTGAAGATTTTATTTATTTGACACACAGAGGGAGAAATCACAAGTAGGCAGAGAGGCAGGCAGAGAGAGAGAGAGGAGGAAGCAGGCTCCCCGCTGAGCAGAGATCCCGATGCAGGACTCGATTGCAGGACCCTAAGATCATGACCTGAGCTGAAGGCAGAGACTTAACCCACTGAGCCATCCAGGTGCCCCCAATTTTTTTTAAAGATTTTATTTATTTATTGGAGAGAGAGAGATAGTGAGCACAGGAGCAGGGAGGAGAGGGAGAAGCAGGCTTCTCGAAGAGCAAGGATCCTGATAGAGGGCTCAATCCCAGGACCCTGAGATCATGACCCGAGCTGAAGGCAGATGCTCAACCGCCTGAGCCACCCAGGCGTCCCAAAGCAAATGCAGATCTGCTCTGGAGCATCATGCCCTCCACTTGGATCACACAAAAATTCCCACAGCCGATCACAAGCTCCTGATGTAAAATGACAAAACAAATGAGGACACAACATGCTATGAACAGGACTCCGAACAAGGAGCAGCAGCAGGTCCTGCCCTTGCCACATCGAGGCCAAGACTGTGAGAGTTGCGGGGAGGAAGAGAAAGCCCTTCAGAAGGGTCAGGCAGGAGGAGGGAAGCCACTATCCAGTGCATCCGGGAGATGAGGAGATCCTCAGGCTGATCCAGCTTCTTGTCCACTGTGCTGCTCCTAGGGAACTTCCAGGCAGGAGAGGATGGTCGGATCCTCAAGCGTTTCTGTCAGTGTGAGCAGCGCAGCCTGGAGCAGCTGATGAATGACCCCCTGCGGCCTTTCGTGCCCACCTACTATGGCGTGGTGCAGCGGGATGGCCAGGCCTTCAACCAGATGGAAGATCTCCTGGCGGATTTTGAGGGCCCCTCCATCATGGACTGCAAGATGGGCAGCAGGTAGGTTGACGGGCAAGTGTGGGGCCGAGGTGATGGGCCAGAGGATGCCCAACCAACTGAGCCACTCAGACATTCCCCACTTCCCTCTCTTAATTATATCTTTTGATATACAGAAACACTTTTAATCCAGGCCAGTTTGCCATTTTTCATTGTGATTAGGAGCTTTGTGTTTAAGAAATCTGTCTACTCCAAGATTGTGTGATCTCCTGTGTTTTCTTCTACAAGCTTTATTGTTTGAACTTTCACATCTAGCTTTGCAATCCATTAAGCATTAATCTTTATACATGGTGTGAGGTAGGGATTGAAATCCCCCCATGTCAATATCACGAAACTGTTGACCCAGCATCGTTTATTGAGAAGACCTCCTTTTCCCCACTGAATTGCTGGGCCTTCTTCATTGTAGTTCAGGTGAATGTACACATGTGCATCTGTTTTTAGACTCTGTTTCTGTCCATTGATCCAGTTGTCTATTCTTGTGCCATGCTGTGGGTTTATTGCTTGTCTTGATATCAGAGAGTATGTCCTGCGTTTTTGTTCCTCATAGTTTTCTTTGTCACGTCCTCTGTGTCCCAGGACCTACCTGGAGGAGGAGCTAGTGAAGGCCCGAGAAAGGCCCCGGCCCCGGAAGGACATGTATGAGAAGATGGTGGCTGTGGACCCCAGGGCCCCCACCCCTGAGGAACATGCGCAGGGTGCTGTCACCAAGCCCCGCTACATGCAGTGGAGGGAGACCGTGAGCTCGACCTCCACCCTGGGCTTCCGGATTGAGGGCATCAAGGTGAGGGCCAGGAGCTGCTTGCCTGTCACCGGAGGCCTGAGCGCTAGATCAGAGGCAGGGCCTCATGGGGAATATGGGTGTCAGGGAAAGCTGGGGAGAAGCAGGATGTGGAGAAAGAGTGGGAGACTGTGGAAGATGAGTAGACGGGCTCAGGGAGATCCTGCTTCTCTTTCACCCCTATCAGTGTCCAAGTTTTATTTACCTGTTTCCCTGAGCAGCTCCTGATTCCCTCTGCTCTCTTCCCTATGGCCCTGCCCTAGTCCACCCATCGTTCCCACTTAGTCTCCCTAGTCTCCCCTCACCCCAGCCTCCCTGGTCTCCCACCAACCCCCAGCCTCCCTGGTCTCTCCTCACCCAGCCTCCCTGGTCTCTCCTGCCCTAGGCTGCCTGGGCTCCTGGTTCATTGTCTTACCCTCTCTGATCCACATCTAACATGGCCGCTGAAAGGATCCTTACTCCCCTGTATGGGGAAAGATTTTCCTTTTTGCTTTCTCTCTTCCCTTCTTACTCTCTCTTTTTTGTAAATTAAACCTAATTGTTTGAAGACGGATTCACACAGTTTAAAAATCTAAATAATATTAAAGGGTATGGCGGGGGAGGATCTCTTTCCTGACCCTGCTGCTCTCCTTCCCATTCTGCCCCTCTGCCCCTGCCTGCTTCTGGAGAACCACCTTCTGGTTTCTTCTCTTTCTTCCTGCAAATACAAACAAATGCAATTGCATATCCTGAATTTTCCTCCTTCCCCTCTTACATAAAAGGTAACATAGCCCTGGAGAATTTTCTGTATCATTCCATGGAAAGTCTGCCTGCCTGCCTTCCTTTCTTTTCCTTTCTCCCTTCCTGTCTTTCTCAGCTGTGTAATAGGTCTCTCTGGATGAGACACAGGCCCCTACGGATGGCCACCGGGTTTTCCACTTTTTTGCCATTATAAACAGTACCTCAGTGAATCACTTTATATGCAAGACACTTTGCAAGTGGGTGGGTTAAGCTGTAGATGAGAGTCCCAGAAACAGGGGCACGGTGTCGAAGATGAGGTGCATTGTGAATTTGGCTGGAAATTGTCAAACTCCTTTCACAGGAGTAAGACCATTTTGCACCCCACCAATGACACATGAGAATACCTATTTCCCAACAACCTTGCCTGAGCCATCTTTCTGAGTTGTACATCTGATGCTCGTTCTTCTATTCAGAATCCTTCCATGGCTCCCTAGTCCCCTTGAGAAAAGTTCCCGGGCCTAGAGTGCCCTCCAGGGTCTAGCCTCATCTCTCCCCAATCTTTTCCTCTTCATCTATCTTTAGGCCACACTGAAGCAGTTTCATTTGCTTTAAAGAGTCCCGCTCTTTCCTGCCACAGGACCTTTGCACATGCTCTTCCCACATGTCCCCCTGATTGACTCCCAGTCATTTTTCTGTCTCATTTTATTTTTAATTTAATTTAATTTAATTTTAAAAAACTCATTTGAGAGAGAGAGTGCATGCACACACATGGTGGGGAGGGGCAGAGGGAGAGGGAGAAGCAGATTCCCCTCCTGAGCAGGGAGCCTGAACAGGGCTTGATCCCAGGACCCAGAGATCATGACTTGAGCCAAAGGCAGATGCTTAACCATCTGAGCCACCCAGGCACCCCTATTTTTTATTTTTATTTATTTATTTATTTGACAGAGGGAGACACAGTGAGAGAGGGAACACAAGCAGGGGGAGTGGGGGAGGGAGAAGCAGGCTTCCAGCTGAGCAGGGAGCCTGATATGGGGCTCAATCCCAGGACCCTGGATCATGACCCAAGCCAAAAGCAGATGCTTAATGACTGAGCCATCTGGGCACCCCTTTTTTAAATTTTTAAATATTTTATTTATTTATTTGAGAGAGAGAGATCATGAGTAAGGGAGAGGGGTAGAGGAAGAAGCAGACTCCCTGCTGAGCAGAGAGACCAACATGGGGCTGGATACTAGGACTCTGGAACCACGATCCAGCTTAAGGCAGACACTCAACAGACTGAGCCACATCCAGTCTTTTAAATTTCACTTCCTCCAGGAAGCCCACCTTGATTTCTATCGTGCCAGATCAGGGCCCTCTCTTTACTTCATTATTCTTATTTCCCTTTGTGATGATCTTATTCCATACCTGCCTCCTTCACCCAACTATGTGTCTGTCCTGTTACCTTCATGTTCTCAGCACCCACACGGCACCTGGCAATGGGGCAGAATGACTCAGGTGGTTTCTCTGTGCCCCTCTCAGACATTAAAAAACAAAACAAAACAAAACACTAGTCTCATTTATGGAGTGCTTCTTTAACTGTGCGCCAGGCACTGTGCCATGCATCATACCCATCCAGTCTCCTCTAATCCTTATGCCAGCTTTAGGTGGTAAATACCAACACAGTCCTCATTTTCCAGATGTGGGAACTGAGGCTGAGGCCGGGGAATCAGCTTGTTTACAGGCCGCCAGCTTGGAAGTAGCAGAGGCACTGTTCAAAGCCAGACCCAGCCCTCTCCAAAGTCCACTTGGCTAGACTGGGTCAACCAGGGGGTTCAGCGTTAAACTGGGAAAGACTGGTTGCTGTGGAGTGGGCCTTGGTGGAACTGGCCTGGTGGGCGAGCGGTCTCCTCCTCCCAAGCGGCCAGGAGCCCGGGGACAGGCAGGTGGTCCCGGGAGGTGCCTGATGCGGTTTGGTGTCAGCCCATGAAGGAAAAGTTGCAACACTGTGCCTTCTTCACCCCTCACCCTGCAGAAGGCCAATGGGACCTGCAACACCAATTTCAAGAAGACCCAGGAGCTGGAACAGGTGACAAAGGTGTTGGAGGACTTTGTGGAGGGGAACCATGGCATTCTGGTGAGTGGGACCCTCATGCCCCGAATTTGGCAGCTTAAGACAAGCAGACCACTGCTACCATCGTTGCTCCTAAGGTGGTGGTCTGCTCCAGGCCGGGGTTGGCCAACACTGGCCTGCCTTGCTTACCATCTGCGGTTGGCTGGTTGCTTGGCCAGAGCTGGCTGGACCGGGCGGGCCCTGCTCATGTGTCTGGTGATGGGCTCACCATCTCAGCTCATGACTTGGCTGCTTGTCTCTCACGCTCCAGCAGGCGAGCCTGGGCACGTTCTCAGGGTGCAAGCAGGTAGCCCAGAGAACCAGCAAAAATGCAAAATGTCTCGATGCCTCAGAGTGGCTGCCATCATTTCTGCCCCGATTGACCGGCCAGAGCAAGTCCTCTGACCAAGCCCAGATTCAAGGGACTCAGACTCCACCCCTCAGTTGGAGGAGCTGCTGGGAATTGTGGGTGTTCATGTAGTCTCCCAGCCACGCTCCGCTCTGTGCCACCCAGGGGCAGCCAAGCCTCTGCCTGCCTCCTGTTTCCCCCGCACGGCTCCCCTGATCCCATTCTGGCCGGGTTCTCCCTGCTCCCTTGGGGCAGTAGGAAGGGGACCCAGAGTCCCTGTACTAACCAAGAAACACTCTCTCTCACACAGAGAAAGTACGTGGTTCGCCTGGAAGAGCTCCGAGAGGCTCTGGAGAACTCCCCCTTCTTCAAGACCCATGAGGTGTGAGCCCCAGCTGCCGTGGGCGCGGAAGGCCCTGTGTAGGGGATGCGGGGGGGTCATCAGCCTCTGGGCGGCACCAAACAGAATCCCCTGACAGAGTGACAGGGCAGAGCTATTAAGAGGAACCCCCACGTTTTGGGGTTTTCTCTTAGGGTGGGCAACAGAGGGGATTTCAGGGAAATGGCATAGTTCAGAATGTGGGCTTGAGCCAGGTGGTCTGCAGTGAAGGCTGTTGGACTCTGGACACATGATTTACCTTCTAGGGCCTCAGCTTCCTCCTAACATGGGGGAAAACAATGTTTTTTGTTGTTGCTTTTTTTTTTAATTTGAGAGAGAGGGAGCATGAGCAGGAGGAGAAGGGCAGAGGGAGAGAGAGAAACAGGTTCCCCACTGAGCAAGGAGCCCAATGTGGGACTTGATCCCAGGACCCTGGGATCATGATCTGAGCCCAAGGCAGACACTTAACTGACCGAGCCACCTAGGTGCCCTAACTTCTTGCTCTTAAAATTACTTTGTAATTTTAATAATCATAATTTTCTCAATTATTGGTGTCTGCCTTCCCGTTTGGTGGCTCTCCCCCTTCCCTCTCCTGTGCAGCCTGGTCTCTTTGGAAACAATTTCTCTGGGCTGTCACAGGAAGTCTGGGAAGTCATGACCTTCCTGCATTTGCGTGTCCTCTCCCTCCTCTCTCCAAGCTCTTCTACCACCCCCTCTCAGGTCCTCCTCATTTCTTTTTCTTGGTATCCCCAAATTCCAATAGATCCCTGATCTGGGAGTTGGGCCTCCAGGTTCGAACCCCAGTCTGCACTCCTCAGCCTCCGGTGCTTGGGACCTATCTCTGGACAGGCATGATGGGCTAACAGAGCCCCTGCCTCCTGGGTGGGGTGAGGATATGGCCCATTAAGCATGGAAGCAGGACACATAGTCCACTCTCAATGTGTGCTTGCTATGACTGTCATGTTCATTATCATCAAATGTCATCCTCATCAGCCTCATCACTGCCTTGGGCTCTACGTGCAAGTCCCAACGAGGAGGCCCGGGGACCTCATCTCTTCTGTACTTGTGTTCAGTTTCACCCACTTTAAAAAATGAGTTGCCAGCATCTAAAACACAATAATTGACACCCAAGTTGGGACTTCCAGTTTCTGCGGCCCATTGGGAGATGTGGCAACAACTGGGCTGCCTGCCATGTGCCAACGCCCAAACAGAGTGGGGCGGTAGCACCTGCCCAGTCACCTGGGTTCTCTGGGAGCGGTGCAGTTTGAAACCCCACTAGAAAAGGGGAGGGCCTTGTACACCTGGAGTCCCATGAAGGCAATGGAAGTTGTTTCTAATTTTAACCACCACCACCCTGCTGCCCCCACGCCGGGAACTACCGAGGGCTGTGTGTCCAGCACCGCAAGGCACTTCATGAGCCCATGGGGTCGTGGAATGCTGCCATGGTTGTGGGATGTTACCATCATCACCACTCTCCAGTGGAGGGAACATCACCACCAGCCGCAGTCCGAAGGGCCTGAGCTCTTCTTCCCTGGGGGAGGCATTATCCGCTCATAGTGCCGGCTGGGCTCCCTGGACCCACGCGAGGTCTTGCAGGTACCTGAGTTTGTAGCCCAGCGTGGAAAAGGCTCACGTTGGCGGTCCCTCTGCTATACCGGCTGGTGTCCTAAGGGCCTTATGTGGATGAATTCCCACATGTGATGGGCACAGCAGCCTTCGAGGCAAATGTACTATGATCCCATTATTCCCACTTTGCATATGAGCAAGTAAAGGCAGGCAGAGGTTAAGGTCGCCTGCACAAGGCTACCTAGCCAGTCAGCGGCAGAGCTGGGATCTGAACCCGGATAGCCCAGCTCCGGAGCTCATGCTGTCAAGCACCCTGCCCAGCTGCCTTTTGGGAAGGGGGCCTGAAGCCGGTGCCTGCTCCTCCCTCTAACCTCCGACTTCTTTCCCCTGCAGGTGGTGGGCAGCTCCCTCCTCTTTGTGCATGACCACACTGGCCTGGCCAGGGTCTGGATGATTGACTTCGGCAAAACGGTGGCCCTGCCTGACCACCAGACGCTCAGCCACCGACTGCCCTGGGCTGAGGGCAACCGCGAGGATGGGTACCTCTGGGGTCTGGACAACTTGATCCACCTCCTTCGGGGGCTGGCCCAGGGTTGACCCACCTGCCCGCTGCCAGGTTTATTTTATTGGCTGGTGCCTATCTGGCTGGTGGTGCCCCAACATTGGCCATGGGGGCACTGACCGCGGGGATGGGAGAGGTGGCATTGGACACCGCACAAGACCGGCTGGAAGGTCTGAAGGGCCTTGGAGACCAGGTAGTGCCCGGCCCTTCCCATGATTTGGAGATTTTAAAGACTGGAGCGGAGGTGTGACGTGGCTGCATCCCACAGTGAATCAGAACCAGACTGGGTCCTCTGCCCAGCCCAGAAAGTTTCTGAGGGGCTGCTAGGGACCATAACTGAACCACGAGCCCTGACAGAACACAGTTCAGATGCCACTGGCCACAGGCTTGACATGGTGCCTGTCGCCATAGGAATGAGTATAATCACTGCCTCCTTGTCAGCCCCCTCCTGGCTGCAGGCTGGCTCCCAGAGGCCGGGGACAGTTGGTTTTATTGCTGGTATGCTGGAGAACCAGCCTTCACCTGCAAATAAAGGCAGGAGCCACCTATCTGCCTAGGAGAGTTCTGGCCCCATCTGCTTGTCCCCGGGAGCCACTCCAGCACCCAAGACCCTGGGGAGGGTGTGACACCACATGGGGCTGATCTGAGCGCTCTGCTGTCTGGTGGGACCCAGTTCACCCTGTCCTGCCCTCTCCTGGCCCCATGGGGATCCTCCCCGCTCCAGAAAGAACTCTGCCAACCCCCTGCAGACTGAGACCATAGCCACTTCCCCGGCCTCCACTGTGACTAGCACCACCTCGTTCCTTGGGCACCGGCCTCAGCCTGAGGACTTCCTCCTCCCACCCCATACCTTTTCCCTTGCTCCTAGCTGGCCTGTAGCAGGAAGGGCTTTCAGCCATGGAAAAGCAGATTTGGGAAGCAGAGCTGCCTTCCTCCAGGGGTGCAGGGTAGGTTGGGCCACTGGCTCTGGCCTGGAGTGTGCCACCGGGTCCACCCCACCGACCCTGGCAGCACCAAGCGTGCATCCCATCCCCCCTCCTCCTGCACCTGTACCTTTGGCTTCCTGGCCTCTGAGGCAGGGAACCAGGCACCTCCCTCTTCCCTAAGCTGAAGCTCGAATGTGTCTTCCAGGCCCGAGGAGATGTGCTTCTTTTCTACTGACCGTCTTTATACTTATTTATACGGGAGGTAGTCGTTAGCTGGGGCAGTGTTGGGGAACAGGAGGCAAAATCGCTTTGTGTACTTTCCCCTCCTGGACGACGCCCCAATAAATCACACAGAGTCAGCTTTGTGGATTTTCTTTCGCCTCTGGGGTGTGTGGGCTCCAGGCTCCGTTTCACTGTTGGTGCTGGGTGGGGTCATGGGATCATGGGCCCTTTGGGATCATTCAGTCTGAGTTCACCCGGCCACTGGTCTTCTAACTTCTCTGTGTTGGACAATGTGGGGAACAGACTCATGAGTGGGACAGCTCCCGGCTGTGCCCTCAGGGCCTCCTAGGACAGCATACCAGACAGTGCCAACTGTGGGGTCCAAGGCGTGAGGGCAGGGGTGCCCTCTTCAGGGGAGAAATACCGCAATGGACAGCATCTCTCAACAAGACCCTTTGCCCGGCACTGAGTACCTGGGACCAAGACAGACCTGCTCCTCCCCTTTCAGAGTAGGAGCGACAGGTCTTTGTTCAATCAGGAACCTCTTTCTCCACCCACATCTGTACAATGACTAACTGCCGGGTTTGCATCCTGGCCCTGCCACTTGCCAGTTGTGACCTCAGGCCAGACCTCACACACTTCTCCGGGCCTCAGTCTCTCTACCTGTAAAATGAAGGAAGAACTAGTCCCTTCCTTACATGGAGAATCTGATGAGTTAAAATGGGCAAAGGGGTTGGCACATGTTAGCACTTTCTGTGTGTTTCTAAGCCAAAAGGCAAGGTGGAAGAGGAGCCGTGCCTGAAGCTAGGGAGTCTTCCCAAGGAAGATGAACCAAAATAGAGAATTAAGAGGAAGATGAGCCAAAATAGAGAATTAAGGAGTTATCCTTAGCAGAGGATTGGGTGCAGGAGAGTAGACACTCTGGGGACCTGGAAGGCCAGTGTGGCTAGATGAGCTGGGGCTAGGAGAGTTTAATCCCTGTCCTGTGAGCAACAAGGAGCTGCTGGAAGCTTCTCCCAAGGTAGGTGGTAAGACCTGGTTTATATTTTTAAAGACAAGGCATCGTAGGCTCTAAGGGAACAGACGCAGGGGGGCGGCAAGCGGTGCGGTGAGAAGGCTCCTGCAGGTGTCCAGAGAGAGGAGGCTGGTCACGAGAGAGAAATGTCTGGATTCAACATTGGGGTGGGGCAGACAGGCAGGACCTGCAGGCCGGCTCTGGTGAGTCTCTTTCCTGGAGAGGGAGCTTGTTTGACTGGCTCCTGGCTTGGATCCCAGCCATGCATCAGAAGCCCAATACTGCAGGGTGGGCGTGGGAGGTGGGAGAAGGGGACTGGGACTAGACGGACTGGGGTGGCAGGGGGCCTCTGCGTGGAGGGTCTCTGGCTGGAGGTCCTGGGAAACACGGCCTACATCTGCAAGCTCTTGCAAAGGGAGAAACCGGGGCACTCTTCTCATGGTGACAAGGCTAAGCTGTGGCCGGGACCCTGTCAGCCTGGCTCAGGGCTGCAGCAGGCTAGTGGCCGGAGTCCCGTGGTCTGAGCAGCAGGGCCTGGCCACAGAGGCCAGCCCGCACCCCGCCAGCAGGTACCACGTACGCCCGGCCATCAGCGGCCCTTGAGGGTGAGAAGTCCGTCAGCTGGAGGTTGCTGTCCCGGACCTGGTCATAGTCCCATAGCTGGTAATGCCAACTCTTGCCCTGCTTCGAGAGAAGGTAGACGACTCCTGCAGAGCCTTCCTCTGGCAGGGCTGGTGGCTGGTGGGGCATGGTGGGCACCGGGTGAAACAGACCTGGCAGCTCAGGGTCCTCAGAGTAGCCGAGGCTCGGCACGGCCCGCACACCCAGCAGGACCCCTGGGAAGAGAGGGGAAGCTGTGAGCGGGAGGGCACGCTGACTCCATGCCGCAGCTCATTGAGCTCCCCACACCGTCCTTCATGGAAGGTGTGGGTGCTGCCTCCATGCATCCCTTAGTGGCTGGCGGGGCCGTGGGCACACAGCTGGGCTGGGACTGGACCTACGGTGTCTGGTCCCAGACCAGTAGCACAGGGAGGGGAAGGGGCGTTCAATAGAGTGGGCATCGTCACCCAGTGGTTTCCTGCTGTCTAGTAAAGGAAGACTCAGAGGAGCCGAGGCCACGGACCCGGGCATGGGGCACCCAACATGCAGACCACCCAACATGCAAGCAGCAGGGTGGGGTGGGGGTATGAGGATGTTCAGGCCGATCGAGGCGGACGCTGACTGACACATGCAGTGTGCCTGCCCCATTCAGACCTTTATATGCTTTGCTACTGTCGCCCCGATTTTCAGATGGAGGAAGGAAAGCCCAGAGTCACAGAGCCAGGAGGTGGCTAGACCCGCTATGGAGCCCAAATCCTAAAGTCTGCGCTCTGAGCTTCTGTTTGTGATTAGCAGATACTGGGGCACCTGCTGCCTGCCAGGTCCCTAACTAAATATCCTGTGGGGATGGGGACAGGCCAGCCCTGGTCCCTGCGCTGAGCACAGGAGACATGCCATTATCAGGCTGAGAGTGTGGGGTGCTGGGGACCAACAGGGGGAGCACACAGGAGTATGTATGGGAGGGGAGACCCACCTGTGCTCACTGCCCAGTGGGCCTTGTGGCCCTTCCTATGACACGGCTCGTGGTTGAAATCTTCATCGTAGCTGGTGCAGAGGGTTAAGGCCAAAGCTGCAGTGTGGCCCTGGGACCCACCCTTCTCCCTCCCCACCAGCTCCCTTCAGGGCCCTGGGATACGGGATGAGCAGGGGATGTCCAGAGACAAGGTGCCACAGGACACGGGCTCTGTTGGGACCGCCCAGGCCACCATGGAGCTGCTCCACCTGGCAGCCCAGTGTCTCCTGGGCCAGCTTGCCCATGTCGGCCACTACAGGGGTGACAGAGACAGAAGGATCGCTGTGTGCCTGGCTGCAAGCACCTCAAATAAGCACTGCCACCACCACCTCTCTGGATAAATGCAGGAAATGAGGCACAGAGAGGGTAAGCTGCTTGTCCACAGTCACCCAGCAGGAGGGGGCAGAGGTGCGCTGGGAATGAAGACAACCTGCCTCCAGAGTCCACCTCCTAATATTCTACTGGGTGAGGGAGAAGGGCCAGAGGATTGGAACAGGGTCCTCTCGCAGGACTGGTTTAAGACCCCCCATGCCCCCAACTCACCAGAGAACATCTCTCCCTGGGCCGTGTAGCCTCTCTCCATGGCCATCTCCACAAGTCTCTCTAGGGGGATGCCGCTGGGTGGTGCCAGGAGTGTGCCTGCCATCCACAAGGCCACCAGCCCACACCTGGGGAGAGACAAGCCCGGTCCCTCCACCCCTAAGTCATGTCTTTACCAAACCCCCTCTGCCCCCGGAAGCTGGAATGTAAGGAACTGGTGTGCCGTGCTGGTGCTGGGGGAGTTTCCCTTTTCCCAGACCTGCTGGGCTGCAGGGAGGGCAGGAAGGTGGGGAGAGAGGTCACCTGGGCTTCTAGGAGGAGGTGCCAAGTAGAGTCCGAGATAAAGACTATTCACTTACTCGCTTGCCCTTGCCCGTTCATTCCAACAGTTCACTGTGCATGCACCCAGGGCCCCACCCTCCAGCCCCCGTTTCCCTCCCCTCCACCCCCTTCCAAGATGCCTGGGACAAACCCATGCCTCCCTCCCTACAGAGTGGCCCTCAGGAAGCACACAGCAAAGGAAGAGTCGGGTGGGAGTCCCAGATCAGGGCACGTACTGAGGGCCTTCCTGGATGAGGGACGGCACGTCTGCACAGAAGAGGATCCATTGTAAGTCATTTCTGAAACTGAATCAGAGCATGCTCAGGTCACATGGGAAAGAGCTCAGCTCCTAGATCTATCCCCCCAGCCCCCCCACCCCCTGGCCTCGAGGTGCGATTGGAAGTGGAGTGTTGAGGAATGGGCAGAGGAACCCAGGTCTGGCTATCCTGAGGCCGGAGGGCAGCTCGAGGCTCTGATGCTGACTTCCCTCTCCCCTGATGAGCCACTTGTCCCTTCCCAAGCGTCCGCGTCCTCATCTGCTCAGTGGGAATCCTCCTTCTACCTGCTGCTCCCTGCTCATTCTCTCGGTTGTTGTAGGGGCAAAGAACAGATGTACAAAATCTTTCCAACTTGGAGCCAGGAAAATGGACTTATTAGAGCAAATTTCTTGAAGAAGGGTGACTGTTTACCCAAACCCTTCCTGTGATTTTTTTTTCCTCCTTCTCAAGCCTGTTCAATAGGGATGAAAATCCCTTAACCCAGCCTAGAGGAGAACCACGTAAGACCACACTCCAGGCCTAAGAGATCAGCCGGATAATGAGCGCTTGCAGGCCTGTCCAGCCCCACCCTTGGGGAAGTCACGTATAAGATTTTGATCCAATGCAGCCCCAGGGCTCAGGAGAGGCTGGGCAACATGCTTATCCAGTATTTCTGTTCCAAGGCCAGTGAAAGAGCAAGGCTGGTGGGCGTGGGGTAACCCCAAAGCTCCCGGTTCCAGTTTGGAGCACTGTCCTGATGGAAGATGGCACAGTGGTTAAAGGCACTGAGGCCTGCTGCCAGAGTGCAGATTGGGTTCCTCTAAGTGCTGCGGTGAAGTAACCACCTTCATAATCCTCAGTTTACTCATCGGGAACATGACATAACCATAGTTCCTATCTTACAGAATCACTAACCCAATGAAATAAATGCCTAAACACACTGAGAATAGTGCCCAACAAACGTCCTAACCAAACGGATTATAAACTTGTCCAGAGAGCTGGAAGTTTCTTCCATGAGTCTGGGCAACTCACTCCTTGTTACACCAGGTCACCACAGCTCCAGGCCAGATCTAGACCTCTCCCACCTGGATATCTGGGGGCTCCAGCTTCCTCCTGGACCCCTTGACTGTCTCACCACCTCCAGTCCCCACAGATAGCCTCCCTCTCTGTGCAAAGCCCTTCCGCAGCTCCCGCTGCCCTCAGGATCGTCTGCCTCCCTCCACGCAGTGCCCCTGCCCTGTGTGATCTGGCTCCTGTCCACCTATGGAACTCCACGTTTACCACCTCCCCCATCCAGTTGAAGAAATATTTGCAGATCCTGGAAAAGAACATCTCTTCATTTCAGCCTGTGCCTGTGCACAGGCTGTTAATTCTCATCACAGCCGGGACAGCTCTCAGTCCCCACTAACCCCCAAGTCTGGCCAGGATCGCCCCCAGGACTCCCTTACTATAGCTCTCACCACTTTGGGCTGTCACTGGTGAGGGAGGGATCTGTCCCTGCCCCTGTACTAGGTGTCTTTGGGGGCAAGATTTCTCCTCTTTGCAGAAGGCGTGCCCTGCATGGGTCTAAGTAGGGAGCTGAGGTTTTTGACCTTGAGGAAATAGGAAACCCCAGGAGAAGACAGCTGAAATGACCGGGGGACAGGTGGTTCGGGGACACCCTACCGGTCCTGGTGCAGCTTCAGGAGCCTCTTCACGTCATCTCTGCTCTTGGGGACTGGGCCGGCCTTCTCTAAGGCCTCCTTCAGGAGCTGGCTCTTCTCTATGCCGAAGACATGAGGGGGAGCCAGCCCCCTGACAGGGGGTGGAGGTGGCGGTGGCGGTGGGGGTGGGGGGATAGGGGCCTGGAGACTTGAGGGAGGTGGAAAAGCTAAATTGGGGACATTTGGGGGGAAAGGAAGTGGAGTGATGGGGGTTTGGGGAACAAGGGTTTGTGGAGGGGCTGGGGGGTCTACGGGGGGAGAGCATCGAGAAATCATTTTGGGGTTTATGACATGCAAGTGCTGTCAGATCAAGAATCCGGGCCAGATGGAAACTCTAAAAATGAGTTAGTTGCAGGCATGGACGTTCTGAAAGTTTTAGCGCGGAGTTCCAGAACTTGGGTGAAGAGTGGGCCTGAAAGGACCAGGACGGACACTTGGAACGATGGAAGCAGGGGTTAACAGGGCGGATCCCTTATCCGGAACTAGATTTGTGGTTTGGGGCTGGGTTGCAAGACTCCGAGAGGAATTTAATTAAGAGTTACTGTATTATCCCAGGCAAGTTTTGGAAACTCGGGAATCAACGCTTGGCTCTAGGGTGGGGCGCCTAAACTGCGGGAATCTGGAGCCCAAGGCTAAAGACCAGAGAATTCAGGCTCTGTAACCCCTCACATCCCAGGCCCGAGTTCGGAACCTTGGAGCTGACCTTGATAAAACAGAGGTCAAGACATCAAAAGGACACCTGGCAGGGAAGATGGCTTAGTCGTGGAGAAGGTCCTGGAATCAGAGCGCGAAAGGAAAAGCTCTCTGGGTTGGGAAAGGCTCACAGATCAGAGGACGCTAAGAACCGCGATACCGCCGGAATACGTGACGGAGACAGAAAGTAAATGCGCCTCCCCTTCCAGCAAAATGGCAGCCGCAGCACACATTATCCCTTATCACGTGGCGGGACTCCCGACTCGTGCCCACCCCCACAGAGCCACGTAACGCGAGAAGGCGGAGCGTGGAGGGGGGTTGTTGGAGAGACTTTCAAAGGACCGCCCCCGGAAGCTGCACAAGGGCGAGCGGCTTCCCCATTGGTCAGAAGCGCGTGAGGGGGTGGGCCTTCGCTGATTGGTCCCTAGACCCTCTGGACGGGTCGGGCGGGGCTTTTCTGCCGAGGCGGGAACCCAAATGTCGTTTTGATTGGCAAGATTTGGGCCCAGGGGCGAGATTCATTCTGACTGGTCAAGCTACTGAGTTTCCGCGCGGGATTGGCTTGCAGAAAGACAAAGGCGGGATCAGGAGAGGAAGCTTTTGTAGTCGACGCTCAGAAACCTACGCGGCGACACTCGCAGGAGCTGCGGCTCTGTTGGTGAGTAATCTTGGGCGACGGCGGCCATCGACGCCAGGCCAGGAGAGCGTTTGCCTCCTGGACCTTCTCGCGCCTCGTGGGGGAAACTATCTTCCCGCTGCGCGAGGTTTTGGGCGCTTCAGAGTCGTCTCTTAACTGGCTCGTACATCCGGGTTTTTCTCCCGGGCCGCCCTTTGAGCTCCTAGGCCAATGGGATTCGCCACTTAGGACGCCCCGCCTACTGGGTCACGTAGAGCACCTTGGGACTCGTAGTAGACCTTTAGAGAGGTCCCTCTACCACGCGGGGAGGAGAAGCGGGGTACCGCTTTCGCTTTGTTTTCCGAGCTGTGCGGCTTTCCCGCCTCTCGTCACTTCCTCGTGGCAGTAAGATCCCTGAGCAGCCCGTTAAGCCCGCTTTGGGACAGGATTTGGAGAAACCCAGGGCTGAAGTTCTTTTTTCTTTCTTTCAGCTCTACCTCGGCACCTCTCCATGGCAGTTCCCGAGACCCGCCCCAACCACACTATTTATATCAACAATCTCAACGAGAAGATCAAGAAGGATGGTGAGTTCTGGGGATAGTCCAGACTCCAGGTGACCTCGCAGGAGCCGGCCCCTTCTTCCATCCCCCGCATTCACGTGTCTTCCTTCGCCTTCTCCAGGCAAACTGTCAGTTGATCCTTCAGCCTTTGCACACGCTGCTCATTGTGTCTTTAACGCTCCTGCAGTCCATCTTAACGGTCTAGCGATTAACCTGGTCACTGTGGTTCATTCCTGAACGTCTCAGCTCACAGGACTCCTCCAAGAACCTTTTGGCGTCCCCTTACGGCTCAGGTGCCTGTCCCTGACTTCCCATAGGCCTTGGACATGTCCCTTTGAAGCCCTGATTCTTTGGGGCTGGTAGTTGTCTGCACTGATCTGGGAGCTCCTTGAGGGTAAGCACTGGGATGGTCTTGGTCATGGTGGTATTCTCGGTGATCAGCCCACAATGGAGGTGTCTAATTTCCAAAAGAAGACGGAATTATAGTAACATGGCTAACACCATCATCAGGTACTGATATGTACATCTTTACTACTTTAAATTCTCCCAACAGCCCTTCAGGAAGGAGCTATAACACCGTTTTCTCAGATTAGGAACCAGACTCAGGTGATGTGACTTGCCAAAGGCCACATAGCAAGATAAAGGGGTTGAGGCCACCAGCGTGGAATTCGGCTTAAGAGCTCGATTTTTTTTTTTTTTTAAAGACTTTATTTATTTACTTGTCAGAGAGTGAGAGAGAGAAACCACGCGAGGGAGCACAGGCAGACAGAGCAGCAGGCAGAGGCAGAGGGAGAAGCAGGCTTCCCGCCAAGCTAGGAGCCCGATGTGGGACTTGATCCCAGGACACTGGGATCATGACCTGAACCGAAGGCGGCTGCCCAACTAACTGAGCCAGCCAGGCGTCCCAAGAACTCGATTCTTGACATTAGATGTGTTTTTTCCATTTTCTTTATCATGTTTATTGAATTTCATTTTCTATATCTGAAAACTGAACAAAAAAGTCCTGGTACTTTCTTTGCATGGACGTTACATGGATTACCTGAGCCAAATATCATCTATGCAGTGCTTCCTTATATGCTATCTAGTTGTTAGTAAGGGCTGGGTAAAATTTGTCTCTTATCCCCTTAAGAAAAGTCTTGGGGGAGGGCGAATAAAAAAGAAAATTCTCAGGGAGAACCAAAGGAGTTTGCTGGGATTGTTTGAAGTTGCCAATAAAGTTACTGTTGAAGAAAACCAGACAAGCCATGTAAGTTCCCTGTATGTGCTCTTAGAGTATGGTGCCCAGCCAGTGGGGCACCTGGACAGAGGCATTTGTTCCTTCTCATAGAAGAGGAGACATTTCAGAGAAGACTTCCAGGTAGAGGAAGCTATGTGTATGTTTGGTGAGGGAGAAAAGTGTTCCCAACCTAGACCAACATGGGCAGATGTCTAACGGCCAAAGAGATCCTGAAGCATTCTGGAAATAACAAGTAGTTTTATGTGACTGAGGCTTGTGTCCAGGGAGAACTCTCCAGTGAGTAGTACCCTGATGGTTCCTGGCCTCTTGTGGGCGGTGAGCCATTAGACTTTGTCCTGAGGCCATCTGGGAGCCAGGTGAGGGACACAGTCTGGTGTGAGGATGATGTATGGAGACTGAACTTGAGTGGGCAAGAGGGGAGAAGGGAGAGAGGACCAGAGTCCAGGGGAGTAACTTTTCTTTTTAAAGATTTTATTTGACAGAAACACAGCGAGAGAGGGCACACAAGTGAGGGGAGTGGGAGAGGAAGAAGCAGGCTTTCCACCAAGCAGAGAGCCCAATGTTGGGCTCAATCCTAGGACTCGGATCAGAATCTGAGCCGAAGATAGACGTGCAACCAGCTGAGCCATCTAGGTGCCCTATCAAGTGTGGTCATTTGTAAGATGCAGTGGTGTGGGGTTCAGATGGACTTGGGTCCCGCTCTGTAGCTTCCCAGTACCTCCGGGGCACTCTGGAGCCCCTGACAATCCTCTGAGCATCTGTTTCCATTTAGTAAAATTAAGACTGTTACAGACACTATCTCATGAAGTGGTTGTGAGAATTTGGTGAAGTTTTTTCCGTAAAACATATAATGGTATCTTTACTCACACAAACGTTTTTGGAGATGGGTGGCCGCTAAAGTCTAAAGTCTGCGTATTGCAGTAAGCAATTGGGAGGGGCTCGTGGTTAAGGATCGCTAAACCAGTAAGCACATCTGAGGTCAGGAGGTGGGCAAGACTGCAAAGGAAAAGCAAGTAGGGTACGAGGAGTGGGGAGAGTGGCAACAGGGCACCTTTTTTAAGACAGGATGGTCAGAGGGAGGCCTTTGAAGTGGGAACACTGTTACTGAGACCTGGTTGACTAGAAGGAGACAGCTGTGGACACAACAGGAGAAAGGTTCTTGTGGTGGAGGCAGTAGTCTGGGCAAAGGTCCTGAGGCAGCATCCATGTCCTGGCCTGGGAAAGGGCTGTGAGGCCAGCGTGACTGGGAGTTACATGGGTGGAGTATAGGGGGACGAGGTTGGAGAAGTTGGCCAGGGCTACCTCACCCAGACCTGGGTCAAGGTGCCAGTGACCGGAAAAAGGATGCTCACGTTTATTGAGCATTTGTCATAGGCCCTTTGTTACGTGGGCCTCCTGTTCTTCATCAAGCAGGGGGTGTTGGTACCGTCTGTGCTCTCAGAGGAGCCCCCAAACTCACCCCAGTGTTCTTGGCTGCTGCTCATACTGCTGGCCCTTGAGGGGTTCCTGACCTGTGACATTGTGTCAGGTGGCTGATGGTTTTCCTTCTGGGCCTCACTCGGCTCTGAAAAAGGATCTCAGCCCCCAAGGACAGGTTCCAAGACTTCGAGTCACCCATGGGCCTTCCCTTTCTCCCCCTGCAGAGCTGAAGAAGTCCCTCTATGCCATCTTCTCCCAGTTTGGCCAGATCCTGGATATCCTGGTTTCCCGAAGCCTGAAGATGAGGGGCCAGGCCTTTGTCATCTTCAAGGAGGTCAGCAGTGCCACCAACGCCCTGCGCTCCATGCAGGGTTTCCCCTTCTACGACAAGCCCATGGTGAGTGCTGTGGCAGACTGGGTGGGTCTGGACCTCTTGTCACCCGTAGTCTGGTCCCCTAAAGTCGGGAGTCTCTCTGGCTGTTTGTTAGCATTTCCTGTTCTTTGTGCTGGAGCCAGTGATGGGGTACCCAGTAGATGTGAGGCACAAAGGAGAAGGACTAGCTAGGGAAAGTGGGGGAGAAAGTGTTAGATAACCGAGAGCATCTGCAGTCGAGGAAGTGGGTCAAGTTGGTTTGGCTGGAGAGAAGGGTGAGCATGGGGTGGGGGTGCTGGGGAGCCTTGGAAGTGTTTAGGGAGATGCCTCTGGCTGTTGGGGAGCATAGATTAGAAGCCGGAGTTTAGCAGGAGTTCCAGCCCTGACCAGGTGGGGACCGTGAATGGGTAGAAACGGGTAGATTGGGGTTCAAGAGACCATGTGCATGCACAGCCAGGGGGCTGCATTCTGGAAGGTAGAGAATGGCTTAAAGTGCCCGCCCTCTACTAGTGTTCCTGTCAGATCGCTGGCAGCCATCTTTTGTTCTTGGGGCCCTTTCCCTTATCCCTCTATCATCTGAGTTTCACCTGATGGGAACACGCCTCCTTGAACCAACTCCCTTGGGGAGGGAACAGCAAATGCTGGTATGTCCAGGTCCCAGGTGGGTCACCTCCCGTGGAAGACAGTGGGCCCCTGGAGTGGTGAGGTAGCCTGGAACTCTCCCTCTGTGTGGATGGGGCACTGATTTGCCTGTTACCTCTGGGCGTGAGCCCAGATTTGCTGCATCTTATATGGCTTTTCTGGGGCAGCTGGGAATTCGCTCTTGAAGTATAAAGACCATAATGTTACTGGGTCAGTCCTCCTTCCCTGCTCCCCAGATCACTGCTCAGAGCATTTCAGACACTTTTTTTTTTTTTTTAAGATTTTATTTATTTATTTGACAAATAGAGATCACAAGTAGGCAGAGAGGCAGGCAGAGAGAGAGGAGGAAGCAGGTTCCCTGCTGAGCAGAAAGCCTGATGTTGGGCTCTATCTCAGGACCCTGGGATCAAGACCTGAGCTGAAGGCAGAGGCTTTAACCTACTGAACCACCCAGGCGCCCCTTGGCAGTAGAATTCTGTCCAGGAGTCTGTCAAGCTGGTCTGGCCTTTGGAATCTTCACAGCAGCCTGCTTCTTCCTCCTCTCCCAAGGCTTTCCTGGTCTCTGCTTGAACCCCTGCTCCCCGCAGGCTCTTCTCCACATGTGGCCCCAGGGCTGCCTCCAGCACACCAGTGAAATTTGCTCACTCCCTCTTTGAATCTCCCTCCCTCCCTCCCTCCCTTTCTACACCAGTGTCATTTCACTGAGGCCTCTCTTAGCCACACTCTGAAATTTTTGATTCGTATCTTTTTTTTTTTTTAAAGTAGGCTCCATGCTCTGAGCCAGACACTTTTTAATCTTTTTCTTCATTCTCTTTCAGTATAGCATGAGGGTGGGGCCTTTGTCTGATGGGCTCATTGCTGTACCCCCAGAGTAGAGGGTCTCCATAATTTGCTGAGAATGAGCTTTAGCCTGCGGGTGTAAACTTTTTTTTTTTTTTTTTTTTTAAGATTTTATTTATTTGACAGAGAGAGACACAGTGAGAGAGGGGACACAGGCGGGGGAGTGAGAGAGGGCGAAGCAGGCTTCCCGCTGAGCAGGGAGCCCAATGTGGGGCTCGATCCCAGGACTGTGGGATCATGACCCAAGCTGAAGGCAGATGCTTAACAACTGAGTCACCCAAGCACATCTGGAGGTCTGAACTCTTGTGTGATTGGAACCACCCCTTCCCTGCATAATGTTCCTATCCTGGCCCTGTTTCCTCGGATTTCTGCCTTTGACCCAATGCTCAGGACTGTCCCATCTTCCCTTCAAAATCCCAGCAACCCACTTACTGTGTGTCAGCTACTATTCCAAGCACTGAAACTCATTCAGGCCTTATGGTCATCTTTTCAAGTGGGAAATCTCCACAGTCCCCATTTTATAGATGAGGATGTTGAGGCCATGCAATTTCCATAACTGGACTCACTGAGCTGCTGGTAAAGGTCTGCTTTTGCACCCAGGCAATTAGGCCTTGAGATCGACGCTCTTCACCCTTCTGTACTCTGTTTGGCAGCGCATTCAGTATGCAAAGACTGACTCGGATATCATTGCTAAGATGAAGGGCACCTTTGTGGAGCGGGACCGCAAGCGGGAGAAGAGGAAGCCCAAGAGCCAGGAAACCCCAGCAGCCAAGAAGGCCGTGCAGGGTGGGGCAGCCACCCCTGTGGTGGGGGCTGTCCAGGGCCCTGTTCCGGTAAGCCAGGGCCAAGAGATGCTGACCTCTCTCCATCAGGCCTGCCTTAGCCTTAGGCCTGGCATGTGGGCACAGTCGGGGCAGGGAGGGCTCCCCTTGGGGTTCTGGCTCCCTCCCTTTCCATTTCCTTCTAGAACTTGTTCACCTCTCATTGAGAGATAGCACAGCTGGGTGATGTCTGCACTTGGAAGTGCCTCCATGCTTGTCTGACAGTTTTGCAGAAGCTTTCTTTTTCTTGTGTGTCTGTCTCTTAGTTTCTTTCTCCCCTTGACTTTGATCTTGTCTGTGTCTTAATGTCTATACAGAAAATCGAGAGGAAACCACAAACCAACTTTTTTGGATTAATTAGTGAATTTAATTTAGCAGGCTCGCCAGAGAGATCAGTGTGGAAGAAATCAGTTTTATTTCTCTGTGCTAGCAACAAACAAGTAGACTCCAAATTTGAAAATACCTCAGGATTAAATGTAACGAAAGGTGTGCAGAAACCACCCACTAAAAGTATAGAACATCACTGAGAGAAGTGGGAGGTGAACTCAGTAAATGGATGGGAGACTCAAAACTTGAGATGCCAGTCCTCTAGATTGGTCTAACACGCAACACAAATCCAGTCAAAATGCCAGCAGGAATTTGGGGGGCATTGACAGTCCATTTCTACAGGTGTGCGGAGAGGCAAGGCAAGGCGGGAGAGGAGGATAAAACGGTGGGGGGACACTGTAGTCATCAAGGTAATGTGATGTTGGGGAGGAAGATGGACCAGGTTGCAGAAGAGAGTCTTGAAAAGGTCCACACAGGCTTTCTCAGCCAGTAAAGGCTCCAACAAGGTCCATTGGTAAACGGACTTTTTTTTCCCCCTAATAAACAGTGCTGGACCAGTTGGTCCATATTTATGAGGCAAAGTATTAGTCCTACCTCAGCTATGAAAGTTAATTTGAGATGAATCATAGACCTCAGTGTGACAGCTAAAACAATAAGGCTTCTAGAAGGAAACAGGAAAATCTCTTCATGACCTTCGTGAGGGCCCGAGAAGTAGAAACATCCTGTTTTCTAAACAGAATGGAGAAAAGCACAAGATACTTCAGAGAGTCTTCTCCTTACTTTGGGGTCTCCACGTTGGCTCTGCTGCTTGGGTCACACACTGTTTGTCCAGCTTTCGCCAATGCTGGCTCCCTTTCTGTCTGGCATCAGCAGTGGGGTTGGTGTTACGGCTCTGCTTCCCTGCTCTGACCCACTCCCCTCTTCTGCACCCAGCTTTTTGTCCGCCTTTGAGTCCTCAGCTGTGGTTCCCGCTCCGGCCGCCCCATCTCCTCTGGGGGTCGGAGTTGTGCTCCCTCCGGCTGGCTCCCTTCTCCCCACCACGCCTCCCTTCTCAATTGGCATCTGCCCTGTCCAGCCCCTCCCACTCTGCCTTCCACTGTCTGTTCCTCTCTGCAGGTGTCTTCCCCCACACAGGTGAGTTTTTGTAAGGAAAAATATAGCCTGTGCTCATGTAGGTTTTGCTTCATCCATTTTCCTTCCGGCGACCTTTGTCTCCATGGGTGCCTTGGGCTCTCTCCTTTTGTGGCTTTCACACCCTGGGTCTCCCGACGAGCTCCGGTCCTCTCTGCCTCCTGCTGACATCACACCTGCCCCGCTCAGCCCTGCCGTCCTCTCTCCGCAGGGCATGCCCCCGATGACCCAGGCACCCCGCATCATGCACCACATGCCCGGCCAGCCTCCCTACATGCCGCCTCCGGGCATGATCCCGCCTCCAGGCCTGGCTCCCGGCCAGATCCCACCAGGGGCCCTGCCCCCACAGCAGCTTATGCCGGGCCAGATGCCGCCTGCCCAGCCTGTAAGTGTCTCCTTCTGGGTGTCATAAATAGCTGGGACGGGCGAAGGGAAAAGACAGGGACGAAGGGAAAAGACAGGGACGGGTGGGGGCTTGGTTATGGGGGCGGAGCTTCGGGTGGTCAGGGTGAGGCTGGAGGGGCGACCAGAATCTAGTCAGACTCGATGAACTGCAGAGAACCTGCCGATGGCTACAGCAGTGCTCTTTGTGGCTTGCTTTCTGGTGGGGGCAAGGCGGTATAGATAGGCAACCTCAGGGATGTTGGGTGAAGGGCCCAGAAAGAATTCAAGCAGGGCGGTGCTGGGAAACAGAAAGGCAATAGGTCCTCCACTAGACTCATGGCTCTGTCACTCCCTTGCAGCTTTCAGAAAATCCACCAAATCACATCTTATTCCTCACCAACTTGCCCGAGGAGACCAACGAGCTCATGCTGTCCATGCTTTTCAACCAGTAAGTGGGGCCGGGTGCTGGGCAGGGGCCAGAGGGCGATGGCCAGGAGATGGCACCATGTCCAGGCTGGTGGCGTCCTGAGCCTGCTTGGGATTTGCAGACAGGACAGTGACTGGAGGCTTAAAATGTGGAAACTGAGGCCAGGCCCACGGCCACGGAAGTGCAATAGTGGCAAGCCTAGGGCGTAGCAGTGCGGGACCTTCTTTGACTTCGTGAGGGGTGGGGGAGCCCCTGGGCTGCCTCTTTCCAGTCTCTAAATCAGAAAAATGCTAGGTGCATATAAAATAATGGTGAGGTGGTACCGAGCAGTTGGAAGGTTTTATTTATTTGAGAGAGAGAGAGAGACAGAGAGAGAGAGAGCCAGAGCACAAGGCAGGGGAGAGTCAGAGGGAGAAGCAGACTCCCTGCTGAGCAGGGAGCGGGATCCTGGGATTCCAGGATCATGACCTGAGCTGAAGGCAGACGCTTAACCAACTGAGCCCCCCAGACGCCCCCTAAACTCTTTTAAGACAAGTCCTGGGCGCCTGGGTGGCTCAGTGGGTTGAGCCTCTGCCTTCGGTTCAGGTCGTGGTCTCGGGGTCCTGGGATCGAGCCTCACATTGGGCTTTCTGCTCGGAGGGGAGCCTGCTTCCCACCCCCCTGCCTGCTTCTCTGCCTGTCAAATAAATAAATCTCTCTGTCAAATAGATAAATGGAATCTTAAAAAAAAAAAAAAAAAAAAAAGACAAGTGCTAAGGGGTGTGGATGGACCTCATTCCTCCGGCTGCTGGGGAATTGGGGAGTTGGAGGCAGCACCGGGAGATGGGAGAGGTCAGACGCGCTCCTCGACTGTGGTCTGCTCTGGGGCAAGTCGGAGGAACAGAGCAGCACAGGTGGTTCTGTGTGACAGTGCCCACAGGGAATTTCGCGAAACTCCGTAAGACAGAAAAAAACAGTATCACACGTATATCCTTCTGTAAAACAATACGTACTTTGTAAGAACAGCGGCAGAAGAAAGTGTACCCAGCAACCGTGAGCATGGTTGCCCAATGGGGAAGGAAGTTAGGGAAGAAAACGGGGAAATGAGAGAAACAGAGGATCGTAAAAAGGGTAGTGTTTATTCCTGGAACAGGGTGGGTAGGTTATGATTGGGGAAGGACATGGGGGGCAGTGTCCTGTTTCTTTTTCTTTTTTCTTTCTTTCTTTTCTTTTCTTTTTTTTTTTTTTTTAAGATTTTATTTATTTGAAAGAAATCACAAGTAGGCAGAGAGGCAGGCAGAGACAGAAGAAGGGAAGCAGGCTCCCTGCTGAGCATAGAGCCCGATGCAGGGCTCTATCCCAGGACCCTGGGATCATGACCTGAGCCGAAGGCAGAGGCTTAACCCACTGAGCCACCCAGGCACCCCTCCTGTTTCTTTTTCTTAATTATTTAAGAATTTGCTTTTATTTTTAAAAGACTTTGAGGCAGAGAGAGAGAGAGAGCCCAAGCAGGGGGAGGGGCAGAGGGAGAAGTAGGCACCCCACTGAACAGGGAGACCAATCTGGGGCTCCATCCCAGGACCACGGAATTATGAGCTGAGCTGAAGGCAGATGCTTAACTGACTAAGCCCCCCAGGTGCCCCACGTGTCCTGTTTCTTGATCTAAGTTGTAAGTTACAAAGGTATAGGTGTTCACGTTAAAATATTTCCTTAAATGACACATTTGTCTTGCCTGTACTTGTTTCTGTTGAGGTTCCTCCACTTCGCACTGTGTGCATCTGGGGCTTGGATTATCATCACCTATGGTGCATTGTGGGATGTTCAGCGGCATCCCTGGCCTCTACGCTCCCAATGCCAGAACATTCGGGATGCTGAGTCTGGTTCCCTGAGATCTGTTCCCTTCTTTCAGGTTCCCTGGCTTCAAGGAGGTCCGACTGGTCCCTGGGCGGCACGACATTGCCTTTGTGGAGTTTGACAATGAGGTCCAGGCAGGGGCCGCTCGGGACGCACTGCAGGGTTTCAAGATCACCCAGAACAATGCCATGAAGATCTCCTTTGCCAAGAAGTAGCACCTTTTCCCCCTGCCTGCCCCTGCCCCCTGTTCTGGGGCCACCCCTTCCCCCCCTTGGCTCAGCCCCCTGAAGGTAAGTCCCCCTTGGGGGCCTTCTCAGAGCCGTGTGTGAGTGAGTGGTCGCCACACAGCATTGTACCCAGAGTCTGTCCCCAGACATTGCACCTGGCGCTGTTAGGCCGGAATTAAAGTGGTTTTTTTGAGGTTCGGTTTTTCACAACCATTTGTCGTTTTTATTTTCTTATGCTCTGTGCCTTCTTTTCTTACACATCAGAATATTCTGGGTGTTTGGACCTCTTAGCATGTTGGGGTTTGCAACCCTGGGGAAACACAGAATAGTGTAGTAACTTTGTCTAAGCTTTAGGCATCTTTACCAGTTTGGAAAAACTCCTCTTTTGTCTCCTTTGAGCATTCAGAGCAGGAAATGGAAACCCCGACTGCCATGTACAGTTGGGCAGGTCGTGTACTATGCAAGGATGCCACCTAAATTTAAGGGCACACTATTCATTTTGTAGATTTGTATTTTTTTTCTAACATGATAAGAGTGTCAAGAAAGAGGTTTTTCTATGCCTTTTTTGAATCTTCAGAAAGAATGCCTCTGTGATAGTGACAGGCCCCAGAAACAATGCTGGATACTTCAGGAAAAAAAGGAAGGGAACTGGATGCTCAGGTACTCATTGGAAGGATAGAAGGAGGGGTAACCTGGGTTTGAGACACTTGAGTTGAGGTTTGTGGTCTCTGATTGAGCTGCAGCCTCGCCTTCAGGAAGGAGTGGAAGTGCCGTTCCCACATGGGAAGCCACTGACCAGGCACAAAGGGTGTGGCCACTTCAAACAGCGCTAATCTTCCCTGCTGGCAATCCGCCACCTAGGAGCCTTGGTCAGGTGGCTGAACCACGCCCTCCAGTCCCCTGGCTGCAGGGGAGTCTAGGAAAAGGAATTTCTTTCTTTTTTTTTTTTTTTTTAAGATTTTATTTATCAGAGAGAGAGAGGGGGGGGAGAGAGAGCACAGGCAGACAGAATGGCAGGCAGAGGCAGAGGGAGAAGCAGGCTCCCCGCTGAGCAAGGACTGGGATCATGACCTGAGCCTAAGGCAGCTGCTTAGCCAACTGAGCCACCCAGGAGTCCCGGAAAAGGAATTTCTGATTGGACAGTTATGTAACCCAGCTGAAGCTATGGGTAAGACGGGAGATCAAAGGAGGGACCTTCTTCAACAGTCTGTTACACACCTGATCTGGAAAAAAAATTTTTTTTAAGATTTTTTTTTTTTTTAATTTTTTTTGCGAGAAAGAATGGGGAGAGGGCACAGAGGGAGAGGGACAAGCAGACTCCCAGCTGAGCAGGGAGCCTGAGTTGGAGCTTGATCTCAGGGTCCTGAGATCAGGAGCTGAATGAAATCAGACACTTAACAAGGCACCCCTGGCAATTTTTTTAATGGACTAAAAAATACATATATGTATTGTTTAAGACTCTCACTCCATGCACATAGAAAAACGAGATCATTTGCCAGAAGTAGAAAATTGACCACAGAAATGAGTTTCTGAAGCCAGTGTTCAGTACTGTCTGGTCTTCATCTGTGGAGGCTCTAATCCCAAGCTTGCTCCTGTTCTGTCTGCTCTTTTCTATTAAAGAGAAACATCAGCATTTGCAGTGATAAAGGCTTACAGCACCAAATACAGTCTCTCTCCTTCAGGATCTGAAAGACTGAAGGGAGAAAGGAATTGTTGTCTCCACTAAGAGGCAAGTCTTTATTGCCGATGGCAAGTGGAAACATCTCACCCACCACACTGGCAACCACGGGTTCTGTGGTCAGTAGATCCTGGTTTTTATTGTCTTCCCGGTGCACTCCCTAGCTGTTCCCCAGGAGCAATGGATGTCCTCACTCCAAGCTTCATTTTCTTCTCATGTAAGGGAAGAATTCCTGTATGTTAGTACTTTGGTACTTATTGTTGGTACACGCCGCTATCCCAAACACACACCCACTGCTGCCAGGCACTCAGGAAACACTATAAACTCAGCAAAGACTTGCTGAGTACCTACCGTTCTTGGCACAGGACACAGTGGTGAATGAAATACACAAGCCAACTGTAAATACTATGTTCTGATAAGACAGCTGGGGTGGTAGGTCTGGGAACAGTCCCAGGTGATCAAGGAAGGCCAGTCATTGGACGTGACTTTGGAACAGAGCAGTTTCTCCTGTCCATGGTGGCGGTGCTGGGTATTGGAGGGCACAGAGATGGCTGAGGTCCAGGCTTTGACCTTGAATTCTGCCCTACCCCAAGCCCAATTTACTTCCCCCTCACAAAAGTTTGGACTTGTGGCCAAAGGTAAGAATGCTCGAGAACGGGAGATGCCACCCAGGAGAATGACCTGGGCACGGAGATCTACTGGAAACAGTTTTAGAGGTTGAGACTTGAGTTCGGATCACCCTCCCCGACTTTCTCCTGACCTTGGGCAACGGACAGCTCCACAGCTCCACACTCTGACGGGTATGGGCCTAGAGCCAGATCTGGCCTTTCTGCTTCTGGCTCTAACCTTGAGCAAGTTTCTGAAGGCTCTCCCTGCCATTTCCATGGCAAGGGGTTATAACAGCCCTCTTAAGGTGATGCAGTGTCCATGTGAGTTAATAAGATAAAAATTACGTGCTGAATACTCTGAATGACTTTGCTTTCCTAATCACCATTTTACAGAGGAGTAGGTGAGGTTCTCAGAAAAATTGCTTAGCCCGGGTCACCCAGTCAGGAAGTGCCTTGGGAAGATAAATAGTGATTATGGGAGGGCATATCTAGCCTTAAGATCCAGCATAAAATACTTGGTCCTTGAGGGTGGGTCTTTCTCTGGTGATCAAAAGGCTGCCTTGTTCTGTCCTCAAGCACAGGAAATTCCAAGGTAGTTTTCTGTACTAGCTCCCTGTTTCTGTTCGTGGAAGGGGCCCAGGTACCCAAGCAGCCTCAAGAGAAGATGGAATTGAATATCTCAACCTGTATGGTTGAGGGGGTGGGGGGTGGCTGGCACTTGGAGTGGCCTGGGCTGCTTTGGGCCTATCTGGGCATTTCCCTGGGCAGGCAGCCCTCACCCTATCCTTGAAATGGTTCTGGCTGGGTAACAGCCTCTCCATGTTGTGGGTGAAATTTGGGACTGATTAAGGGCGGAGACAGCATGGAGAACACAGGTTTCCTTGTATTGCTGGAGAGAGGGAGGGCATAAGGAAATTAGAGACCCTATTTCCCCCTCGATCACTTTCTTGCTCGGAGTCCATGATGGCTGGGTCCCCAGCGTTCCTCGGTGTCATCATTCTGCTGTCTGCCTTCTTGGGGCCCAGTGTCGGGGGCCGCGCCATGCCCAAGCTGGCTGACCGCAAGCTGTGTGCTGATGAGGAATGCAGCTGTAAGAGCTGGGGATGGGGGGCTGGGGTGGCTAGCCCGTGTGGAGGGTGCTGTCATTCCCTTCTCTTCCTTCCCCAGACCCTATCTCCATGGCTGTGGCCGTTCAGGACTACGTGGCTCCTGACTGCCGTTTCCTGACCATACACAGGGGCCAAGTCGTGTATGTCTTCTCCAAGCTGAAGGGCCGAGGGCGGCTCTTCTGGGGAGGCAGTGTGAGTCTTCAGAGAACAGAAGAGGAAAGGATATGGGGGTGGGGTGGGAGTATGACCTAATTTTCCACCCAAAGGGAAAATTTGAGGACTGAAGTAGTTTGGCAGGGGTGAGGGAAGAGGGGCTATTGTGATCAACTTGGTTTTTACCTTGAGCAATCATGGGGCACCCACTATAGTGCCAGGCTCTGTTCCCGACCCTGAAGATACAACAGTGAATGACCTTTTATTCTAATAGAAGGAGACAGGCCATCCAAAAATATCAGCAAATATGTGCTCCTCTGAGAATTAATACACATTGACTGGGAGACTACTTCGGGTGGTCGGGGATGGCCGCCATGTAAACTGAGGTCTGAGCGACAGGGATGGAGCCAACCATCTGGAGATCAGGAAGAAGAAAAGTGCTATGGTCTTCAATAGGAATGAGTTTGCCATCTTCCCAGACCCTGGCTTTGAATTTTTCCTCTCCAGGTTCAGGGAGATTACTATGGAGATTTAGCTGCTCGCCTGGGCTATTTCCCCAGTAGTGTTGTACGTGAGGACCAGACCCTGAAACCTGGCAAAATCGATGTGAAGACAGATGTGAGTGTCTTGGGGGCTGGCGGGGATCCAGAGGGAGGATCCTGGGGTTGTGATAATGAGCAAAGATTCTCCTGCCTTTGGCTCCCCGGCAGCGTAGCTGTGTGTGCTGGGACAAAGTCCCTGCCTCAGTTTTCTCCTCTGTAAAATGGGGATTGTTAAGTCCCTGTCAGATTGAGCGGCGCAAAAATTAAGGGACTCTGGGCTAATTTGCATAGCATGTGTTTGGCCAAACCTGGCCCCTGCCGCCACAGCCTTTGCTAAAACCACTAGATCCTTTGTGGTGTGTGTGACCGCTGATTTTCTCCCCACTGTTTTCCTTTCTCTTTTTCAGAAATGGGATTTCTACTGCCAGTGAGCTCAGTCTACCACTGTCCCTGCTGTTTTTTTTTTTCTTCCCAGCTTTATGCAAATATACCAGCCAAGTGCAAAATGAGGGTCTCTGTGGTCTTAATGGCGGGGGGGGGGGGGGGGGGTGTAACAAAGAAAATGTTTCCCCAGCCTCCTGAATTTAGCCAGTCAGCCCCCTGACTGTGGTAACGTCAGTGGTTGCTAGGCAGAATTCCACTGACTAAAAGCTCTTCGCTCCATGCTGGGTACTGGAGGTGGGTTCCTAAACTTAAATATCACACACAAGCAAATGAGAAGGCAGAATAACCTGAAAAGCTCGGTTGCGGTTCATAGTGTCCTCTCTAGACCAACGAGAGGGAGTTGGACTATTGGGAATGAACCAATCGGACCATGAGGAAGACACAAATCACAGAATAGAGGCATCTGCAAAGGGAGATGGGAGGTTAGCCTGCGTGTATCTCCCCCACCCCCGAGTTTTCCTCCTTCTTGCCTTTGGGGTCAGAAAGAGCGCTCGCCAGCTCAATATCCCCTGTTCTTCAGGGTCTTTCTGTCGATGCTGTCCATGCCCCGTTCTTTGCAGCCATGTCCCCGCCCCCAAGCCCACTCCTACCCAATCCGGAGTCTCGACTGTGCACCCGTACTCCTGACCAAATCCGTTTCTCAGGTCGGCAAGGCATCTCTGTACGGTCCCTTCCCACTAGCTCTGCCAATCGCTCGTCTTGGTCCCTCCCCCTTTGGCCCCTCCCTTCTCGCGCCGCCAATCCTCGCCTTTTGTCCCGCCTGCCGGCCGTCGAGCTCACCAATCCCTGCCTCTGGGAAGCGTGGCCTGGTATCCCGCAGCCCTAGCGGGTCGCGCCGTAGGGAGGTGGAGGCGGAAGTGGCGGCGCCGGCCCCGGGAGTAGGAAGGAGCCGGGGCTGCAGCCGGAGTGGAGCGGCTGCCAGCCGAGGAGCAGGCGCGGCCGCGGCGCCATATTGCGGCCCCAAGCGGCCGCGACCGAGTCATGGCCGAGACCTACGGTGAGGGTGGTGGGCCGAAGTCGGGGTCTGGGGTCTGGGCCCAGGGAGGATGCGGCCTTTGGGGAGTGGGGCGGGGCCTTATGTGCCAGGGGGCGGGGTCTGGCATTGGGCAGGGCCTAGTGGATGCTGGGAGGGGTTTAATGGGTCCGAGGCTGAGCTCCATCGATTTGGGCGGAGCCTGAGGGTCTGGTGTGTGGGTTAAACGGGTCTGGGGCGGGATTTGAGGGAACCAGTCTTGATGGACCTGCGCAGGCCTTGAGGGAAAGGGTAGGTCTTAATGTGTCGGGGCGGAGCCTGAGTGGATGGGGTGGGGCTGACTTTATGAATGGCAGGGCTGGAGGATGGTGGGCTGGGAGAACCCCGAGGGGATGCTGTGGACGCTGGGACTGCTCTGGCTTGAGAGGTCTGCAGTGGGGTTGGGGATGAGTTGTCCTTGAATTAAGTGGTGGGAGGGACTCTTGGCAAGGGCCGAGGCTTACACTTGAGTGTGGGGGCAGAGGGAGGGGTGGAGGAACCAAGAATTGAAAGATCTGGAAAGATGGATGGATGGATGGATGGATGAAGAGGAGGAGGGAGGACAGGGTGTGGTAGAAACAGCACTAGTACGAGTAAGAAGGAGCTGCGATCCTTCAACGAGCAGGGAAAAGTCGAGGGAACAAGTGCAAAGATCCTGAGGTGGGAACCAGTTTGTCATTTTCAGGGAATAGACTGAAGGTCAGCATGGTGGGAGGTGAAGTCGTGAGGGGCAAGGGCAAGCCTGTAGTCCTCGATAAGATGGCTTTCAAGAGGCTTTAACTAGGTAATAGCCAAACTTTTGAACTCTGGAGCCAGTAGACCTGGATTCGAATCCCAGCTCTGCCCAGCTATGGCATCTTGGCGAAGCCAGTTAACCTTTCTGGCCTCAATTTCCTCATCTGGAAGATGGGGATACTCTTTAGTATCCTCCCTCATAGAGTTTTTCTGAGGAATAAGTGAGCTTGCAGTAGTGAAGAACTTTAGAACCGTGCCTGTTATGTGGTAAGCACTGTGTAAGAATTGTCTGTGACCGTTGTTACTGTTGCTCTGTTGCTGCATGTGTCTCTTTGTCCCCTTGTAACTGTGATGGTCTCTTGGCTTCCATTTTTTTGCCCTGTATCATTCTCTCCATATGGGTTTCCCTGATCTTGGCTCCATCTGCTCAGACTTCCTCTTCAAATTCCTGGTGATTGGCAGTGCAGGAACTGGCAAATCATGTCTCCTTCATCAGTTCATTGAGAATAAGTGTGAGTTTCTGGGAGTGGTCCTGGGAGCACTGAACTGTGGGCGTGGGCATGGCGGGGGCAGGGGCAGGGCTGACCGTAGGTACAATTCCAGTGCTGGCTGCCTGGCCCTTGCCTTTGCTAGATCCTCCTTGAACCTCAGTCACCCCAGCAACGAGAATGGTTTGGTACAGGCTGAGGAGGCCAGGGAGGACAGGGAATCTTTTGAGCCCCTGCACTGCCTCTTTTCTCCCTCCCACTCCCAGTCAAACAGGACTCCAACCACACAATCGGCGTGGAGTTTGGATCTCGGGTGGTCAACGTGGGTGGAAAGACTGTGAAGCTCCAGATTTGGGACACAGCCGGCCAGGAGCGGTTTCGGTAGGTGGGCTGGGCTCCCAAGGGAGTGGGATAGAGGAGAGAAAATGAGAAAGCAAGACAGAGAGAGAGAGAGGTGTGTGCAGTCACTTGGAGATCTGACACAGAGCCACTGAGGGGCAGGCAAAGGGGAAAGAGAGACGGAGACTGAGTACAGGTACCTATAGCCAGAGAGAGCAAGGGTCTTGGAGAGGGAGCAGGGATAGCGAGGGAAAATGATGTTGAGAAAGAAGCATAATGAAGGGACAGACTCACAGACCCTAGAGAGACTGCAGTTGATCGACCCATATGGCTGGAGGGATGGAGACTTGTGCCCAGGGAGAGGCGCCCAGGGTGGGGGCGATGGGGTGAGGTGGAAAAGGAGAGACTAAAGAGAGGGAGACTGGAAAAGAGGTACACTCAGAAAGGGACAGAGAAAGACTGATACCCAGAAGAAGAGCAAGGTAAGGGTGATAAAGAGACACAGAGAGAAACAGGTCAGAGCCAGAGACAGGGAGGGTGGGACAGGCGAAGGCACAGAGATGGAGATATGGATGTGTGTGGCAGAGGGGAGAGAACTGTGTAGGGCTCAGCACACAGTATGTCTTCAGGAAAGGTCTGCAGACAAGGTGGTCGATGCCTGGAAACCCGGAGTTGGAGAAACAGAGACGGAGAGAGGAGGGACATGAGGGAGTCGAGTCCATGGAGAGGTGTGGCCCCAGGCCAGCACCAAGTAGCTGCTAAGTTAATATTGGTGTGTTGATCCACTGAGCAAAAGAGACAGAAAGAGGGCCAAGGATATATGGCTTGTGCTTGGCTTAATGCTTATGGAATGATTGCCCAGGTTCGAGGGGGACCCAGACAGAGATTCGGGCCCTAGGAACAGGGCCTCCAAGAGATGGGGCAGAAGAGGGACAAGCAGATGTCCTTGCAGAGCACTTGGTCAGGACTGGGCAAAGGAGAGATGGCAGGAAATGAGGAATGAGCGAATGCATGAGAAATCATGAGTGAGGTTGAGAGGACCAGAGCCAGAGTGACAGACAGAGATAGAGAGCCCTCGGGAATGAGAGAGACACACATGTAAGAGAGAGATGGAAAGACACAGACCAGTGAAGAGTTACAGAAAGACAGAGACACAGAGAGTCGAAGACGGGCAGACACTCCGACAAGAGGCAGACAGACAGACCACTAAGAGAGGCAGAGATTGAGGGAGATAAAGAGAGCAGCAGAGAAGGGAATTGTGCTGAGACCAGACCATCGCCAGCTTTGGGGGGATGGGCCAGCAGTAAAGAGGGGTCTCCGAACCACTAGTCTCTCTCCGCAGAGGGGGGCAATCTCAGGGCAGACCCCAGCCTCGGGGGTGACTGGGTCCCCCTGGCCCCACAGGTCGGTGACGCGGAGTTACTACCGAGGGGCGGCTGGAGCCCTGTTGGTGTATGACATTACCAGGTGGGTGCACGGAGAGGGTGGGGCGGGGCCGGGCGGGACCCCCAGACTATGCCTGCCTCCCTTCCTCCTCTTTCCCTTCTCCTTAGCCGGGAGACATACAACTCGCTGGCCGCTTGGCTAACAGATGCCCGCACGCTGGCCAGCCCCAACATCGTGGTCATCCTCTGTGGCAACAAGAAAGACCTGGACCCGGAGCGCGAGGTCACTTTCCTGGAGGCCTCTCGCTTTGCCCAAGAGAACGGTGAGGACCCTGTGGTGGACCAGTGGGGAAGGGGGCCTCAGCAGAGAAGCAGGAGCTGTCCACTGGGGCCCGTGGGCCTCCCGGCTGTCTGTGGCTGTGCCTAGCAGGGCAGTGTGGACACTGAGAGGTCTGGGTTCAGATTCGAGTGTTGCCACACGTCAGCTGTCTTTCTTTACCTGGGGAGTGGGAATCACAGTGTTTCTGCCCGCATAGCGCAGGCTGGTTTAGGGGATCGGTCCCTGGGGAGCCCTCAGCACTGCCTGGACAAGGCAGCGGGCCCTGCGTTAACCGCCGTCAATAAGTGCAGGCTGTTGGCGTGACGTGGAGGTTGCAAACTCCGACGACCCAGGGAGACTGGCCTGTTTTGTGAGTAAGGGAGAGAGGACAGGGTAGACTCCAAGTTAGCAGGCAGTAGCCTTAGGGGCATGGACAGGACTGACAGCCACATCGAAAGGTATGTGAGTGTAAACTCATTTGAAAACTTCTGTGTTGGCCAGACATCTACTAAGCTCAGGGTCTGTCCGTGTCCCTCCAGGTTTGGAGGATGGTTTTTTGCCATCTGAAAAGACGTGGGCTGGAGTCCTGGCTCTTACTTTCTGTGAGGCCTTGTCATGTGGCTCAAGGGTGGACCATGGTGGGCCTGGGCCTGTCCTAGCAGAGCTGGGAACATAGCTGTAAAGACACCCTGGGCCCAGCACTTGCGGGAAGATAGTCAGGACCCTTTCCAGAGAGGTCAGGGCTGGGATAGAGGAGGCACAGGGGGCTGTGGGAGCCCATGGGGCTAGGAGGGCAGCTGATCATGCTGGGAGGTCAGGGAGGACTTTCTGGAGGAGGCGGTTTGTAAGCCGGAACCACCTGGGGAGGGGGGCCTTCCATGGCCGGGCAGCAGCCTGAACAAGGTCCTGGAGTGAGGGCAGAGGTGGAATGCTTGAGGAGCAGAATGAGAGGTGGTCAGTCAAAGTCAAGGGGAGGGTGGGGACTGACTGAGGCCCTGCCCCTCAGAGCTAATGTTCCTGGAGACTAGCGCCCTCACGGGTGAGAACGTGGAAGAGGCTTTCCTGAAGTGTGCCCGCACCATCCTGAACAAGATCGACTCAGGTGAGGCCCCTGACTGCCCAGAGTGGGAGTGGGAGCGGAAGGCAGGGCCCAAAGGTCTCCAGGGGACCATTCCTGACCTCTCCCCTGCACCCCCACCTCCCAGGCGAGCTCGACCCCGAGAGGATGGGCTCGGGCATTCAATACGGGGATGCCTCCCTTCGTCAGCTGCGGCAGCCTCGGAGCGCCCAGGCCGTCGCCCCTCAGCCATGTGGCTGCTGAGATGTGCACGGAGCCAGGTGGGAGCCTGGGGCCCTGGGACGGCAGGGGTAGGGTCCCGGGGAATACTGAACAGAGACAGAGACACAGAAAAGAAGAGGCCATGAGAGAAAGTGAGAAAGAGGCAAAAACAGTCGAGTGAAAGGAGCCATTATCCTGGCCTTGGGGATGTCCTTTCCATCTTGCTACCAGCTCTCTGCCTGGGATCTCTGACCCACCCATGCCTAATTCAGCAAATATTTATTGAGTGTCCGCTGTGTGCTAGGTCCTGTTCAAGCAGTAGGCCAAACAGACAGTCCCTGCCCCTGTGGAGCCAACATGCTCTTGGGAGGAGACAGGCAATAAGCAAGACACATGAGAAAATGACGTGGTAGTTAAGAAGATAAGAGCTGTGCAGAAAAATAAAGGGAAAGTCAGGGTGGGTAAAAGGTGAGCAGTGGAGATATTCCGTGATGAGGGAAACCCTTACTGAAAAGGTGACATTTGACCAAAGACCTTAAGGAGGGGAATGGAGCTGGGGGGTTCATATGGGTCTCTGGAGGATGAGTGTTCTAGGCCGAGAGAAAAGCCAGTGCAAAGGGCCTGAGGTAGGGGCATGCCTGGCCTGGATCAGGAAGTCCATGGAGGCCAGTGTGGCTGGAGCAGAGTATGTGTGTGTGTTTGGGGGTGGGGGGAGAAGATGAGGTTAGGTATGGGGGGAAACAGATTGGATAGGGCCTTGTTGTCTATGAGGAGGTTCTGGGTTGTACCCTGGGTTGGATGGGAGCCATGGGAGGGCTCTGAGCGGAGAAGGGACAGGACCTGATTCAGGTGTTCCCAGGATCCCTCTGGCCACATATAGAGGAGAGGAGGGGGTGGGCAGGAGTGGTTCCTGAGAGACCAGTGAGAGACTACTGCAGAGTCAAGCTGAGAGACAGTGGTGGACAGGATGGGGGGACAGGCAGAGGAGGGACTGAGACATGGCTAGGTTTGTTTCCTCCCTGGTCTCTGTAGTCTTGCCCCCTCTTGATGTAGCCACTGGGTCTTTCTAAAGCACAAATCTGATCCTGTCCCTCCCCCGTTTAAAACCACCCATGGCTCCCAGGGTCCATGGGACAGAGCCGAAGCTCATAGCCTGGTGTTTGCCCCGCCAGCCTCACCTGCCTCAACTCACACCTCTCCCCACCGCTCAGGCTGCTGCAGACACCCTGAAGTTCTTCCCGTTTCTCTGGGTCTTCATTCATGCTGTTCCCTCTGTCAGAAACACTGTTCCTTCCCTCTCTTCCCTCCTCCCCCTCCTTTTCCTCCTCCAGGAAGCCATGCTTCCCCTATGCTTGGTCCACACTCCTTGCTGGGCTTGCAGGGTCCTACAGGATAAGGTCCCATCCCCACCTCTTTGAGAGTGTGTATGTCCTGCCAATTCGCCCTGTGCTTCACAACTCCCCCCACACTCCCCTCCCTCCCCGCCTCCCCTGCTTCCAGCCATTGGCGGCTCCAGGGTGGCTATGGGGAAAAGTGCTCAGACCTTGGATATACTTTGAAGGCAGAGCCAACATGAATTCCTGATGAATGGATGTGGCATTTGAGAGAGAGGAGTCAAGGGTGAGTGTTTTGGGCAGTCCTGTTTCCTTCCACACCCCTGCATCTGCTGTGGCTCCGCTGGGGCGTATCTGTCCTCCAACCTCCTCTCTTTTTTCTTTCTTTTTTTTTTTTAAAAGATTTTATTTATTTATTTGATAGAGATTACAAGTAGTCAGAGAGGCAGGCAGGGAGAGAGGAGGAAGAAGGCTCCCCGCTGAGCAGAGAGTCCGATGCAGGACTCCATCCCAGGACCCTGAGACCATGACCTGAGCCATAGGCAGAGGCTTTAACCCACTGAGCCACCCAGGTGCCCCTCCAACCTCCTTTCTTGCACCAACTACCCCTTGTCATCTGGTCGTTGCCAGACCCTTGTCACCTTCCCACTCGTGGCCACTACCTCTAGCTGGCTGGTCTCACAGGTGCCCTCTACTTTTTAAAACATTCAGCTCTGAACATTCAGTCATTATTGTGTTTGTCTTCCCCATCTGAGAAGGGAAGGAGGTGACAGGTGAGAGATCACAGACCAGGGTGCCTGGGTTTCAACTCTGACTCTGTTGCTTCCTACCTGCATGACTCTGGGCAAATTCTTTATGTATTTTTTTTTTTTTAATTTAAAGATTTTTATTTACTTATTTGACAGAGAGATAGCACAAGTAAGCAGAGCAGCAGGCAGAGGGAGAGGGAGAAGCAGGCTCCCCACTGAGCAGGGAGCCTGATGCGAGGTTCAATCCCAGGACCCAGGGACCATGACCTGAGCCGAAGGCAGCCACGTAACCCACTGAGCCACTCATGTGCCCTGGGCAAATTATTTAGACACTCTGGGTTCTCCATTTTCTCACTTGTAAAATGGTGCTAATAATAGTACCTACCTCCTTTGGGTGTTGAGAAGATTAATTACATCAATTCATGTAAAGTCCTTAGCACAGGGCCTGATGCTTACTAAAGACTTGAGAAATGAGGGCTGTTTATTTGAAAGAGCTGGGGCTTTGTAGGAATGGATGGTTGTGTCTTTACCCGAGGGCTCAGAATGGCGTCCTTTTCAGGGTTTGCTCTCAATGAATCAAATGTAATAAGACCGTGCTTTTTCAAATGTTGTTGACTGCACTCTGCAAGAGAAGATACATTTTAGACGTCTTGATCTGATACAGTTCCACACACATCAAAGCTGAAACATGTTTTTCTAGTATTAATATTCTTTGTTTTTGTTTTTGCTTTCAGTCGAGGTGAAATTCACATGGCATATGTTAGCCAAAACGTTCCAAGAAAATGTTCCAAAACATTTTCGTTGCCCTAAGGAAACCCCGTACTCATTAAGCAGTCACGCCCCATTCCCCCCAAACTCTGACACCCAACTGCTTGGTGTCTCTAGGGACCAAATAGTATTATATACGATGCCCCTCTGATATCTTCTATCTTATTCTGTTTCATTGAAACATTGGCCAAGGCCCGTCACACTGATTTCCCAGCCCACTAATGCGGTGCTGCACATTGAAATTACCTGGAGAGCTTAAAAAAAGTCTGATGCCTGGGCCTCACCCCAGAGATTCTGAAGTGCTTTCCGGATTTCTAGAAGCTCCCAGGTAATGCTATTTGTAGCTAAAGCAACAAGCACTAACTGAAGATGTCCCGCTCAGTTTGGAAAACACTGGAATGAGCCAGAGCAGTCCAGGAACACAGAGGGACACAGAGATACAAAGGGGGGGGGGCGTGAAATTTAGATACTGAGATACCTGTGTAGATACCTGTGTAGACTCCAGGGGTCAGCCCTCTGAGACAAACAGGGAGATGCAGGTACCCTCAGAGTGACAGCCCCAAATTACCGGCAGATGAGAAACACAAAATCGGACAGTGCAGAAACTCTGGAAGAGAAAGGTATGGACAGACGGACACAGATAGGCAGGAAGATACCCAGAAATGAGACGTAGACACTAGCCAGGTAGACCCAGGGTCCCTTTAGTTCACCACACACTTTTTTTTCAGCTCATCCGTTCTCCAGGACCAGCCCTGCCCTTCGGGCCGGGGCCCAGACCCAGGCCCTGGGAGGCCGAGCCCCTCACCTGTCCTGGCCCCAGAGAAGCTGCCCCGCCACCTGTCCCCCTTCCCTGGCCTGGTGGGGCCTGGCTGAGGGGCAAGACTGAGCCACGGGGGAAGGGGGAATCCGTACCTGCTGCTGCTTCCTCTGTCTTGGCTAATCCCCATCCCCCCAGAACCCCTAACCATACTCGAAGAGTTCCCAAAGCCTGAGACCAGGGCATTTGGCCCCAGCTCCCCGCCATTGCGAGTACGTGTTATTTATTGCCTGGAGGCCTGTCCAGTCCCCACCACCCCCATAAAGCATTGTTTACACCTGTGTCTTGGCCTCTCTTATTTTGGGGTGATGGGGAGGGAAGGGAGACAGTAGAAGTACCCGATGGAAGAACCACATGTCATGGTGTGTGGGGGTCATGTTCCTGGATTGGATGTAGCGTTGGGGGGACACTGTGACTCAGGTGGTGCTGTGGAGGGAATCTGTAACTGCCCATGTTGTGCAAGGCATACTGGAGGCCCACCTGTGTAGCACTGGTGTCCTGTGACACGTGTGTGACAGCGTCTGTAGGCATATGTGCTGATTGTGTGTGTGACACCATTGCTCATGACTATTCTGTGCCCTTGGTGACTGTATCCATGAGGCTGGGGTTGTTTGGGACCAAGGCCAGGAAACGGAAATTCAGGCCTCTAGGTGATCTCCATGCATGTTTGATGCTGGAAGTTCCCAGACTCTGTCTGACTGTTGCGTTTGACTGTGCGTTTATGCCCTGAAGTCTGTGTTTGTCTTGTGTGAATTTGGCACCCTTGATACAACTGTGTGTGACCATGAACCCTGAGTAGGGTAGGCCTTTGTGCAACCCTGACTTGTGCATACTTCAGACTAGTGTCTATCTCTTTGTGTCCTGGTGAACTGATAGTCGCAAGTACCCTGCCAGGGACAGGTGCAACCCCATCAGAACATCCCCAACTTCTCTGCCATCCCCAAGTCCGCACTAGCCCACCCACAGGGTAGGCCTGAGCCCCTGACCACCCGGCCCCCCAACCTGGCCTTGGTAGAGGGAGCGCGGCATTTAAATAACCTCATCTGCATAGTCCTTCCAGGCTGGGTCGCCCAAAATGTTCTTAGACCCGAGGCTGTTAGACAAAAGTCTTATCTGCTTGCGGGGCGTGGCTTTCCTAAATTGCTTTTTTCAGATTCCCACAATTTTTCCCGAAAGGACAGGGTGGAATGGGTCATACTGTGGCATCCCTTTCAGTCTCTTCCTCTATCAGGGATGTTCCGCACTTTTTTTCCTCTGTTATAGAAAGTGCTTACGTAAATTACTTACTAATATGTGTATTTACGTACATTTTTAAACTAACTGCGCAGACATTGGCCTATCAGAGCTCTATTCTGGGGCTGCGAGGAGGGGCTGGCCATGTAAATAACATGATTTGCATGCCACTGTCCAGCCCGGCTACACGTCATTCTCCGGCGCTCAGGACTCTGATAGAGTGGGCTGGCCTATGCAAATAACCATATTTGTATATCCCTCCCACGTCGCTTGGCCTAACCCCTGAACTACCCTACCCCCAACTCTTGCCGGATCTAGCCCTTTCTAACAGACTTCTTCCCCTCGCCCATAAGGGGAGGAGTGCAGTATGCAAATGACCGACCCATTTCCCCTATCTCGAGATAGGGGGTGTGTTCTGAACTTCTTCGCTCCGCCCCGCGCGGCTCGCGCCTGCGGACGCACGTTCTTCTCCGCGGGCGCAGTCACGTGCCCACCGGGCGAGGCGGGGGCGGAGCGTCGCGGGAGGTGGGGGCGGGGTATGGCGCGCTGTGCGGCGCTGGGCGGCTGGCACAAACGACGGCGGCGAGGCCGGAGGAAAAAGCTCGGTGAGGAGAGCTCTGGGAGGAAAGGGGCGAAGAAGGCGCTCGAGCCGGGGCGCCGACGCGAGCCGGGCGTAGTATGGGGGCGCGCGCCGGCCGGCGTGGCCGAACGCGGCGACCCCGGGAAGGGAAGGGTGGGGGTAGGGCGTGGGGGAGGGAACGCGCCGGGCACGTTGAGTGCCGGCCGTTTGGGGGGTGGGGTGGGGGCGGAGAGCGCGCGCCGGCGGAGGGGGAGGGGAGGAAGGGGGCGCTGGGTGCGAGCGGTCTGTAGGCCCGGTCTCCGTCGCTTACAGCGCCCCGAGCGGGGAGGCCCGCGCCAAAGCGGCTTGGGAGGGGCCGCCTTCTCCTGTCCGTCCCCGAGTGCGTGAACCCTCCCCCGCCCTTCCCCCCCGTCGCCGTGGACCCTCCTCCCGCGGCTGCCTTCCGTCTGTCTGTCTGTCTTAGGCCCTCCCTTCCGTCTGGGTGTGTGTCAGCCGCCGGCAGGCTTCCTCCCGTTGGGCTTAGGTTGACCCTTCCGCCCCGTTCTGTCCGGCTGTCTCAGGACCGCCCTCCCAGCTTCTCCCCGGTCGGCGTTTCCGTCTCTGGGCCCCCCATTCTCTTTGTCTCTGGGCTCCCCTGTTTGCTCTATCTGTGGAGCACCCCGTTCCCGCCGTGTGTCTCTGGAATCCCCAAGCAGATCTCCCGCTCCCCACTGCTCCGGCATTCCTTTCCTACTTCAGTTCTCCTGCGTCCTTTCTGTTTGCTGTGTGTCTGTCTGAGGATGCCCTCCCCCAGCCCCCACCGCGCTTCTGTGTCTTTGGGTCATCTCCCCAGCTTTACTCCTACGGCTGCTTCCCTCGCTGCCTCTTCTCTTCTTGATTGCACCACCCCCCACAGTTCCCATGATCTTCTCCCCAATGTGGCCTCAGGTTTTGGGGGACTGTGTAGCCTAGTCTGCCCTATTGCGCTGCTGCCCCTCACCCCACCTCACTCGAGTGCCTCTGGTTCTTCTCACATTCCCTTTTTTTCCTCTCTCCCCCTTCAGCCACCCTGACGGGTCCTTTCCCAAGCCCCTAGGGGCAGCAGAGGACTTGGGGACCAGCGAGCACCCCCAGGGCACGAGAAGAGCCTCTGCTGCCTGCCCTGCCTCACCCTGCCCTACGCCAGGCTCAGCCACCCCGGCCCCGGGCTGCATCAAGTGGAGGAGGCAGAGGCGGAGGAGGGTGGCACCATGGGCCCGGGCCGTGCCCTCCATGCCCGGGGGATGAAGACGCTGCTGCCATGGACAGCCCGTGCCAGTCGCAGCCCCTGAGTCAGGCTCTCCCTCAGTTGCCGGGTTCCGTGTCAGAGCCCTTGGAGCCTGGTCGGGCCAGGATGGGGGTGGAGAGTTACCTGCCCTGTCCCCTGCTACCTTCCTACCACCGTCCAGGAGCACCTGGTGAGGCCTCGGCGGGGAGTGGGACCCCCAGGGCCACAGCCACCTCCACGACAGCTAGCCCTCTGCGGGAGGGCTTCGGCGGGCAGGATGGTGGTGAACTGCGCCCGCTGCAGAGTGAGGGCGCAGCAGCACTGGTCACCAAGGGGTGCCAGCGACTGGCGGCCCAGGGGGCCCGGCCCGAGGCACCCAAACGGAAGTGGGCAGAGGATGGTGGGGATGCCCCAGCACCCAGCAAGCGGTCCTGGGCCAGGCAGGAGAACCAGGAGGCAGAGGCTGAAGGGGAGGGCAGCATGGGCTGCGGCAGTGGCAACGGCGAGGCCAGCGCAGGGCTGAGGGAGGAGGTGCTTCCCACTGCACCCGAGCGCCTGGCCCTGGACTATATCGTGCCCTGCATGCGGTATTACGGCATCTGTGTCAAGGACAGCTTCCTGGGGGCAGCACTGGGTGGTTGTGTGCTGGCTGAGGTGGAGGCCCTGAAGCGGAGTGGGCGCCTGCGCGACGGGCAGCTGGTGAGCCAGCGGGCTATCCCGCCACGCAGCATTCGTGGGGACCAGATTGCCTGGGTGGAAGGTCATGAGCCTGGCTGCCGAAGCATCGGGGTCCTCATGGCCCACGTGGACACTGTGATCCGCCATTGTGCTGGGCGCCTGGGTGGCTACGTCATCAACGGGCGCACCAAGGTAAGGCCGCAAGGGCCTTGAGTGGAGGGGCCCCTTAGCACTTGCCTTCGAGGGTACCTGGTGCTCTGAGTATCAGTGCCCTTGGAGGTAGGCTTGTGGGGTCACAGAAAGATGCAGGCAGCACCAGTGGAGTAAGTGTCGGTACTAGAGTTGGGTTTGGACTCTCCCTTACGGTGGGCACTTTGGGGGTCTGTGCGCTTTCTCTTTCCCCATTTGCCTTTCTTTTCATCTATCTGTCTTGTCCTTTCAGGGGCCTGTCTCTGTTCTGTCCGTTTGGTCTCCCAGGCAGGAGAAGCAGGAGACATAGTGGGGAGGGTGGCAGTGGTGAGACCCGTGCCAGGCTGAGGGAGGAGGTGCTGCCCACGGGCTTGGGGCTGGACCACTTTGTGCCCTGTGACATCTGTGGCCTGGACAGTTTCCTGGGTGCCTGTGTGCTGCCCTGGGGGTGGGGGTGTTCTGTCCTTCATCTTTCGTATGCTTCCCCATTCTGATGCTTGTCCTGTATCCTTCCTGTCTGTCCATCACTGTGTTTTTGTCCATTCTGACCTTTTCTTTCTCTGTTTTGTGTCTCTTCTTGGTTTCTTTTATTCTTTTTTTACAGTAGTTGTTAACCAGTTTTTTTGGGGGGGGGGGTGGACATGGGCTTTTTTGAGAATTCGCTGAAACCACAGATCCTTTTTAAAGAAAAATGCTCGTTTGTCCAGTTTATGGGCAGTCATCAGTGTCTCTTGAGCCTCTAGCTGCCCGTTTGAGAACCTAGGTCAGGAGCTCTCCACAAGACAGTGGTCTTTTGGGGCTTTCTGGCCTTCTGACACAATAATTCTCTTCATAGAGGGGTGAAAGGGCTCTGGCCTTGAGTCCAGGACAAGTGTCTTTTGGCCAAGGCCCCTGCAGGGAGTGCCTGCTGCACACCAGTGATTACTGGCTGATGGCAGGGCTGTTTGCTTTGCTCAGGGCATGTGGCTGCGCTCCTCATGTCTCCCTCCTCCCTCCGATCCCATCTTGGGTTCTGCCTCTGTACAGCTTCTGTCTCTGGCTGGAACTGGCTCAGGGACCCAGGCTCCCTCGGGCCAAGGCCAGCATCCTCCCTGTCCAGCTAGGACTTGTCCTACTTCTCCCTGCCTCCTGTTACTTGATAGCTGGAGAGTCAGAGGAGGCCTTCCCTGGGCTCTGCTCCTGTGCAGGCAGGAGTGATAAGAGGGAGCCTCCCTGGCTTCAAGGGGCTCAGCATCTTCACCCCAGATCATGCATCCTCACAGAAGGGAGTGTGAGGGGAGAGTGGGAGAGCTGAATGGCCCATGGCGGCACGCTTTCCTCAGCCTCAGTTTGCTTATCCACAGGATAGGAAAATACAGTTAAGTCCCCAGCTAGTCTTTGGTAGTTTTAGGAGGGGAGGGCGAAGTAGATTGAGCAGATGTTTCCCCCTTGGTGCCTTGGATGTGGTTTGGGCCAGGGCCCCGGCTAGGATTGTGGGCTTGGGAGGGTGGTTGGGACTATTTTAGCTCTGGGTGACTTCTGTTGTCCTGGGAGGTAAGAACAAACCTGGCTAGACTGAGATGGGCAAGGGAGCCAACCCGGTCACTGGAGTTCCTCTTAGACACCCCCACCAAACCCATAAGACACCTGTTCCAGGCTTCCCCACCTTCAACAGGCAACCTCTGGACTCCCTCCCCAGGCTCTGAAATAAGAGTGTGGTGTACCGAGGTGGGTGGTCACAGAGGTGGTCAGGGCCCACATCACCGGTGTGGCTGGAGCCAGCCCCAACCTGCCTGTTGGTCACTCTGGAATGGAGCTCCTATGTTCTGTTCTCCCAGCTGTCTCTAGTCTCTCTGCTCTGCTGACCTGCAGGTGGGAGAGAGTTGGCTCCGCTGGCATCAGGGACAACCATAGGGGACCACAGGGAGAGCCTGGCTGGCTTGGTTGCCCTTTTAAGAGCAGCTTGGAGGTGGGGCCTGCTGTCATTGGCTCAGTCCCCAGTTTCTACTGGACTCTGGGGGTGTGGGTGTGGGTGTTGGGGCTTTTGGCATATTGTCACTAATAGCCTTTTAATTCTTTAGTTTCCTGGCTGTGATGCTAGCTGCCCCTTCTCTGAGATGGGAGGGTGAGGAGCAGCCTTTTATGTTATTCTGCTTGTTGTCCTTTTCCCTTGTGGGGGCAGGAAGTAGGTGCTTCTCTGTGGCCAGAGGATACCCCCGCCTTCCCTACCAAGGTGTATATGTGGAGGGATTGGTGGGAGTTTAAAGGGCCTGTTTCTCTGTCTAGGCTTCATGCATGACCCCCCTTCCACACCAGAATACAGACACTGTCCCTGCCTGCACGGTGGGAAACCCTGTGTGAGGGTGTGCAGGGCAGGATGCCGTGGAGGCCCGGAGACCCAGAGTGCTTTCTGTAAGCAGCTACTGCCTGGGCACTAGGGAGACACTCCTGGCCCCAAGGGCTTCCACGGGACTGCCTGTTGGGCCAGTACTAGGTAAACAAGCGTCCCGACTGATCTCACATCTTGGGGGGGGCGGTGGATCTGGAAAAATGAGCAGAGATGCCTTCAGCTGAAGTACTCAAGGTACCCTTTGATCTGAGATGTGAATAACAAGGAGCACCAGGGGATGTGTGACCCAGGCAGGGGCAGAGGCCTTATGGATGAGCGTGGCCTGGTCAGAGATCAGTTAGGAGGCCTGAGAGGCTATAGCGGAGTAAAGGCAGTGGTAGCAGAGATTGGTGGCCTTGGAGGCTGAGTCTGTGGGATGTGGTGGGGGTTCTTGAAGGGATTGAGCAGTGAAGAGCTGGAGGAAAGTGTCTCTGGCTACTGTGTGGAGGTGGACTGTGAGCAAGAGGCTGCAGCCCTGGACCCGGTCGCCACCCTTGTGCAGACCCAGCAGTCTCTGCTTGGATTCTCTCTGGGGAGGGCAGTGAGTCACTGCAGGCTCCCTGGGCATGGCCACTTTTTTCTCTCCCAGTGAGGTGGTTGCTCAGAGCACTGACCCATTTGTAGGGAGTGAACAGTATAGAGAAGGTTCTCCTGAACCTGGGGATTGTGGGGGCCAAGGTCTTGCCCAAGTGCCTCCAAGACTCTCCACTGCTGGGTGGCCTTACTCAGCTGCAGGCCTCCTGGCCTCTTTCCCAGGGCGGGTGCTGGGGTACTTCGAGTCCACACACGTTTAATGCAGAGCTGTGGACTGCTCATGCTGGGGAGAGCCTTGGGAGTACCATGTTGGAAAAAGGCTGAGGATTGAGTCAGCCTGGCCTGCCCGGGAGTGCTAAGCCAGCCTCCTGTTTGGGCAGCAGATGCCCATCTTTTTGATCAGGAATGTTTATCTTAGGGCTGTTTTTCGGGGCTGCGGCCCACAGGTATAGCTGAACGTTAGTGGGGAGCAGCAGGTGGCAGCTGGAATAAGTGCGGGCAAGGTGTCAAGACAGAATGGTCCACAAGCTGGAGAGTCTGCACGCCAGTACTCCCCTGTTTGCCTTATACAGCCCTCCTGAGTAGTTGAGGGTAGGACGGGGACTCTTTTTTAAAATGTCATTTCAGCCTGTCCTTTGTCTTTCCATCATGTGACAGGCACTGTGCTTGGTGCCCTCCCAAACATTTGTCTTACTGAATTCCCACAACTGCCTGTGAAGTAGTTTGTCAGCTCCATTTCACGGATGAGGAACCTGAGGCAGGAAGCGTAGTCTCCCACCTGATGTTACTGCTGGTGTGGCAGGCATCACTGGGCCTTGAAGCTGCGAGTTGGGTCTGAAGGAACTTGTGGGCCCTTTCCCTCCCTCCACATGCACTTTTCTGGTGGCTCCCTGCTAAGAAACAGCCGAGGACTCCACGTGGTCAAGGGGGACGACAGCCACCAGGGAGAGGAGGTCAGAACCTGTGGCTAGACCTGTACACACAAGCCACGGTCTGCGGGGGGGTCAGGAATCGCCAGGTCTGTAAGCAGAGGAGGCGTTCATTAGTTTGTTGAACGGGTGAGGCCATTGAGGCTCGTTCAGGTCATGGGACTGTCAGGGGCTACCCAGCAGGTTGTCCTTGAGCTCAGATTCTAGTCACAGTGGGGGTTTTGATACTTGTTTATATGTGTAGGAAACACTTTATCTAGTGGGGTTTTTTGGTAGTCAGGGGCAGCAGTTCTCAACATTGCTGTTCTCAACATTACGGTTATTTGGGGAAACTTGAAAAATTCCAGGCTCCACCTTAGACCAAGTATTTCTGAACCGCTGAGGTGGGCCTGGGCATCAGCATCCTAAGTGATTCCATGCTGAAGCCAAGGTCAAGAAGCCCAGGTGCAGGGCTGTGAGGCCACATCCCTCCATCCCTCCATGTAAATTGGTTTTATTCTGAAAGGTCTGGTTGGAGCAGGGAGTCAGGTTATCTTTAAAAAGTCAAACCCTCAGTTACTCATCAAGCGCTGTCTGGGTGCCAGGCTCTGGCCGTGTGTGGGGAGGGGGCTGTCGCGCCCCAAGAGCTAAGGTTCCTTGGCTGACAAAGAAGAAAGTCTGGGCGAGAGTCCTTGGAGGAGTCTGGGGAGAGATGAGGGGCTATGAGGGGTGAGAAAGAGGAGGTAATGGCTGCCTCCCCAAATATCCCTGCCTCGCCCTCTAAGCCCCCTCCTGTCTGTCCGTCAGGCCATGGTGGCGTGCTACCCAGGCAACGGACTGGGGTACGTGAGGCATGTTGACAATCCCCACGGCGACGGGCGCTGCATCACCTGTATCTATTACCTGAATCAGAACTGGGACGTCAAGGTAGGGGGTGGGAGAGTGAGGGTTGGGGTGGGAGGGAGGATAAGGTGGCTGCATCCCCTCCATTTTGTGCTTCTGGCATTCTCCCTTTCCTCATATGGGCCCAGAGCGGGGCAGTGCAGTGCCGCCTGCTGGCTGGCTCCCTCTTCCTGGGCAATGGCACCATCTTGTCTCCAGCTGACCTGGTGGTGGCAGCACTCTCATCCCATTTCTTGTCTCCAGGAGTTTCCTGCCTGCCTCCATGGTGGTGCAGACTCTGGCTGTCATCACTCTGGGAGCCTGAGTGGTGGGAGGGAGGGATGTGTGCAGCCATCGGAGCACAGGGGGCAGGGGGTGCAAGGCAGGGGCTACAGGCCTTGCATCCACCATCTCTTGCCTCATCCTCTGGCCTGCCCTCAGGTGCATGGCGGCCTGCTGCAGATCTTCCCTGAGGGCCGGCCTGTGGTTGCCAACATCGAGCCCCTCTTCGATCGGTTGCTCATTTTCTGGTCTGATCGGCGGAACCCCCACGAGGTGAAACCAGCCTATGCCACCAGGTATGACTGGTATTTGGGGGGACAAGCTCAGGTCTGCTCTGTGACAGCAAAGTCTTGTCCGACCCCAGGAGTGGCTAGGAAGTGAAGCGCTGAGAGGGGCTGAGGTGGGACAGAACCAGGCTCAGAAGGGTGAACTGTGGTGTCACTGTGGATGTGGTGGCTGGAATTGAAGACAAGTGTCGCTAACTGCCCTTCGGGGCTGCTCTGGTCCCCAGGTACGCCATCACTGTCTGGTATTTTGATGCTAAGGAGCGGGCAGCAGCCAAAGACAAGTATCAGCTAGGTACCTGCTTCCCAAATGGCATCCCCTCTCTCGAGCCCTTCCTATTCCATGTACGTCACACGTCAAGTCCCTTACCCACTTCAGTCTCTTCCTAAATTTTGCAACTCCTTTTTTCTCTCCTCTGTCCTCTTCCCTAGACAGCCCTCTCTTGGCACCCCCAGCATGTGGTCCTCTCCTCCATCTTCCCGCGTTTTTCTTGGCTTCTGGGTCCCTTCCCTGATGACTCCTGTCTCCTCTCATCTCACCCCTAGCATCTGGACAGAAAGGTGTCCAAGTACCTGTGTCACAGCCAACCACGCCCACCTAGTGGCCAGCCCCAGAGCTGCATGGACAGACAGCTTGCCCTGACTTTGGGAGAGCCTTCGGCCCCGTGCTGCCGGCCCAACAGCCCACCACCCTTGGTGCCTGCGCCCTTTACGCCAGCGCTGCTGCTTCCAGCTTTGCCTCTGTCCTGCCTGGTGTGGAGGGCTCCCTCTGATGCTGAGGACCAAGGAGGAGGAGAGACGTCTGCTGCCCTGGGACGGGGGCTGGGCTTGTGACCTGGGCTGGAGCCAGTATTGGGAGCGGCCATTGCTGGAGCTGGGGCCCTGTGGCTAACCCTGTCTGGCTGTGCTCCTCTTGGACGTGGAGAGTTGGAAGGAGGCATTGCCACCTCCCACCAGGATCCCACCAGGATGCAGGATCGAGGGTTGGGGATGTCACGGCCTCTTACTGGCAAAGGTTTGTTGGGGGGACAATATCCCCAAGCCCCCCACTCCCCCAGCCTGGAATGTGAAGTGACTCCCCAGCCCCTATGGCCATGGCACCTTGTGGACTAGGCCGCCACTGCGTGGGCAGGAGAAAAGGTGCACGGGGGAGCATGGGCGTGAAGAGTCCTGTCAGCCAAGAAAGAAATAAAAGTTTACCTCAGAGCTGCAAAACGTGATTCTCCCGCTCCCTCTTACTGGTAAGGAGACCTGTCTGTCTGCGGTTTGGGGCCTTTATTGACCAAAGCAGGTAGGGAGGTCTGGGAGCCAGTGAGCAGAGGGCTGCTGAGCCCAACTCAGCGGGCCACCAGCCGGAGCTGGAAGGCTGGGGGGATGTTGCCCAGGCCTGTGCACTGCGGGGTGAGGTTGATGTCGGTGCGGCTGCCCACAGGGAGCAGGCAGAACCGCTGGAGGATGGCGGTGAAGAAGAGGAAGATCTCCGATCGTGCCAGGCCCGCGCCCAGGCACATCCGCTTTCCTGAGGACACGGGGATGCAGGGTGGGAACCACGCCCCTCCCAGGCCTGCCCAGCCTTGTCCCCTCCCTTCCTGGCCCAGACCTGGGGCAAAGGGCATGAAGGCATCGTTGCTCTGGAACTTGCCCTTGTCGTCCAGGAAGTTGGTGGGGTTGAAGCATTCTGGGTCTTTGAACTGGGTGGGGTCCTGGTGTGAAGACTTGAGCACAGGAATCACAAAGGTACCCTGGGGGCAGGGGTGCACAGGGGTTACCCGTGGACTTGGTTATAGTCATCCAAGACCCCATTTAAAAGCCAGTGGGAAGGTGGGCCTATTTTCCCTACTCCTAGGGCCGTGTGACTCAGCATTGCACGTGCTCAGGGCTGATGATTTTGGCTGAAGGTCTCCCAGGCCTGCAAAGAATCCCCATGCGTGGGCACCTTGGGCAGAAAGTAGCCGCGCAGGTGGGTGTCCCTGGTGAGGGCACGGGGCAGCCCCAGTGGCAGCACACTGATGAAGCGCTGGATCTCGTGTAGCACGGCATTGGTGTAGGGCAGGTGCTCGCGGTCCTCTAGCCTTGGGGTGCGTGTCCGCCCTACCACTGCATCCAGCTCGGCCTGCACTTTGGCTGGGGGTGGTCAGAGGCTGTGAGCTATGCATTCTCAGGCCCCTAGCCATCCCCACACCCATGCCACCTCATTCCAGGCTTTCCAGCTCCCGGACCTGCCACCTCTGGGTACTTAAGCAGAATGAGGAGCCCATAGCGCAGAGTGGTGCTTGTGGTCTCAGTGCCACCGAAGAAGAGATTGTGTGTTGTCATCACCAACGTCTCCTCCTGGAAATGGCTTTCTGGGTCTTCCTGTTCCTGCGGACAGAGATGGGTGTTTTGGCTGTCTGGCACCTCCTAGTGGGTGGCATGGGGGGTGGTTTTAGGGTAGCAGACCCGCACCTTACTCATCTGATCCAGGAAGCAATCGATGAAATCGCGGGGCTCCCCAGGCTGCCGTGTCTGCTGGTGCCACTTGATTTGCTCAGAGATGAAAACCCGAAGCTTCGTGAAGTTTCGAAAGATTCGGTGGTGTGGGCCTGGGAGCCACTCAAGGAGGGAGGGGAAAATGTTGTACATCTAGGGGGACAAGACCGCAGCAGGACCTTGAGCAAGTGCACTAGTTCCCGAGCAGGGAGACTGCGCCAAGACTTTGATGTTCTAAGTTCTAGAACTCTTCTCTTCCAAGACTGATCCAAGGTTGGTAGGTCTGTGTACCCTAGGTTTGGCATAGGAGGGAGGAACTGAATCTGGCCCTCTCACCTCGCCCCATCTGGAACTCATGATGCGGAAGTTGTCATGGAAGAGGTCCAGGAGCCTCAGGAACTCTGGGTCCTCATAGCCATAGCGGTTCCCGAAGACCACCGAACAAATAACGTTAGATACAGCATTATCCAGGAGCCGTCGGGGGTTGAACGTCGCTCCTGGGAGGGGGAACGGGACGGGGTCTTTTTGTGGTGGCTAGGCCTACTGACTTCTTTCCACTACAAATGCCTGCCCACCCACCGCCCCTGCTTTTTAAAGATTTTATTTTTAAGTAATCTCTACACCAAACCTGGGGCTGGATCCTACAACCCTGATGGACAGTCGCTGGCTCTGCTTACTGAGCTAGCCAGGCGCCCTGCCGTGCCCCTTCTTGATCTTTGGCCACAGCCGCAAAAAACCCCTCTCCTTTCCCAGGCCGCACCAATGGTGGCTTGAAATTTGCCAAGCAGACAAGCTGCCTCCTCCAGGATGCGCTCCTCTATGGTCCGCGTTCCCAGCCCGAACTCCTTCAGTGCTCCCAGTGCAAAATTGCGCAGCGTCCACCAGCGCGGCCCGTTGGAAAACAAGATGCCTAGGGAAAGCAGAGAAAGGGCGGGTCGGGGAGCTGGCCACGCCCCATCCCGGCTCTGTTGGGTTTTGGAGCCGACTTCCTCGCGACCCTTCAATTCTGCGCTTTCTGTTGCTCTCGGTTGCAACCCCAGCCTTCTCGGCCCTATCCACGCGTTCGCCCCACCACTGCTGGTCTCCATCCCTGACCAGTGCTTGCTCGCTTTGCTTGAGCTCTTGGGCTCTTCTCTTCCTTCTATTGGCTGGACCAGGAACCAGCCCCTCCAATTCGGCTTCTACATTTTAGCTCCGCCCCACCTTCTCGCTCTTTGCCTTCACTGGCCTTCTCGTTCGGCCCCGCCCCATCTCCTGACCCCGCCCCTTATCGCTCAAACTGGGTGGTCCCGCCAGCTCTTCCGCCGCCTGGGACTCACCGTTTCCGCGAGTGAAGTGCTGGAAAACAGCCATGGCCCCGCGGCCGGAGAAGGCATCCGCCTGCAGCACTAATGCGTCCCGCAGCGCAGAGTAGCCGCACAGCACCACTGCAGGGCGCGGGCCCAGCCGCACTGTGAACACTGGGCCCCAGCGGCCAGAGAGCTACGCGGAGCGGGTGCTCAGCGGGTCCTGGTCGGGGCTCCTGACCCCGTCCTCCACCCTAGAGCCCCCGCCACCAGCTCCCTCTTCTTTCCGACCCAGAGTCCCCATGTCATCCCCTCATTACTGACGGAGGAGGTCAGATCCCCACCTCCTTCCTTCCTCCTCCGCAGGAGTCCAACGCCCCAGCTTCCTCTTCCCTCGGGATCTGCAAGACCAGGGCCCGAGCCCTCTGCACCCACCGAAGTAGGCGTCTGGACTGTCGGTGGTCTCCTCCCCACCTTGAACCAGGAGAGCAGACCTCTCGGCACCCCTTCCCCACAGCCCGCGACCTAACTTCTCACTCTAGGCTCCTCCCTGAGGACCCCAGAGTGGGGGGAGTAGGGGTGGGGTGGGGAGGGAGGGATCCGGGTCGACTCTGCCAGGAAGTCAGCCCCACTGGCCCTCTCCTCTCTCAAACAGATATCCAGGCTCCCAGCTTCCACCCGTAGTCTCCTCCTTTCCTGGAACACAGGGCTCCAGGTCCCTCAACCCTCCTCAGAACTCAGGGGTTGGAGCCCTCAGCTGTCTTCAATCAGAGCACCAGGACTTCCAGCCCCGGAGCCCACTGTCGGGCTCTATCTACCTCCATGAGCGCTTGGTCCAGGCGTCCAGGCTCCAGCTGCAGCAGGTTCCCCAGCAGTGGGAGTGGCGTTGGCCCCGGGGGTAGGGACCCCCGAGTCTGAGTGCCCTGGGCACCCCAACCCCGCCTGGCTAGGGCCAGCAGCAGGACCAGCAGCAGCAGCAGCAACGCTGTGACTCCCATGACCATCGTGCCCTCTATCGTGCCTGCCCCCCTTTGCCTTTATTTGATTCCCTTTGGGTCTTGGGTGGAGCTGGGCGGATACCAGGAGTGGGTATGGCTGCTCATTTTGCAGATTCCCCCACCCAAGGTCTCCACCCAGCCCCCCAGCTCTGTCATTGTCGTGCCAGGCACAGCCGGCCCCATTTGGCAGCTTTGTTGCACTCGCATTTCCATGTCAATATACTCTACTGAGTCCTTGGGTCCTTGGGGTCCATCTTCCTTGGCCCAGAAGTGTGCATTACTGAATCTTCTGGCCGCCTTGGGGCCTATGACCCCCTAAAAGCCATACCCTATAACTTTGGATTCCTAAATACATTCCTGACTTCCAAATACACTTCTAAAAACACCCCTGGTGATATACCCATTAGCCTGGCCCTCCTGGGCCCTGTGCTTGCGATTCCCAGGGACAGGCCCCTGACCCCTTGTCACTTCCATGCCCTGGCTCTTAAAATGGTGTATGCTGCACCCGTACACTGTTCAGGAAGGCGGCTCACCCTCCCACGGACCTTTGCCTGACCGGATCCAGCCTTCCGCCAGGTACCTGGCACAGGGCCCAGACCTGGCGAGATTGTGGGGGCAGCACAGCTTTTGGGACTGGCCTTGTTTCTGGGAGTGTCTCTCAAGGTCTCTGTCTCTGTTTTTTATTTCATCTCTTCCTCTGTGTTTCTTTGTTCATCTCTCTCTTTCCACCTCTGTTTTACTCTGCCTGCTTTTGTTCTTTTCTGTATCCCTTGGAGTTTCTCTTTCCCTTCATCTCCCACTTTCCTGTCTCCCTGCCCTCTGTCTCTACCCTGGGTCTCCGGATCTGTCAGGCTTTCTTTGTCTGGGAACCCAGGTGACAGGCAGTGGGTTCAGGGCAGGACCCCTGCTCCAGGGCGCTGACTCCACAAACAGTGGGGGGTTGGTGTGGGGTGCCCTCCCTGGGTCCCACCCAGCCCATTTTGTCAGACTCTCTGATGAGCCACTCTCTCTGTGTCTCTTCAAGAGCTGGCATTTGTCCTGCTCGTTTCAGTATCCCCAGCACAAAAACAGTGCTCGGCACACAATGGGTGCTCAGCAAACATTTGTAGAGCAAATGCATGCTCTCTTTATCCTGATTTCTGTTTCTGTCTTTATCTTAGACTCTGTTTTCCTCCGGCTCTCTTTTGCTGAATCCTTGTGACTGTCTCTCTCCTTGTCTGTCTTTGTGTCTTATTTTTTAAGGTGCCTGTCTCTCTAGCTCCCTTTTCCTTCTATTCTCAGATCTCTATCTCTTTTCATCTCTGTTCCTCTCAACTTCTAGCTCTGCTTTAGAATTTCCTTGTCTTCCTTCTCTCCGGGCAGCTGTCTCTGCCTTCCTGTCAGTGTGTCCCTGTCTCTCTGTCTCACTCCCAGTCTTGGTTTTCAGGATCTCTCCCGTCTGTTTCTCTGCATCTCTCCATCTCTCCTATCTCTCTCCATCTCTTTTTTTAGTACTTCCGTGTGTTTCTCTTTGTTATTTCTTTACTATGTCTCTTTGCTCTTTGCTATTTCTTCCTTAGGACCTTGGAGTCTCTCCCTCTCTCTCTCTCTACCTCCTTGTCCCTGCCTGGGCCCTTGGGGCAGACTCTGTGGTTGGCTTGTGCTGGCAACAGTTTAGGGATTAAGGAGCTGACGTCTTGTGTGGGGACTGCCTATAATTTTCAGTAGAGCATGTCCCAGCTTCTGGATGGCCTTGGGGAGACCCTGTTTAGGGTAGGGTAGGCTCACCAGGGCCACCTCCACCCATGGCTGGGGGGCCACCACCGCTCTGCCTGCCTCTGGCCCTGGCTCCATGGAGCTGAAGACACCCAGTTCATTGAGAAAAGCTTCTGTCAGCAGGATGTCAGGCTGACAAAACCAACCCCAGGTTGGGAGGTCCCATGCCCCAGAGTGCTGTCCCCACCCCAAAGGGAAGAATTGCAAGACAAAGGGATATTCTTCATTGCTCTTCCTCTCTGGCCTTCTCTGGCCATTTCTGTTGCCTTCTTTGTCTCTCCTCTTCTCGCTGTCTCCCCATTTCTCCATCCCTGCACCCTCTGCTTTCCTCAGTGTCTCTGACTTGTGACATGGAAGGGAGCAGTGTTGGAGTCTGAATTCTGTTCCCAGCCCTGCCCACTTCCGACTGTGTGATCTTGGCCAAGTCATTTCAGCTCTTCAAGTCTCTAAAAGTGTATAATGTGGGACGCTTGGGTGGCTCAGTCTGTTGACCATCTGCCTTCTGCTCAGGTCATGATCCCAGAGTTCTGGAATAGAGCCTCCCGCTGGGCTCCCTGCTAAGTGGGGAGTCTGCTTTTCCCTTTTCTACCCAGTCATGTTTTCTCTTGCTGTCTCTCTCTCTCTTAAATAAATAGATAACATTTTTTAAAAATATATAATGGGGGCACCTGGGTGGCTCAGTGGGTTAAAGCCTCTGCCTTCAGCTGAGGTCATGATCCCAGGGTCCTGGGATGGAGCCCCGCATCGGGCTCTCTGCTTCGCAGGGAGCCTGCTCCCCGCCTCTCTCTGCCTGCCTCTCTGACTACTTGTGATCTCTGTCTGTGAAATAAATAAATAAATTCTTTTAAAAAAATAAAATAAAATAAAAAATAAAAAGTATATAATGGGGCACCTGGGTGGCTAAGTGGGTTAAGCCTCTGCGTCCAGCTCAGGTCATGATCTCCGGGTCCAGGATCGATTCCTGCATTGGGCTCCCCGCTCAGTGGGGAGCCTGCTTCCCGACCCCCCCCCCACCTGCCTCTTTGCCTACTTGTGATCTTTGTCTGCCAAATAAATAAAATATATTTTTTAAAGTATATAATGCTTCTTTGTCCTATAGGGAGTTTAAATGGGGGCATTTAGAGTGAATAGGAAGCAGTGTGTGTTAAGTGTCATTTTTCAGTCTTTCATCTGTCCCGTTCTCCCTGCTTCCATCTCCGTCTCTGTACAGCACCCGCATCTCTAGCAGACTCGTTCTGTGTATCTCTGGGCTTTCTGTCTTTTTCTCTACCTTGGTTTCTCTGCCTCTCTGTCGTCAAGCTGTCCAGCTCTTACCCCAGGAAATAATTTCTTCCAGTTTCTAGCCACTCTAAGGGCGAGGGTAGAACTAGTCAATTCGGTCTCTCCTGTACAGCCCGACATTCCTTCTCCCCGTCCTAGGGGGCTGCCCTCCTCCCTGTAATTCAGTCCAGACAGGTTTGAATCTTTTATAAAGATACTTTATTAGAAAAAGGTAAAAACAGCCCCCGAAAGGGTGCACAATAGAAGAGGCAAGTTCTTCCCCTTCTCCCTTGCGTTTCTCTGCCTCTGAGGGCGCAGATCAGGTCAAGATGGGGACCGGAGGATGGGCAGGCGGCAGGCACAAGTGCGGGGAAGCAAGCGTGAGAGCGAGAGGGATGGGCGGCACAGCGGGACGACCAGGGGGACAGAGCCAGGCCCAAAGTAGGCCTCTCCGCTCACGGGCGAAATCCGCAAGGGTGCGGCGTCAGCGCGGGCGCAGGCACAGCTGGAAAGGCCGCGGTAAGTTGCCGAGCCCCGAGCTGAGCGGCGTCAGGTCGATGTCCTCGGGCGCCCCCAGCGGCTGCAGCGAGAAGCTCTGCAGGATGGCGGTGAGGTAGAGGAAGAGCTCCATGCGCGCCAGCGACTCGCCCAGGCACAGTCGGCGACCTGCGGGGTGGGGTGGTGGGGTGGGGGGAAGGGTGCGGAGCAGCGTTGAGGTAAGATGGGGTGAGGGGGTCCAGTCGCAAATTCTCGGATAAAAGCATACAAAGCTAATGATTGGAAACGTCACAGAGCCTGCCTGTCAGAAGGTCTGGGAAAAATGTTTTAAGTAAATCCGAGGCCAAAAAGGATCAGGTGATACAAGGACAAGTTCATGGATTCGAATTCCGCTTTGCTGTTACTAATTCTGCGATCTTGGGCAAGTCAGTTTCTGGGTTTTTAAAATGGGGATGATTGGGGCGCCTGGGTGGCTCAGTGGGTTAAGCCTCTGCCTTCGGCTCAGGTCATGATTCCAGCGTCTTGGGACGGAGCCCTGCATCGGGCTCTCTGCTCGGCGGGGAGCCTGCTTCCCTCCCCTTCTCGGCCTCCCTCTCTGCCTATTTGTGATCTCTCTTTGTCAAATAAATAAATAAAATCTTTAAAAAATAAAATAAAATGGGGGTGATTAAAATAAAATAAAAATAAAATAAGAGTAGGGATTATAGTAGTCCCTCATTAGATTGTTGTGAATGTTAAGTGCAGGTAAAAAAATGAGAATATGGGGCGCCTGGGTGGCTCAGGGTGTTAAAGCCTCTCCCTTCAGTTCAGGTCATGATCCCAGGGTCCTGGGATCGAGCCCCACATCGGACTCTCTGCTCAGCGGGGAGCCTGCTTCCTCCTCTCTCTGCCTGCTTCTCTGCCTACTTGTGATCTCTGTCTGTCAAATAAATAAAATCTTTAAAAAATATGAATATAATGCCATGTAGGTCATATTGCCTGTCAAATGTTACTCTAAGCCCTATACTGATAATATAATTTAATCCTAACAAATCCAAGAGACGCGCCTTGGAATTCTATCATTCTCCATTTTATAGATGTGGAAGTGGAGGCACAGAGAGGTGAAGTAACGTATCCAAGACCGTTATAACTAGGAAATGATAGATCTGGGATCTGGCTGGAAAACCGAACTCTTAGCCACCCTCGAATAAGTCTTCTTAAGAGTAGAGCTTGGTACGCTGTAGGCAATATGGTAAATGACTTATTATTATTCCTCCCTCCCCCTTTTTATTTCTGCTACTGGGTTAAACAGGAAAGATTTTTTTTTCAATCAGGGGAAAGACCAAAGCCAAGGAAAGGAGAACTGCTCGCCTGCGCCACCCAGTGGAGATACTGACGGTGACTACTTCCAAGTTGAATTAATATCCTGCCTCCCCACCACCCTCCGCAAGGATTTTTAGCCATTATCTGCCTATAGGAACAGAGTTGGGAGGGAGAGCAAATGTCTCTGCACACCCAAAGTTGAGGATGTGGTAGGATGAAGAAACGAGAGGGTTTAAAGAGTGGAATGAGGAACGTAGGTAGGAATATGGGACCCCAAAGACCCTGACTCCTGTCCGCATGGCTCTCACCAGCTGAGAAAGGCATGAAGGCAGGGTTCTTCTTGAAGGACTGATTGGCATCCAGAAAATGCTCAGGGTTGAATTCCTGGGGCGTCAGGAACTGGCTGGGGTCATAGTGAACTGTGTTAAGGAGGGTGATGATATCTGTGTCCTGTGTGGGTGGGGAGGCAGAATCAGTGGTGGGAGAAGATCTGGGAGATTCTTAAGCTGAAATTTCCACTCCACAGGACTGGAGGTCCCAGGGACTTGACAAAGGGGCATGGAGCCTAGGACTCCAACAGGGATTCAGGAAATGTATGTCACTATTTGAGGTTCCAAGTGATGGGTGCTGGAAGCTGTGTTGACAGGGATGGGGGATATCGCCCCTTGTCAGAGCAGATTTGGGATTTAGTTCTTTCAGAACCGTGCTTAGGCACAGGGCGTCCCTAGGATGAAGTCTTAGACCCTGGGGATGCTGGAGAGGGGTCCTAGGAAGGGGAACTGTCATGGGGAAGGTTCTGAGGTTCAGTCCATTATAGTACTGAATGGGTCCTGGGAAGGGTTCTGAGGTTCTGGATTTAAGAACTTCAGACGTCTTGCTAGGGCTTGGGATGCCAGTCACTAAGGCCCCAGGTACTGGGATCCTCCTCGCTAGAGACCCGGATGCCATTGGCAAGTCGGGGATGCCTCTTCCTAGTGTGCCAGACCTGCCCAGCACACCTTGGGTATCAGGAAGCCGCGAAAGGCTGTGTCCCGAGTGACGCGGTGCGGCAAATTCATGGGGATGACGTCTGCGAAGCGCTGCACCTCGTGGATCACCGCATCTGTATAAGGCATGGCCGCGCGGTCCTCCAGCGCCGGCAGCCGCGCGCGACCCACTACGCGGTCGATCTCCTCCTGTACGCGGGCTGGAGGTGAGGCCGGAAGCGTTAGTCAAGGGTACCGGTGGCCTCACCTGGGCTGGGCAGAGGCGTGTGCCTGTGTGGGCGGGGTCCAGCCAACCTTTCCCAGTAGGGACGCGGTTACAGAGATGACTGTGATGGTTAGCAGGAGCCTCGAAGGGAAAGGTTGGTTTGGGAGACGTAGCTGAGGACAAAAATTTGGTTGGTGTAAGGGGCAACCAAATTTTGGGGTCGTGCGGGGTTATGCGGGCGGGGCTTAAGGGCTGTCTGGAATCCAGGCCCGGGATGGGACTGCGATCGGCGTTCGAGGACCAGGCCCGATGGAGTTTAGGTCGAGTGGGTGGGTAGTGCGAAAGCCCCGAGAGATCGGGGATGGAGCAGTGCTTTAAGTCCAGGGTTCCGGGATCCGCCCAGAGGCGGGATTTGAAGAGGTGGGGTCCCAGACCATGCTGTGTGGGCGGGCGGTCAGACTGTGAGGGTCAGACGGATGGTTCCTGGCCGGCCCTGCGGGTGAGCCTCGGGGCCAGGCTCTAGTCGACTGTGAGATCGGGACTCGCTGTGTGGTCAGGGTCGGGGTGGATCGCAAAGCAAGACCACGAGGGCAAGGTCCAGGTTCCGGCGGACTTGGTGGACCGCGGGAGCCATGGGGATGGAGTCGACCTCCGTGTGGATTTGTGGACTTGGCTAGAGGGTGGGGGGGTCTCGGGCGTAAACTGGAGGCCTGGGCTATCTGGCATGCTGGGCGGGGCCGTGCCCATGGTTGTGGGCGGGGCTAAGACATAGGCGAGTTGAGGCTGGTGGGGCACGAGTGCGCAGCGGTTGTGCCCCGCGGCCCTGTGTCCAGGATCCCCGGGCCAGGCTTGGGGCGCGCGCACCTTGCACTTTTGGGTACTTCATGAGCACAAGAAAGGCGTGGCGCAGCGTTGTGCCCACAGTCTCGGTGCCGCCAAAGAGCAGGTTATGTGTGGTCATCAGCAGGGTATCCATGTGGAAGTGGCTATGCGGGTCCTGCTTTTCCTGCGGGGGTTGAGGGGTGGGGAGATGAGCCCGGGGCAGGGAGATCCCGCCCGGACACTGACCACAGGCTCGGAGTCTGTGCGACCCGCTACCCGCAGATGGGCGCGACTCCTGCTGGGTGTGTCCGTTCAGTCTCTCCTCTGTTTTACTTTCTTTCCCCGGGAAAGGTGGGGAGCGTGGAAGGACTGGGTAGAGGAAATCTCTGCCGCAGCGCCCACAATTAACAGATCCTTAAGGACTTCTTAACGAGCTGTTAATTGGCGGTGGGTCCCAAGTGGCTCTGGGCTCCGAGTGGAGCCAGGTGTTCCAACTTCACCTGCCAGTTGTAGGAAGATCATTCTCAAACCCGCTGCACCCGGGATCCTTGTTGGTTTCCGGCGGGGGCGGCAAGTCAGACCAGAGATGAGACTTCCAGCCCAGGCTTACTTGTGCCATCTTGTTGAGGAAGCAATCAATGAAGTCCCGGGGAGAGTTTGGGTCGAGGGAGTCCTGGTGGTCGCGGACGCTGCGGGCGATGAGGTCCTTCATGCACCCGTAGTTCTGGAAAAGGCGTCGGTGCGGCCCGGGTACCCAGTCCAGGAGGCTCGGAAAGATGTTGTACAACTGGGGATGAGGGAGAGCGGGAGGGGTTTGGAGGATCAGGTGGAATGTGTGTCTGGGTGTGTGTGGGGTGGTTTGCCAGTGAGGTCGGGGTGGAGCTGGTAGGCTGGGGTCTTGTGGGTCAGCTGGGTTCTAGAGAGACCTAGGTGGGGCGGGGGCTCTGGGTGTCTCTGGCAACTGGGTGGGGAGATCGACCTTGGCTGGACCGCGTCGTGCGACGCGGGGGCGGAGCCAGAGGAAAGGGGCGGGCCCACACAGAGTCCATCACATACTTTCTCTCCCCACCCGCGGTTTCCCCTTTCCGAGGACTGGAAGAACCCCCACGCTGTCCCGCCCGATCTCGGCGTCCTGACCTCTCCCCAGGGGCCGCTCATGATTTGGAAGTTGTCATTGATGAGGCGAATAATGGTAAGCAGACGCTCATCGTCGTAGTCAAAGCGGCTGCCGAAGATCACAGAGCAGATAATGTTGGACACGGAGCGGCTGAGCACAAACGTGGGGTCGAAGGGCTTGCCTGAGAGTGAGGGGCGGAGTGGGTCAGGGGTGCATCGTGCAACACCCCAGACCCTGCGAGGCGCTGGAGCCTACAACATCCAACCATCCATGCCAGGGTGACTCGCAGCACAGAAGAAATGTCCTTGGCCACCTGACCTGCAGTGAGCGTAGCACCCCGCGAGTCCTTGGCAACACACCAGGCAGGACAGAGCCCACAACATCCTTCCGCACAATGACAACCCCACCCAACAACGGAACAGGCTATTCTTCATGATACAACACACAGCACACACCACACAAAACAACATATATACGATATGCAGCCCAGTATGATACCGCATCGGTTCCTGACAACACTAGGACCTCACCCAACAATGGCACGCAGCACAACACCTGATACCCAATGATCCGATGACTGAACAGATGGCAGAAAATAGCACATTAGCCACCGCCACAACAGCATGGCCCAGGAAACTGAGTCTGGCGTTAGATGGACATAATTTGGGTTTCCACTGATCTCAGGGTCGGGAGATCGAGCCCCATGTGGGTCCCCGCACTCAGCAGGGAGTAGGCTTGAAGAGTTTCTCCTTCTGCCCCTTCCTGCCCACTCTCTCTCTCTCTCTGATAAATAAATCCTTTTAAAAAATACCCCACAGAGGGACGCCTGGGTGGCTCAGTTGGTTAAGCCGCTGCCTTCCGCTCGGGTCATGATCCCGGGGTCCTGGAATCGAGTCCCGCATCGGGCTCTTTGCTCAGCGGGAGGCCTGCTTCTCTCTCTGGCTCTGCCTGCTTGTGTTCTCCCCCTCTCTCTCTGACAAATAAATTTAAAATAAAATAAAGCAAAATAAAAATACCACGCAGAGACAGCGCAAGAGAGCGGCCACCATGCACCCTATCCAGTAGTCCGGACCTCCAGGAACGCCCACGGGAAGCCGATCCACCTCCAGGGGGCGCCACTCTCACTTCGGGCTAAGTGGGGAGCCTCCGAGGGTTTTGAGTTCGTGTCTATACTCAGGCAGTCCTGACCACTAAGTAGGATGGATGTGAGTTAGGGGTATCAGTTAACGTTCCGGGACCCCAACCTTCAGTTTTCCTTAGCTCTGCCAGCAGGAAGCTGCCTTCCTCCAGGATCCGCTCCTCAATGCTCCTCTTCCCCATCCCGAAGTTCCGCAGAATCTGGACAGAGAACCTCCTCAGGACCTTCCACCGGTCCCCGTTGGAGAAGGCGATGCCTGGATAGAGGGAAGGGGACAGCTCAAATGACGACTTGTCCCCAAGACTGCTGCCATTCGAGGCCCCTTTCCTGGTGTCTGCTGGAAGAGAGACTGAGAATTTGGAATTTATCCCCTTCCTGGGAAGTTCTATCCAACCCTCCAGGCTGGGTCAGATGCCACCCCTGAGCTTCCACAGGGCCCGGGCTTTGTCACCATAGTCCTGATCACTCTGCCTGTTTCCCTCTCACAGATCTGATCACTCTGGATTATCACAGCTCGATGGCTAGGCTGTGAAGGTGGGAGTGGGAGTGGAGGGAAGGAGGGAGGGGCTGTCTTGGTCATCATTGTGTTCCTAGCATTGCCCAGGGCAGAGCTTACCCCATGGGAGGTGCTGATGATTCCTTATTAATTAATGAAAACTCAAATAAGGAAGAAAAGCATGAGAAATAAACACTGAGACATTGGGACTTCATACAGGAACAAGACCCTGTTCTCTTCTTTCCCTGTTCTCAGTGTCTTTGCATAGGCTGGTCCTTCTTCCAGAACACTCTCCACCTTCTGTCTGCTCCTGACTGGTGACCTTCATCTTTTAGGTCTCAACTTAGAGCTCCTTTCCTCCAGGAAGCCCTTGCTGGCTCTCCCTCCCTGCCTACCTCAGGTGTTTCCTCTGGTCTCCCACAGTTTCCCTAGCATCCCCCACCCAGCCCTGACTACTGTAGGTGGTCATAGTCTGTTGATGGGACTACAGTAGGCTAAGGTCTCTGGTGTGTTTATCTCTGATTCCCCTGAAGCTAGTTCTCTAGCAGAGAACTAGATGCTAAAGAAGAAAAAAAAATCTCAGTGATTGCCCTTTATTGTCTGCATTATCTCATTGACTTGTAACAACTTTCTCATGCTAGTCAACTCAGTGTCGGAGAGAGGAAGCCACTTATCCAAGCCACCTGTACCTGGACAGGTGAGGTCATAAGATCAAGCCCAGGAAGGGGACATGAATGTGGGAAGTATATTTAATACACAATAGGTGGGTTTTTGCTTTTAGCCAAAGCTCTTTACTTCCAAATTCTGGAGCAGCTGGGACCCATCTAATAAAGGGGACAGGGGAGAACCCTAGGGCTTTTTTAGGGGGAGAAGAGTAGTCCAAGGAGCAAGCCTTCAGGACCTCTGCAACTTTCTGCTAACTTACTCTTTCTCTCTCTCCTTTGTCATTTACTGGGACCTGTCATATGGCTTCCTTTGAATAAAAGATTAATGTTAAAAAAAAGAAAACCCACAAGGCTAGGTGATTCCCAACTGTAAGGAGGACAGGATATTGAGACAGAAGAGGTTTGGAGTTGGTGTGAGTTGCTGGATGGGTGGATCTGGGTTTGGGTTGGGAAGGGGATGATGACGGAGGATGAGGGGGGATTATGGGACTCATGATAAATTGGGTTTGAGGTCGCTGATGGGAATGGAATTGTATAGAATGGGCAGAACTGGTAGATTGGGGTTGAGATTGGGCTTGGGCTTGGGTAGATATGTGTCAAGGTTGGTTTTGTTGATGGTAGTCTGATTAGGGTTGAAAATGGAACCAGGGACTGAAGACCTCGATAGGTGATTGTGGTAGAAGATGGGGGCAGGGGAGGGGAATGATGGTGGAGTTCAGATTGACCGAAGGGTTAGGGTGAAGTTGATAACAGATTTTAACATGGGATCGGAGGGGGTTCATAATGGGAATGGAGGGAGGGAGAGGAATCAGTGTTGCAGATAAAGATGAAGTTGAGGTTGGAATGGGGAACATGGAGGTAGGGTTGACGAGGACTAGGTTGAGGTGGGTAACATGGGCTGGGCCAGATAATTTGGCCACTTGACAGAGATGGAAATTTGATGATGTGGTTAGGCTAGAGGTCGGGATTGGGATGAGAATGGGGTTGGAATTGGATGGAAGTGGGTATTGGTGTGGAAATGCAATTCAAGATGGTGGTGGGATGTGGGAATGGGGGAGGTGGACCAGACTCTACCTAGACTAACACTGGCTCCATCCTACCCAGTGTCATTGGTGAGATCAGCAGCCCTGAGTGTCACTAAAACTGGGAGGACAGACTCCTACCTTTATCCCCTCCCTCAGTGTGGAATGTGTTGGGGTGGAGAAGATGGCGGACAGGCTTACCATTGCCCTTAGTGAAGTTGAAAAAGACAGGGTAGTCGCCACGACCACTAAAGTCCTCCCCTTGGTCCACAAGGGCCTCCTTCACAGCTTGGTACCCGCTGAGGACCACCACGCGCCTGGGCCCCAGGTGCACCGTGTACACACAGCCATACTCCTTGCTCAGCTGGGGGTAAGAAGACAGATGTCACAGGGGCATCTGGGGCCCTGAGACCTCCTCCCCCCTCCTCCAAGCCTAGGTCCCTGCACCTTGGTGAGAGAGGTCAGCATGTCTTGGGAGCGAAGCTGCAGCAGGTTTCCCAGGAATGGGAGGGGCCTGGGGCCCGGAGGCAACCGGCCCTTGCCCCTTGAACTGAGGGTCAGGAACAGACTGGTGAGAGCCAGGAGTCCAAGCAAGATGGCTATGCTCAGACTGTCCATGGTGAAAGCAGCCGCAGGTATCTGGGGGGCAGAGTGGGAAAGGGCAGGACTGGGAAGGGAGCGGGATCCAATCACTCTGCATCTTCTGGGATTTGCCTTCCCCAGACCTTAGAAGTGAGGGCAGGTGAAGAAAAGAGAGGACACAGGGCTAGGGAAAGGCCAGGGAATGAGGGAAGAGAAAGGAGGAGGAGGGGAGGGAGAGAGAGAGGACACACATGGAGAGAGGCAGACAGCAGAGGCAGAGACAGTCAAAATACAGAGATCGACAGTAAGAGAGACAGCAACAGAACAGAGACAGAGAGAGAGAGACACGTGGAGATAATGAGGGATACGGAAAAACCAAGTGAGCTATCTAAGTATCTATAAATGTCCGCCTATCACCTATCTATCTGTCTGTCTGTCAGTCATCATAGACCAAATCTCACACAGGGACAGTGATCAGAGATAGAGACACACAGGGCCAGAGACAGACAAATGAAGACAGAGAACTAGAGAAAGGCAGAAGAGAGAGTTGGAGAGACAGAGAGACACATGCTTCCTGAGAGACATACAGATGGACGCTGAAAGAGAAAGGGCAGGAAATAAAGAGCTAAACAGAGACTGAGGGAAAGAGAGAGTGACAGACACAAAGGAGAGATGCACAGAGACAGACACACAGGCACACACGTGGAAATTACACAGAGATGTGCAGAGACAGGGACCAAGACAGACACAGAGAGAGAGAGGGGAGCAGAAGCAGAAGCAGAGGGAAAATAATCAGGGGTTCTGAACCCAGGGGCTCAGTGCAGAGAGAGGTGCCCCCTGCTGGGTAAACGCTGGTACTAGCCGGTGCCCAGCCCCGCTCTGGGCTCTAAAACCTGGGCGAATGAACGAACACAGAGCCAGAGAAAACCCCAGAAAGACAAGCCCAGGAACCTCGAGGACCGTCGGAGGAGAAGACAAGGGAGATCCCAGGCAGTCTATCGACTGAAGAGAGATGAAGCTGGTGAGCCCTGTCTTGAAAGCCATCCTCCTCTGTGACCTGTACCTGGCCCTTTACCTGCTGAGCTTCCGGCAGCAGAAGTGTGATCTGCTCCAGGTCAGTGCCCTGCAGCTCTGCGGATGTCTGGGGGGTGGGAGCTGCCCTTAAATCATCTCTGCCCACACCCCTTGCCCCCCGTCTCGAGTTTTCCCAATGACTTTTAATCCCTTCCATTTGCTTGCTTTACTTGAGGGTGGTGGCTCAGGGCTCGCAGCCAGCTGGAGCAATGCCTCCAGTGGTTACCACCACTTGGGAGGCCCCCCCCCCCCCCGTGGCCTCTTTGAGGCTGACCCCAGTTCTCCTTACTGTGATTGATGGTGGCCATTTGCCCTGGAGTAGGACAAAATCTTTTCCATTCTTTTCTTTAAAGATTGTATTTATTTATTCACGGGGGTGGGGTGGTGTGGGAGCGCGGAGAAAGGGAGAGAGAGAGGGAGTCTCTGAGCAGGTCCCACCCCCAGCGTGACCTTGATGCTAGCCTCCATCTCATGACCCTGAGATCATGACCTGAGCCGAAATCAAGAGTTAGAGGCTTGCCTGACTGAGCCATCCAGGCACCCCAAATTTTTTCCTTTTTTTTTTTCCATTTGGGTCTGGTTTGGGGTCTGATCTGGGGTTTGGGGGCTTGGCAAAATGAGCCAGGGATTGGGGCAGGGTCTTTTCGGTGTTTGGGATACTCGCTCTATTTCTCTGGGTTCAAGTTCATTTCTGACCCTGACGGGTCGTGTGACCCCAGGCAAGGTCCTTTCTGTTCTGGGCTGGAGTTCTCCCATTCTCTGTCTCTTGTGGTCTGTCTCTGAAATTCTGTGTGTCTCACTTTGCTTCTGCCTCTGGATCTTTTGGTCTCTATGTCTCTGTCTCTCTTGGTCTCTCACCCTCTGCCTTTCTGGGTCTCTAACTTCTGTTCTGTCTCCAATTCTCACTGTGCTTTTTCTCTTTCTTTCTGGTTCCCTCTCCCTGTGAGTCTTTCTCAGACACTGTCTCTTCCTGGCTCTCTGGGACTCTCTCTCTTTCTTTGTCGCATGCCTCCATAAGTCATACTACAGTGGGCAGGACTGAAGGGGGCGGAGGTTGAGGGAGGATTTGGGGGAAGTGGAGAACGGACCTCAGATTAGATTTTTTTTTTTAAGATTTTATTTTACTTTAGAGAGAGAGAGCAGAGAGAATGTGAGTGGGGCAGGGAGGGGCAGAGGGAAAGGGAGAAAAAGAATCCCAAGCAGGCTCCACACTCACTGTGGAGCCTGATGTGGGGCTCGATCTCACGACCCTGAGATCATGATCTGAGCCAAAATCAAGAGTCCGATGCTTTTGTGACTGAGCCACCCAGATGCCCCAAAAGACTTTATTTTTAAGTAATCTCTATGCTCAATGTGGGACTTGAGCTCATAACCCCGAAGTCAAGAGTCTCATGCTTTCCTGATCAAACCAGCCAGCACCCCTGGACCTCAGATATGAATGACTCCCCTGCTGCCTTCTGCCTACACAGACTTACCTCTGCTTTGCTCACACCCACCAGCTGTATCTGCTCTGAGTTCCTGCCCCAGACACTGGCCAGGTCAGAAGGATAGGTTGAAAAAGTCTGGATATAGGCTAGGACGTCAGTCCTAGGAGTTAGGGTAGGGGAGCGAGCCCCTGAGGTCAAAAGGGTCTGGGAGGCTAGGTGGAAGCGTGGGTGCCCCCACAGGTCCGTGGGTATACATCGTGTCCATCTTTCCCATGGAGGTGAGGGAGGAAGTGCTTGAAGGTCCAGGGGAACTTGACACTCCAGGTCCCAGGCACGTGGTAGGATGGAGGTGGGGCCCAAGCTCTTGTTTAAGTCCCAGAGAGACTGGTTAGGGTGGGACCTGGAAGAGGGGTGAAAGCTTGATTATGGGATTAGATAGCTCCAGTTTCCCTTGGCGTCTACTCCTACTTCTGGGGGAGGGGTAGGACTGAACCCATCTGAAGCCTGTAAGTTACTTTTCCCTGACCATAGAACTGGGTTGAGAGGGTCCTGAGGGGACTGCCTCACTGGGAAACTGGCATTCATGAGAAGCTGTTTTTTTGATTTTTAAAAAAATATTTTATTTATTTATTTGACAGACAGAGACCACAGGTAGGCAGAGAGGCAGGCAGAGAGAGAGCCCAATGTGGGGCTCCATTCCAGGACCCTGAGATCATGATCTGAGCCAAGGCAGAGGCTTTAACCCCCTAAGCCACCCAGGCGTCGCATGAGAAGTGGTTTTAAGGGGCTTTGAGTTTTTCTTGTAGTCCGACTTGCTCTCTTGCTAGAGAGAAAATATGGGGTAGAGAGGGCTGTGTTGTAGGGTTTCTCAACTTTGGTACTATTGACGTTTGGGCTGGGTAATTCTTTGTGTGTGTGTGGGGGGCTATCCTGTGCATGGTAGGATGTTTAGTCATATGTCTGGTCTCTACCCCTCTTTCTGATGCCTAAACTGAAATTAGAGGTTGACCTAGATGCAAGCTAGATGGTTCTTAGAGGATCCAGGAGTGGCCTCGCTTTTTGCCTATAAGCCATTCTACCATGAAGGGGTCTCAGGGCAAGGTTACAAAGGAGTGGTCCATAATTACAACATCAAAGAGCTGTGGTTTAGGATAATTAATGAGGGAAATGATGTTAAAGAGTTTCAGAAGCCCCTTTTATTATCTGACTAAAAGCTCTCCTGTGGTGGAAAGATACCAAGGAAGATTAAAAATGGCAGGTTAGCTGAAGAGTCTTTTAAAAAATTACAGATTTTGAAATACGTTCTGAAGTTCAGAGAAGTTGCTTACCCTTCACCTAGTTTCTCACATGAGAACATCTTGCAAAATCATGGGACAATGAGCCCAACTAAGAAATCAGCATTGGTACAACACTATGGGCTGGAGACTTCATTTAGGTATATCCGTTCTTCCATGAATGTCCTTTTTCTATTCCAAGATGCCATCTAGAATCTCAGTTGTGTTTAGTATTTGTGTCTTCTGAGGCTCCTTCAAATTATGATTATTTATAAATTCCCCACTGTGTATTCTTAGAATGGATATATTTTTAAAAGATTTTATTTATTTATTTACACAGAGATCACAAGTAGGCAGAGGCAGGCAGAAAGGGGATGGGGAAGCAGGCTCCCACAGTGCAGAGAGCCCGATATGGGGCTTGGCTCAATCCCAGGACCCTGAGATTATGACCCAAGCCGAAGGCAGAGGCTTTAACCCACTGAGCCACCCAGGCGTCCCTAGAATGGATATTTTAATTTTTAAAAGATTTTATTTATTTATTTGACAGGCAGAGATCACAAGCAGGCAGAGAGGCAGGCAGAGAGAGAGGGGGAAGCAGGCTCCCTGCGAGCAGAAAGCCCAATGCAGGGCTCCATCCCAGGACCCTGAGATCATGACCTGAGCCAAAGGCAGAGGCTTAACCCACTGAGCCACCCAGGCACCCCGAGAATGGATTAAAAAAAATCTATTTATTTAAGTAATCTCTATACCCCATGTGGGTCTCTTGTACTTATGACCCAGAGATCAAGAGTCACAGGCTACAACTCCCCTCCCCTGACTGAGCCAGACAGAAAAGTTTTAGAATGCAGATTAAAAAAATTTTTATTCTGGGGTGCCTGGGTGGCTCCTTCCGTTAATCGTCCAACTCTTGATCTCAGCCCAGGTCTTGATCTCAAGGTTGTGGGTTCAAGCCCCTGTTGAAATTTTTGTTTTGCATGGTTTTAGAAGAGAAATTTGAGTCAACCAAGTGTTTATCTTATAACCAAATCCTCCCAACTTCCTTTGAAAATCCAGAACTGTGTCCTTTGGGGGTCCTCCAACCCCACTCCGTAACACACAGCCTTCAGTATGGATGACATATTGGATGGTATTCATGTCAATTCCTCAACTTTTCATGAACCCTGAAACTTTAAAAATGTGCCAGTCAATTAATTTGCTGAACGTGCCACCTGTTCTTTCAGGAAGAGCTGGGGGAGATGTTGGGCAGCCTCAAATCTACAAAGTCATGAACTGGAGGAAAAGGAGACTGAAGGGCAGACAGAGGAGGGGTTAAAAACAGGACTAAAAGTTTCAGTAGGAAAAGTTTTTGCAACTGCTTGGCATGGGCGCTGATCAGCAGCCTTTGATAGTAAGTACAACTGTGCCAGAACCTAGTGGGTGATTGCTAAGTGTTAGAGCTGCTGATTTAAAAAAAAAAAAAGATTTTATTTATTTATTTGACAGACAAGTAGGAAGACAGGCAGGCAGAAAGAGAGAGAGAGAGAGAGGAGGAAGCAGGCTTCCTGCTGAGCAGAGAGCCCGATGGGGGGCTTGATCCCAGGATCCCGGGATCATGACCTGAGCTGAAGGCAGAGGTTTTAATCCACTGAGTCACCTAGGTGTCCCAGAGCTTCTGATTTTTAAAAACAGGTTTTATTTATTTATTTATTTTAGAGAGAGAGAGAGAGAGAGAGAGAGAGAGAACAAGCGGGGGAACGGCAGAGGGAGAGGGAGAAGCAGATTCCCTGCTGAGCAGGGAGCCCAATGTGGGGCTTGATCCCAGGATCCTGGGATCATGACCGGAATTGAAGGCAGACACTTAACAGACTGAGCCACCCAGGCATCCCTAGAGCTGCTGATTGGTTAAACGAATGAAATGCTTTCTAAGTATCTTTAGCTTGGAGGTTAAGGAATAGAGAGAGTTTGGGGAGAGATGTCCTGGCACAGGCTTCATCATCCTATGGTGGAAAGGAACTCCTTACAGGCCCCAAGCTCCTCTGGATGGTCAATGAGACTTTTTTCCAGAACCTCTTACCTGGACAGTGTTGGAAATCCGGTGGGCTGCTCTGCACAGAAGCCATACTGCATGCCATTTTGGGGGGAGTGAGGATGGGGGACACCAAAGGACACAGCTCTGGATTTTCACAGGAATCAGAAGGTGGGAGGATATGGTTATGAGATAAGACTTGTCTAATATCAGGTGAAACAAGATTTTTAAAAACTTACATTCTAAGAATATACAATGGTGAAAAGACAGTCTCTTTCCATAAGTGGTGTTGGGAATACTGGACAGCTACATGCAAAAGAATGAAACTGGGCCACTTTCCAAAACCATACACAAAAATAAACTCAAAATGGATAGGACCCCAACTTGAGACTCCTCATAAAACTCCTAGAAGGAAACATAGGCAGTAATCTCTTTGATATCTGCTTTAGCAATATTTTTCTAGGTATATCTCCTAAGACAAAGACAACAAAAGCTAAAATAAACTATTGAGATTATACCAAAATAAAAAGCTTTTGCACAGTGAAGAAAACCAACAAAACAACAAAGAAAATCAACAAAGCAAAAAGGCAACCTACTGTATAGAAAAAGATATTTGCAAATTATATATCTGATAAGGGGTTAATATCCAAAGCATATAAAGTACTTTTACAACTGAACACCAAAAAAGCCAATAATCTGATAAAAAATGGACAGAGGACCAGAACAGACATATCTCCAAGGGAGACATCCAGGTGGCCAACAGACCCATGAAAAGAAGATGGCTCAACATCACTTATCATCAGGGAAATGCAAATCAAAACCACAACGAGGAGGGCCAGACTGGCTCGTTTGGAAGAACATGTGACTCTTCCTCTCAAGGTCTTGAGTTCGAGCCCCATGTTGGGTGTAGAGATTACTTAAATAAATAAAACACGAAACAAAACAAAAGCAAAAACAGACCCATAAACACAGGGAAGGGATTGTTCCCAGAGCAGGGAGGGGGAAGGGTTAATGGGTGAAGGGGAGTTGGAGGTACAGCCTTCCAGGTATAAGTCATGAGGATGAAAGGTACAGCAGGGGCAGTAGAGTCACAATAGCATAAAAACATGCTGTGTTCACCACTCTGTGGTACCCCTGAACTAATGTCACATTGTGTGCCAACTATATTTCCATTAAAAACAATAATCTGAAAAAAACCAAAACCCAATAATCTGCATGCTGGGTTTAGCTCCACAGACTGTCATCTCCCTTCTTCAAACTCATCTGCATGGCTCACTCCTTCGTTCAGATCGCTCATCAAATTCTCCTCCTCACAGAAGCCTTTCTGATCACCTTATGGAAAACAGGCACCTCCATCCCTCTGCGGCCATGAATTGCTATATCTTCTTGAGGTGCCCACTGCTCCCTGATGTCAGGATATATGTGTGTTTACTTGTATACAGCCTCTGCCCTCTTGGAAAGTAACAAGAGGGCAGGACCTGAGCTGTCAGCTTGCTGCTGGGTCCATGGAGCTTGGCTCATTGTAGGTGCTCAAGGAATGTTTAGTGAACCAACAGACGTTATAGAGGCATGGACTCTGGAATCAGACAGACCTGGGCATGAATCCCGGCTCTGCCTTGTCCCTTTTGTGTATCCTGGGTCCGTGAGCCCCAGTGACCTCCTCTAACAAGTGAGGGTATGGGTCTCTCTGCACCATTGGGGTGTTGAGAGAGCTCTGTGAACTCAAGCTTGTCACATACTTGGCAGAGCCCCTGACGGTATAAAAACCTGGTATCTGAGAACTGTTCTTAATGTCCCTCCTGGACCTCCCAAAGCCCAGGTAAAGGTGCACAGGTATCTTCTTCCCAGGTGGGGCGCTGATGGAAGGAAGTGGGGGGAGAATCCCAAACAAGAGGTTGGGGTGGTTTGCAGCAGTGTCAGCTTACATCTGGGTTGTGCCCCGGTCCTGACCCTTCCCTGAGTTTGTGGCAGGGCAGGGCAGGGGCAACAATGGAGCAAAATGCAACCTCCTGTTCTACCAAGGGTCAATCCAGCTCTGAGAGCCCACTGCCATCCCAGGAGAGGTTAAGAAGGGGTTTGCATCTTTGCATTCTAGAACCTGAGAATCCCAAGCCCTCTCTATTAACATGAGTATCTGGATTCCTGCAGAAAAAGAGGAAATTGCTCCTACTTCCCCCAAATCCTTCATTTGACTATTTCCTATCCATCTGCATGGTGGAATGCTTGGTGGTACCCTCTCCCCCTCCTCTGTTCCTGGGCACAAGGAGTTCCCTGCAGAAAAGAACCGTCACATCCATCCAGAGCCTTCTGCATTCCAACCCTGGGGACTCACAGACACTGCCCTTCATTATCCCTTCAGCATCCCTCTGGCAAGCAAAGGGTAAAAGGCAGTGGGAACGTGGCTTCCTTATTCAGTCCTGGACCTGGAGAATTGACCTGGGGTTTGAAGCAGAGATGGGGGAGCTGAGGAAGTAAAGACAGACTTAGGGAACTGCGGATTTGAGTGGAGCAGAAGGGGGTGAACCCTCTGTCCTCCCGAAAGCACATCAATGCAGACGAGAACACAGCACTAACCAGTTCCCCTAGAAAGAGCAATTAGGGGAGAAAAAGCCAAGGAGAAGCATGTGGAAGAAGGTTACGGGCAGAATCAAACCACCACAGATATTTCAGGGGATAGCTAACACGGGGGAAACACTTGAAGGACTTCGAGGAGGGGCCTGGCTTTATAAGGAGAAGACACCGAGAAGCTGCAAGCCCCAGAATTCTGGAGACGAGCTGGCTGGGAACAAGGGGCAAGAGTCAGAGAGGCACAGCTGGAAGGCACCGGGAGGGGAGTTCTCACATGGCATGGGGTGCGGGGGGCAGGTGAACACGTACACCCAGGGGTGGAAATCTCAGAGGAGAGAGTCACAGAGAGTCAGAGCAGGTCGGGAGGACTGTCCTATTGTCTGCTGGGCTGTTGGTGGCTGTCAACCAGCTGGGATGGGGCACCTGCTCTCAGCCCCCAGCCCCCCCCAGCCCAAATCTCTTGCTGGTGCCTGGGGGTGGTCGGTATTTGAGTGTAGGGGACGGTACATATTAAAGGGCATTGAATGCCAGGCTGAGGAGCTTGGGCTTTGTTTCCTAAGTCCTGGAACACGGTTGCTGAGTGATGAGTCCCACTGCACACAGTGGTTCACTCGGTTTACTAAAGAGGAGCTTAAGGATCTCCTAGGTGAGGGCTGAGGCAGAGGCCCTCAGACTGTCCGTGATCAGAGGAGGAAGGAGATGAGCTTACCAGGTAAGAACTGAGTGGTACCACTGGGACTCACTCCTCCTGAACTGGTCTCCATGATAGATTACAGTGTCACTTTCCACCTGTATTACTGTACATCCTGCCTCTAATCTGTCCTCGCCTTCTCTGTGGAGCCAGAGCGAGCTTTCTCAGTATCACCAGGTCTTTAGTTCATTCATTAACTGAATCAACAAATATTAATTGAACACCAACAAGCTTAGGCACTGAAGATAGAGCAAAGAATAAAGCAGATGAACACGCCCTACTCTCACGGAGTTAGCATTTTGGTTGGGTTACCTCCCGCGCACTACTGTCTTTCTCTAGGGTCGATGGCTAGAGCTGGGGTTGTTGGCTTGGACTTGGCACTGCGAAATTGAACTAGCTATACTCTCACCGACAGTATATAAAGAAAGATCCCTGTGTTGTCATTCAATCCTCGATCCCGTGAGTTACAACATTTTGCTAATCCAATGAGTATGAAATTCTATCTCGCTTTCATTTACTTTTCTCTAATTAGCTGGATGCTGAGTTGAGCGTGTGTTGGCCATTCAGTTTCCTGCACTGAGGACAGTCTCTGATTTTTTTTTTTTTAATTGGTTTATAAGAGTTTGTTTAGTCTGATCCCTAATTCTTGGTTGCAAGGCCCCAGCCCCTTTGGAGGTCTCAGCCCCTGGCTGTGTTAGGCCCTCCTGGGATGATCTTACTTTATGATTAACCTCAAGATCAATGGATTTGGTACTCTAATTACATCTGGAAAATCCCTTTTGTCATATAATGTAACATAGTCATGGGAGTGACATTCTATCCTATTCACACGTCCCACCCACACTCAAGGGAAGGAGATTATATGAAGGTGTTGGTCCAGAATTTTTAGAATTCTGCTTACCATACTTATTCCAAGAAGTTAAACCATTTTTTTCTTCTTAAAGGGGTAGCGTTTGATTTCACAGATTCTCTCTACAGTTCTTGTTGTTTCAATGCTTCATTCATTGCTATTATTATGTTTATTATTTCTTTCCCTTTCCCTTTTAGAACACATTGTTCTGGGGGCGTCTGGGTGGCTCAGTGGGTTTAGCCTCTGCCTTCGGCTCAGGTCTTGATCTCAGGGTCCTGGGATGGAGCCCTGCTCAGCGGGCTCCTCCTCTCTCTCTGCCTGCCTTTCTGCCTACTTGTGAACTCTGCAAAGTCATGAACTGGAGAGAAAGGAAACTGAAGGGCATAAAGAGGAGGGGTAAAAAACAGGACCAAAAGTTTCAGTAGGAAAAGTTTTTGCCAAGTTTTGCTTGGCATGGGCACTGATGAGCAGCCTTTGATAGTAAGTACAACTGTGCCAGAACCTAGTGGGTGATTGTCAGTATTAGAGCTGTTGATTTTTTAAAAAATATTTTATTTATTTATTTGACAGACAAGTAGGCAGAGAGAGAAGGGTGGGAAGCAGGATCCCTTCTGAGCAGAGAGCCCGATTCAGGGCTCGATCCCAGGACCCTGGGATCATGACCTGAGCTGAGGCAGAGGCTTTAACCCACTGAGCCACCCAGGCACCCCTGATCTTCTCTTTATTGTTGATGATTTCTTTCTCTCTCTCATTCTCTTTCTTTCTGCATTGTGAATGGCTGTATTGTCTATGATATTATTTCCTCAACATTTATCAACATTTATGTCTTGGCCTGGTTTGTGGCTAATATTTATAAAACCTCATGTGGGATTGAAAGGAATGAGGATTCACAAATGAAGAGGAGTTTAGGGATCCTCAGTTGTTAATTCGATCAACATAATCATCTTTTTCAAATATTCTATATCTTTATTAATTTTTAATCTGTTTGACTTATCAAACTTACTGCTGGGGTAAGTTAAAATCTTGTAATTTAGAGCTATATTGTCACGTGTCAGGATTTGTGTATTTTCTTGGTGACTTGTTCCCTTTATCACAATGTTCCTGTTTTTCCTAATAATTTTGTTAAAATAAAAAACAAACAGAGACCAGCCTTGAAAACACCCTGACCAGACAAAACCAATGCAGTTATTAAAAACTAAGCATCATGTAGCTTATTTTGGAAGAGTAACTTGACCTGGGTCATTTCTTGCTTATGCTTCTAGAAATGATGTGCAAAACTTGACCTGTTTCCTGAGGTTGATATAAGGTAAGAAAATCTTTATGGGCATCTGGGTGGTTCGGTCAGTTGAGCATCTGACTTCAGCTCAGTATCCTGGGATCGAGCCCTACATCGGGCTCCCTGCTCGGGGAGTCAGGGTGGGAGATGTGGTTTCTGCTTTTCTCTCCCCCTCTGTCCCTCCCCCAACTTGTGCTCTTTCTCACTCAAATAAATAAATAAAATATTTTTTAAAAAAGATTTTATTTACTAATTTGACAGTGATCACAAGTAGGCACAGAGGCAGGCAGAGATAGAAGAAGGGAAGCAGGCTCCCCACTGAACAGAGAGCCCAACTTGGGGCTTGATCCGGGCCCTGAGATCATGACCTGAGCCGAAGGCAGAGGCTTAACCCACTGAGCCCCCCAGGTGCCCCTAAATAAGTAAAATCTTAAAAAAAGAGAAAATTTTCAGTCATCTAAGAAATCTCCAATATTATAACCAATCACCATGAAGAATAAACAGTCACTGCTTTCTTACTATATAAGCTGGTTTATAGAAGCAATAACACCCCTGAGCCTCATTCTATGTTCTGGCTTGGATGCTCTTGGTTTGCAAACTCTTTATGGTGTGTGCACAATAAATTTCTACTAACTGCTACTTAAACAATTCATTGGTTTTACTTCTTTTATCTCTGCACTTCTGACATTTCCTTTTGCCATAATGTCAACTTTAGACTGTGGAAGCATAGCCTCGTTTCTTTCTTTCAGGGGATGTTAAGCTGGTCTGTCTTTTCCCATTCTTTTTTTTTTTTTTTTTAAAGATTTTTATTTATTTATTTGACAGAGAGAAATCACAAGTAGACGGAGAGGCAGGCAGAGAGAGAGGAAGGGAAGCAGGCTCCCTGCTGAGCAGAGAGCCTGATGTGGGACTCGATCCCAGGACCCTGAGATCATGACCTGAGCCGAAGGCAGCAGCTTAACCCACTGAGCCACCCAGGCGCCCCTTATTTTTTTATTTTTTAAAAGACACTAGCTTTTATTTATTTTAAAGATTTTATTTATTTATTTATTTAGAATGTAAGCAGGGGGAGGGGCAGAAGGAGAGAGATACTCTCAAGTTTACTCCCTGCTGAGCACGGAGCCTGCCCTGGGGTTCAACCTCAGGATCCTGAGATCACGACCTGATCTCAAATCAAGTGTCAGATGCTTAACCAACTGAGCCTCCCAGGCACCACTTTTACTCTTTCTATAAAGAGGTTCGTGCAGAATGTATCTTATACCTGATTTCTTTGGCTCAGTATTATCCCAGGACAGTGTGGTGAATGAGAGTGTGGGCTCTAGAGCCAGGCTGCCTTGGGGGAGTTATTGAATTTTTCTGTGCCTCTGTTTACTCATCTGTACAATGAAAATAGCAGCAGCTAACTTGGGGTTGTTGTAAGGATTCAATCAACTGAAAATTTAAAAGAAGTTAGAACAGTGCTTACCATGTAGGGAACACTGAGCACATGCTTAAGGATTACTGGAGCCATTGACGGTTTCCAAGCTCTTGGCCATCTGGTTACGCTTTGGTTTTTATGGAAGACTTTCAAAGGAGGGAACGATGGCCATCATCATACCAAGATTACACAGGGACTTATGGCAAAGCCTAGGAAAGAGCCCTACAATTTCCACCTTCCCTGACTCTTCCCTCCCCTAAACCCCAGAGATGCCTGGGATTTCAGTGGAGAGCTAAGCTGGGTTTAGCTGCTATGTGGGGAGTGGCCCTTCCAAAGTGTGCAGCAGGGATGGGCTGGGTTCAGACAAGAAAGGTCTGGAAAGTTGGTGGATGGAGGTCATTGCTCTGGTACTATTTGTAGTCACACCCATGTTCTCTGTTAGCTTTGGGATTTAGGGGATTAAACTTCATTCCTTCTTCTCTGTTGTCTCTCCCTATGTGTGGCAGTCAGCCAGCCTCAAACCCTTCTGCAAGAGCTCTGCATTAGCAAACCAAGCTGGTTCCAAGCATCCCCTTCCTCACAAGCGGTGAGTAGGAAGGATTTCTGATGACTGTTGGAAAGAAATCTCGTTTTTTTTTTTTTTTTTTTTTTTAAAGATTTTATTTATTTATTTGACAGTCAGAGATCACAAGTAGGCAGAGAGGCAGGCAGAGAGAGAGGAGGAAGCAGGCTCCCCGCTGAGCAGAGAGCCCGATGCGGGGCTTGATCCCAGGACCCTGAGATCATGACCTGAGCCGAAGGCAGAGGCTTTAAACCACTGAGCCACCCAGGCACCCAAGAAATCTCGTTTTCTTAAAAGAGACTTGCTACCAAGGAGAAGCTATGGGTGTCCTCTGTAAAGATGAATGAAGAAGAATCTTGGAATCTAGAATTTTGGGTGTCTCTGATGCTAAGATTTGGGGAGTCCGATTCTCAGGTGCTTATTCTAGTACTAAAATTTGTTTCTAAGTGTCAAAGGAAGTCTCATCTTGAAGAATTACAAAATGATGACAGTTCATGAGTGGAAGTGCATTGATGTCCGCCACCTATTTTGAAATGTATCAAAAGCCAGATGAATCGGAGGAAAGATCAGAGAATGTACAGACGGATAGGTGGAGTAATAAAGCAAGTGGAATAATGCTGACTATAGCATCTAGGTAGTGGTTCACTGTATGATTCTTTCAACCTTTCTGTATATCTCCAAACTACCATAAGAAAATGTTAGGAGAATACGATGCCATTCACTTCTGTCTCTCAGTGGAGACAGCTGATTCCCTTGGAAGAGTTGAGATTTCTCTCTCTCTCTCTCTTTTTAAGATTTTGTTTATTTATCAGAGAGAGAGAGACAGAGAATGTACAGCAGGGGGCCGGCAGGCAGAGAGAGAAGGAGACTCCCTACTGAGCAAGGAGACAGATGTGGGACTCAATCCCGGGACCCTGGGAGGACCTGAGCTGAAGGTAAACACTTAACTGACTGAACTATCCAGGTGTCCCTCATCAACTGAGATTTTCAAGGGGTAGTTGAGTCGGCACTCAAGACTGCTGGAAGGATATAGCTGCTTGACAAAATCTTTCCCCCCAAAGATCCGGGATTCGGGCTTCTGTTACAAGTGGCAGAAATCTAACTCAAACTAGTTTAAACAAAAATGGGCATCTATTTTGGGGAGCTATGGGGCAAGCCAAGAAGAGGCAGATAGGCTGGATTCAGGCTTTATGTGATGTCTCGAAGGACTCTGATTTTCTTAATCTCTTTGCACTCCTTGGTCTCCCTGTCCATCTGTCTATCTATCAAATTACTTTTATTAAGTAGGCTCCACACCCAGCAGGGAGCCCAGTGTGGGGCTTGAACTCATCACCCAGGTACCCTTCCTCTCTCTGACTTTACTGTCTGACAGGCATTATCCCAGTGATGGGAGGAGAGCTACTGGAAGTCTGAGGCTTACTTTGTGGATTGCTCTATTTTTGAAATGACTTCTTCCCTCCCACTGGTTCTTTCCTTAGGAGATTATACATTCCTGTCCCCACTGGCACGCTTGGTCATGTAACTCGCTTTGGCCATGCCTCCTGTTGGCCCTCTTTTTTTTTTTTTTAATGTTTTATTTATTTATTTGACAGGCAGAGATCACACGTAGGCAGAGAGGCAGACAGAGGGAGAGGGGGAAGCAGGATCCCTGCTGAGCAGAGAGCCCAACTCGGGACTCGATTCCAGGATCTTGAGATCATGACCTGAGCTGAAGGCAGAGGCTTTAACCCACTGAGCCACCCAGGCACCCCTCTTTTGACCCTCTTTGCTCCTACAGGTCTTGTTGGGCTCCAGCAACCGCCCCCTCCCTTTGTACCTGCAAGGATGAAAGGTCAGCCTCGCTGAAGCTAGTTTACAGGTATTCTATCGCTGGGCTGGCTCTCCCTCAGTTTTGGAAATAGTCCTTTCATTAAACTCGAAATGATCCCATTTGTGTGTGACTCACCTTTCCTGCTGGGGTCCCAACACAGCTCTCCATTGCATGGTTGCTCCATAGTTTGTGTGGTCCGTCATCAGGCCACAGTTATTTCCAATCTTTCACTGTGACCCAAAGCGGCAACACATAAACTTGCCTATAGGTCATTTTGCACACATTTATCCTATTTGTAGGATAAATATTAGATGAGGAATTGCTGAGTCAGATAATGCATATTTATAATTTTGGATGATACTGTTAAATCATGCTGAATGGTTGAACCAATCCACGGCTCCATTAGCAGAGGATGAGAATGAGGGTTGCTTTTTAGACAAATTCCTAATCTGTAATGTTTGGATGCCTGTCTTGGAGGCTATTAAGGATTCTCCAGATAAGGATACCAAAATTCTAGTTAATAATAGGCAGGTATCTGGAATAATAAATTGAATAAAAAATTGAATAAAGGGTGTGTGTGAATGTATTTGTTTCCCATCTTGGAATCTCTGATCACAGTAGTTAAGAGAAATTATTTTTTTTAAAGATTTTATTTATTTGACAGAGATCACAAGCAGGCAGAGAGGAAGGCAGAGAGAGAGGGGGAAGCAGGCTACACGCTGAGTGGAGAGCCCAATTTGGGAATCGATCCCAGGACACTGAGATCATGAGCTGAGCCAAAGGCAGAGGCTTAACCCACTGAGCCACTCAGGTGCCCGAAGAGAAATTACTGAAAGTTCGTCTTAGAACGTTTTTATGTTTAAGGGACTATGATTCTGTGTACAGTGATTATAGTTTTTCAAGTCTCTGGTACTGAGATCGTGGTTCCCAGGTCTCATGGATCTTTGTGCTGTACCTCGAAGATTGTGTGAGTCACAGGTTTCCCAGCTTCTTCCCAAGAGACGGTGCACGTGGATGGTTATAGTCTGAAGAGGCATTGTTATTAGTGTGCTTGTTATGAAACAAGACACCATGCATCTGGGGTTTCCTCATTACCCGCCCATCCCTCCCCCATGGAAAGCATCTGAAAATGGAACCTAAGCTGTTCACACAAATCTGAAAATGTTTGGAACTGGATAACTAGGGTGTATTGTGAAACACATGGGCTCTGGAGGTTAGGTTACATCATACTTGACTTTTCTTTTGCCTGTGTGTAGAATGAGAAAGGGCAAGAAAGCATCAGAAAGATCTGATTCAAGTCTGGGTATGGTTACTTTTTAGCTGTGTCATTGTGGCTATGTCGTTCAATGCCTTCAGACTCCATTTCCTCACCAGCGAAATGAGAATAATAGTTATTAGGAATCAAGGGCTCTAAAGTCATCAATTTCCTGTCCCACCATCATATATTTTGCTATCCCAACTAGGTCTCCCCAGTATGGCACTCCTGCGATCTCAGAAACATCCCACCCAAATTTGGTAAAATTCAACCCTTCCTCCCTGCATGGAAACCTTGCCACAATTTCCTCCCAGCCCTCATATATATATTTCTTTCTACCATGACCAGATTTCATGGTGCTTTTTCTCTCAACGAGGACCTTAGCTGGTTTAGGTCATTTACGGGTGATGGGACCCAAAACTTTGTATCTGGATTATCTAAATCTTCAATAGCTTGATTGGTTTTTGCAGTTGTTATAATTTTCTGCTAACACTCCATCATCAGGTCTTCAGTCTCTGCTAGGGGTCACTAGCAAGTGAGCAATTGTTTCTCCAGGGAATAAATCTGCTTATTCCTCCTGGTGGATAATCTTTATGGATTATCTCTGGTCCAAGGAAGAACCCAGTCTAGAGAGACAGTACAGGGCAGTGATAAAGAGTCTTGGCTTTGCATCTAGATGGCTTTGGTTCAAATACACAATTCACTATTTACTTGTTCTGCAAGTTTAAGCAAATCATTTCACTTGCTGAAGTCTTATCTTTTCTCTTTATAGAATGAACGTGAACTCATGGTGTGCTGGAATGGGCCAGTACCAGCTCATGGGAGCCACTGTGCCTCTCTTCACAATTCCACTGGCTGGTGACTTGATATTGAGTTGATAGCTTGAAATCAGCTAGAAGTCAGAACATCCCGCCCCACCCCACCTGCGGAAAGCCCGCTGATACTGTCCCTTCCTTCCGAACTTGTTGTAAAGATGAACTGTGGGACACCATGCAAGAAAAATGGTTATCATGTCTGCTGACATGCTCAATAAACGTTAACCCTTATCTTTAGTATTATATGGGTAAGACAAAACAGTCACACAACAATTGGGGATTATTATTATCTGATTGCTATTTTTTAGCACATGTATAGATGATATTTGAGTCTCAGGTCAAAGGGCTCTGGAGGAAGGAACCTGGGATGCTGAGACATGTTTGACCCAACAGATAACTGGTGTTGAGCCTGAATCCCTGAGATAGTGCAATGTACAAGGGCAAGGAGCCTGAAGCCAGACTGCCCTGTGTGACTCAAGCCCTTTTTTGCTTCATGTTATTATTTTCTTAATGTTTTCAAGATTTTCTTTTTTTTAAGATTTTATTTATTTAAGGCAGAGAGAGAGAGTGCATGGGCAGGAATTAGGGGAAGAGGGGAAGAAGCAGGCTCCCCGCTGAGCAGAGAGGCCAATGCGAGACTCGATCTCAGGATCCTGGGATCATGACCTGAGCTGAAGGCAGATGCTCAAGCCGACTGAGACACCCAGATGCCTCCTGCTTCATGTTATTCATGTTATTGTACAATGAAGGTAATCACCACATCTCCGTTTTGACATCATAAGGATTAAACACACTGAAAAGGCAGCTCTTGATGGGAGGCACTCAGTATGTGTTAATTGCTCTTAACCATGTAGTCATGGGCAGTTTTCCAAGCCCTTAACCATCTGGTTTCCATTTTGACCTAAAAGCGAGACATCTGAGTGAGGAGGCAGAGGTTCATCCCCATTTCACAGAAGGGGAAACAGTGGCCAACTGTGGCAGTTAGGAGAGTATAGGGTGTGGTGACCAGTCCTGGGCTAGAAGCCAGCACTTCTTCCTCCCCCACCTTGAGGTAGCTCTGAACCTTCCAGCTAATGTCGTGAATTGAGATTTTCACTAAAAGGGGAGTCACCGTTCAACTTTCTGGAGCTGGGCACGGTGACAGTTAGGTCAAAGATGAGCAGGGGGCATAGCTGTCTCTGAGATGATTCAGCCCAGCACCTCTGCTGAAATCTGGTCACAACTGCTTTCTCTGTTAGCTCTGATATTATAGGATTAATTGTTCCTCCCTCTTCCCATCCATCCTCTCCTGCCTGCCAACTAATCAGCCAATCACATGTCCTTCTCTTGGAATAAGCCCCGGCGTTTACAGAATCAGGCTGAAGATAGCCACCTCCTTCATCATAAGAAGTGGTGGGAAGGATTTTTGACGGGCGTTGTGAAGAAATACCAACTTCTTCAGAGAGAGATCTGCCATTCTAGGGGAACTTCTGATGGTGTCTCTAGATATGAGTGATGCTAAGGTTTAAAGAGCTGGTGATTTGCAGGTTCTTACTCCATAGCTCTGGTTCTGTGTATCAAGTTGTGGCTCGTTAGGGAGGAAGAGAAGTTGTTTGTATCTAGGTGTCTTCGTGGTCATACCTGTTCATGTTAGAACAGATTTCAGTTGGAGTTGAATTATCCCTCATCTCCGGGAGAGGTGTAGGACAGGGATAAACAAAAACCTCCCCAGAAGCCCTGGGTCCGGACTCTTTGGCTGCAAGTGGTAGAGACTCCCTTCAGACCAACCTTAGCAAAAATGGTGATTTGTTAACTCACCCCGAGTCTGGATTCAGGTGCTCTGAGAGATGAGTTTTCTGGACGCTCCCATGACTGAATCTTTTGAATCTACTGATCTATGTGTGACTTCGTTCTCTTTTAGGGCTTCCCCAAGAACTTGTAGGATGGTCTTATACAGTCTTGGGCCTACCTTGTCTTTGTCAGATTATATTCCTTCCCTACTGGCCCTTACCCAATGGGCAAATTCTATTTCTCGCCCTTCTACTTCAGGTTTGCCCACTTAACTTGCTTTGGGGAGTAAATTGTGAGTGAAAATGAGTTGGTAAGCGTAAATGTTAAGGATCATCTCATTGCTTTGCTACTTTTCTTCCCTCACATGGTACTGGCCTGTCCGGGGTAGATGTTCCCTCTTCAGTTGGTCCAGCGAACAAAGAGGACATGAAGGAAATCTATAGCTAATTAGCACCAAGCATGACTTTGTGTGAGTGCTGTACCCTTGTTGAATTATCGGTGTTGTCTAACTTAGTCTAAGCTGACTAAATATGTTGTATTTATGGCTCTAGTTTTTAGAGAAGGGGCAACTCTTTTCCCAGAAGCTCAAGCAAAAGTTTCAGGAAGAAATCCGAGTGGTCAGGTGACCATCTCTTAGGAAATCTTGGTGGTGGCAGGGAGTGGAAGACTGTGATTAGTCACACCTGCACCATGATCCCACCCCCCTGTTCTCCAACCCTGACCACACAGGAACTTGAGCAAGTTTCCAGTGCAATTGGATAGGCATAGTTCTCAAAGGAAGGGATGTTGATAAGGGATAAAAATGTGTCTCTGCAGATCTCTTCTTCGGTGGAGAGCTGGTCTGTGGGTTAGGATGAGATAAATTTGCCCAGGGATCAAGGGATCTGCAAGGACATTCTAACCTTTCCCCTTTTGAAGCTCATTTTCTTTCTTTCTATCTTTTTAGAAAAGATTTTATTCATTTGTCAGAGAGAGAGAGAGCGCAAGTGCACACAAGCAGGGGGAGAAGCAGGCTCCCTGCTGAGCAAGACTGACACAGCGCTCCATCCCAGGACCCCCAGGATCATGACTTGAGCCAAAGACAGACGCTTAACCGACTGAGCCATCCACGTGTCCTGAAGCTCATTTTTCTTAGAACCCCTCTTATAGATCAGGATGTGTCTGGTTTAAGTCTGATGCCATAAAAAGACTCCAAGGACCCCAGCGGGACTCTTTAAGGGCAGGAGGACCTGTAGTAGGTCACCTTGCATCCATGTTGATGGAAAAAGAACTGGTCCAGGCAGAGTGCCAGACAGAAGCAGAAGAGCCTTCATCTTCACTCATCAGGACTTTGGAACCACCTCTGAACATGTGACACGAAGCAGAAGAGCCATAACCCTAGAAGCTCATTTTTGGGATTGTATATTTATGTTGCCTGTCAAGAGAGAAGGCCTAACAACGTAGTTAAGGGCATAGCTCTGAGATCAAGCTGTCTGGGCTCAAATCCCAGGTCTGCCTCTTGCTCTCTATTCTCTCTTGGGCAAATGACTCGGGTTAGCTGGGAGGTTGTTTAATTATCTGTAAGAGGGATATAATAGTTGTATCTGCTTCAAAGGATTGTTGAGAGGATTAAGTGAGTCACTGAATGTGAAGCCCTTCAAACAGAACCTAAAGACGATCGGAACCCTATGACCATTGCTTGTGACTATGTGAACTCCACTAAGGGGCCCCCCTACTGTCCCCCCAACCAACCCAGGTTTTCTTGGGCTGCTGGCCCAATCATTTCTCCTTCCTTCATTTGGAAAGATACAAAACCTCTGCCCAGGTTTGTTAACTTACTCTGAACAAGTAATACACTCACTTGCTTCCAAATGCAAAAGCTGTAAATTGATAGTGAAATTGGCTTGTGCCAGCCTATCCTCCTACCTTTAACTCCCCTCAGCCAAAGGAAATGACTTTAAATTCTTAAAAAAATTTTTAAAAGATTTTATTTGTTTATTTGACAGATAGAGATCTCAAGTAGGCAGAGAGGCAGGCAGAGAAAGAGGAGGAAGCAGGCTTCCTGCCAAGCAGAGAGCTTGATGTGGGGCTCCATCCCAGGACCCTGGGATCATGACGTTAACTGAAGGCAGAGGCTTTACCCCACTGAACCACCTAGGCGCCCCAAATTTTTATTGATTTATTTGAAGTAGGTTCTGGGCCCAACTTACCATCCTGAGATCAGAGTTGCACACTCTACTGATGGAGCCAGCCACGTGCTCCCTAAAGAAGCTACTTTATTATTATTATTATTATTTTACTTCTTAAAAATATTTTATTTATTTGACAGAGAGAGAAAAAGAGACCACTAGCAGGAGGAGCAGTAGAGGGAAGGGAAAAGCAGGCTCCCCACTGATCATGGAGCCTGATGCGGGGCTCGGACGCAGAGATCATGACCTGAGCTGAAAGCAGCTGCTGAACGACTGAGCCACCCAGGTGGCACAGGAAGCTACTTTAAGCAAACTATCATTTTTGTATATATCCTGCTATTTACTTTTCAATTTTTTACCTTTTTTTTTTTCTTTGATAATTATAAATTCCATGTAGTAATGGGCACGGATATGGAATGAATGGGCTTGAAGAATTTCTACATTTGTATCTGATACTTTGGAAGACTCTTCTGTGTCCCATCTAGTCATTTTTACCCCGAAGCAATGACTGTCCTGACCTTTACAAATTTGTGTTGCCCAGTTTTGAAATTCACATATATGGAATCACAGCATGGGAATGTTTTCTTTTAGTGCTTGGGTTTTTTCACATCGGTGATAATTATTCAATAGCTATTATTTACTAACCCACTCTATAGCCACTGGGCATTTGGGTTGTCTCCAGTGTTCCGCTGTTTTGACCAATGCTGTTGTGAACATTCTAGTACTTAGGTTTTTGTGGGACATGTGCACTCAACACTCCTAGAATACACCCCGGTGCTGCTGCCTCATTCATTAATAATGTGTTTCGTTTTAGTAAACTGCCAGTTTCCTAAGGGATTGTTTGAATGTACATTCCCAACAGCAAGGTATGAAAGGTCTTTAAAAAAAAAAGGATTGTATTTATTTATTTGAGAGAGAGATAGCGAGAGAGAGAAAGAGCATGAGCAGGGGCGGGGGGAGAGGGGGCAGCAGACACTGGGTGAGCAAGGAGCCGGACACAGGGCTCGACCCCAATCTGAAGGCAGATCTGAAGGCAGACCATGACCTGATCTGAAGGCAGACTGCCTAACCTAATGAGTCACCCAGGCGCCCTCCTTTTTAAAAGATTTTTTTTTTAAAGATTTTATTTATTTATTTGACAGAGAGAGATTACAAGTAGGCAGAGAGGCAGGCAGAGAGAGAGAGAGGAG